>NW_028187122.1:2943535-3066885 GCF_003343005.1 Rhea americana
AAAAGCCTGAGCTTTCACTCTGGCTGAAAACAGTTTAATTGAGTACAATTCAGCTGGATGATTCTCTTCTGCAAAGAGAAAACAAGCCGCGACTTTTTAACAGGGTTCCAGTAAATTTACCACTTTCATTTAGTGTTTCTTTCTTTGGCTTCAGATGCTACTCTGAGATTTTGATATTAGGACAGCCTGTCTTTGTTGTGTGTTTATCTGAAAGATGTTTAATGGATTTGAACGTTTTGCAGAACGCTGTCTGTTCTTCAGAGGCTGGAGAGGGTCAATGATACTTACAGAAATTGCCAGGTGACAAGAGGATGCACTGAAACATCCTCCCCAAAGAAACGGCAAGCCTAAAAATGAAAGCTTTTTGTATGATGTTTTTTTTGCTTGTTTTTGCACAAAGGTTCAGAGAGGAAGGATAAAAGAAGTCCTAAGGGGAGTTTTGTTATAAAATCTCCATTTGGAATATGGCTAAGGCATACTCTTCCAGGTTGCAAGATGGTTTGCCTATGCCTTATTTATTACCAGTAGCACTAATTGGTAATTGTCACTGGCAGTTGGTTTTTATCAATAGTGAAGTAATTTTTACAATAAATGGGTTTGCAGTTAGAGTGAGTTAATTCAAGAGCCCTTCACCCCGGGGACTTGCCTTCAGATTCTGATTGAAACAGATGTTAGAAGAAAATAATGTTTCAGTCCCCATACTGCTGCTTTTTGCATCAGCAGGTGCGACTGAAAGCCAGCTTCTCTCTCGAGCAGCTAGGCAGGGACTGTTCCTGGACTTTCTTTAGGCTTAAAACTTGAAAAACCCGTGCCGGGTGCCTTGGAGGGCAGCACAGCAGCAGGGAACGTTCAGCAGGGGAGTGTACAGGGCTGCGGCAGCACATCTACCGCCTCGTGAGCAGATTTACAGTCCGCGGGTTTAGAAGATGGGCTGCTTTGGTCCTGCAGAAGTCACCCAGGGCTTTTGCTGTGCTCCAGGATGCACTCACGGCAAAGACCAGCTGCTGGTAAGTTAGGATGGCAGCAAATTGACACAGTAGCCTGTGAGTGCTTTTACTCGGTTTCCTAAAGATACAAGTTTTACACAAGCAGGCTACACGAGCGTGTCCACRTCTTACCCGCTGAACCCACTGGCCRGCTGCAGATAGATGTAGAAGTTTGGCGCTCACCAGAATTATTACAGCCCCRCAAGTTTCATGAAAAAGAGCAATCAGGGGAGAGAGGAAAAGGCTGCAGTATGATCTCGCTCCTTACCAGATAATCTGCACCGATGAAAGTCACTGTGATGGAAATCATACGAATCACTGAAAATGATAATATTTGAATAAACCGTATCTTGGTAATAAGACAGCTATACAGCTTCTTTAGTGCAGTAAACAGGTTTCACCCCCATTGCACAGGATGTATGCTAGCTCAAACAACGGCTTACGTTAGAAATAATGTCATGGAATTTAACTACAAAATCCTGCTGTATCTATACCATAATCTCACTATTGCGAATTAAATACTCCAGCAAGTTTGTGAGAGCATTAAGTAGTGATTTAATTCAGGAAAGCACAGTGTGGTTTATACCACAACTGAAGATAAGAGAGTCACTGTTTAATAAAGACCAAGCGCTGCGTGGCAGGACGTGTAGGTTCCTTGGTCCGTTCTTGTCGTCTCTGCTGTCCTAACATGTCCACACAGTGTCAGACCAGGACTGGCAGTGGAAACTTCCATCTMCCTAAAATCATTGCATTAGTTACATAGACGGATGCATTACAGTCTCAGTCTTCCCACAACTTCCCACAACACCACACATTTATTGGCTGCTTTAGTCATTCAGCCTATGAAAGAAGTTACATAGCTTTAAGACACAGCGCACTGACTAATTTTAACACCTCTTGAAGCATCTTTTCATAGCATGACAGACACTTGCAACCCATTATCAATAAGATGTTTCTGTGATTTGACTGTTGATAATTTTATTAATCGTCCTTTTGGACCCTGACACACAACTTTTCCCAGTGGTGTAAGAACAGCAGCTCTAGCACTTTTGGTCTGTGGGCAGAAAAACAGCACCTCAGGACACTGGCCTGGCACGGCACCAGGCGGTTACATCTAGAAGTAAAAATTCAGTTACTTTTTACTGACTACTTTGCTTCCTTTCCTATCTAGTCTCACACTAGACGTTTTTCATTCCCAGAGCTGATGTGCCATGTTCGTAACATGCTCTTCCGATTAGTTACCCATGTATTTTTCTCACACAGTGGTTTATGTGGGCTAGGTGTAATTTAATGACAATTAAACACAGAGGAATCACTTTTTTATTTTAAATAAATACCAGTATTTTGCTGAAGACTGGGAATGAAAAATGTTCATCTCAAAAGAACTACTTATATTTATTGGTTTCTTTTGTTTACTTTTAAGGAATAATTGTTAACTGATAGGCCAAAATTTGAAGTGTGTGGCGTATATTAGAACTAGAAATGTTCAGCAGAAGTTCAGTGGACCAATTTCTCTAGGACCGAGGGTTAAACCTCTAGGAGATGAGGATTACAGCTGACGGACAGTGTTCTCATTTAAAGAGAGCGCTACTCTGAAAGTTGCTTTCTGTGGTTATCAAAAAGCTGTGCACATCGCAATGCCTACCCACCAGTGCGGGTCTGGATTTTCAGTAAAGTGGATATTGAAATTATTCTCCGGGACTAGCTGGGAAATACCTGCTTTAACTGAGAGCGTTCGTACATCTCTCTTATACCTGCCAGAATACTGCGAGCAGAAGAGCGGCAAAAGCTCATCTTTGCCTCGTACCAGGAGCGTGGGGGCAACGCTTGGACGAGGGGCAGAGGCAGCTCTAAAGCACGCTCCGGGCCCCTCTCTTAACCTCGGCGGCGGTGTTGTCAGTAAGAGTTCCACAAACATTTTCTGCTYGACTTTGCCAATTTGTTAAAAGCTAAACATTCAATACAAGCGTGTTACTGTCTGAAGCTGTATTTGCAAAGGAAAATTGAGAGGGAAACACGTCGATAATTGTGATTTGTTCAAATGATCTTTTGTGAAGTAATGTTTTCATTATTTTGAYTTCAAACAGTTTTCTGGTGTAGCTAATTTATTCAATAAAACGCTGTATTGAAACAGGAACAAAACATTTTAATTTTGTTAAAATAAAAAACTCAACGGCCTGAAAATGCAGCTTATTTTAGAGAGTAAACTGTGGCTATGTAATCTTTTTTTGCATGTTTTGAAGTGGAAAAAAAAATGTATAAAAGGGACCTGTTCTTTCACCCCTAGACAAAGATAACTTTCCCACAAACTTCTGGAGGCRAATATAGGGTTTTCTAGCACACAGGGAGTGACCTAGGCTCTGTTAAAACTTATAAACTGTAAATAAAATTATTTACTGAGGTAAATTAATTAAAGGTGTGAGAGTTTGCARGTGTTGCTGCAGGAGTGATTTGATGCCTCAGAAGTTGCTCAGGTGTTGCTGGTGATGTTGGATTGGAGAGGTATTAATTACAGCTGAAGCAGGTAGCTATATAGCTCTTTTGGACCCAGGTTTAAGGTTGGGGAAGCATGGTGTGGTGGCATGGAGAGCAGTGAGGAAGAAGATGACTTTCAAGAGGAGGCTCTGGTGAAGGTCTGTACTGCTGAGCACAAAACTGAGGTTCTGGCTAAGGCACCGGATGAATCCGTGCAACTCCAGTCATCTGGTAGGTAAAAACTGGGTGCTTGATGTTATGTAAGTCATCACTGCTGTGGTGCTTGTTTGCTTGCAATCTCTTATTAAATCTCCTTTTTCTCAAGAGGTTAATCTTTTTCCTCACAGTCAGGATCCTCAACTGTAAAATGTTTCTGCTGTTTGTCTAGGAGGTTATTGAAGTGACTTCTGATGCAGGTTTTATCTTGCTTGGTGCAGAAACAGATAAAAATACCAAAGATTTTTCAGGTTCTCTGATCTTTATTTAGCACACATTTTGTAAAACTTTATTTCACTTCAAAGAGAGCTCTGCTTGCATAAGAACCAGAGTGAACTGTTTTAAAGAACAACTATTTCTACAGCAAGAAAAGGGAAGAAAAAAAAAAGCTAATGCTTTGTAGTGCATTGAACTATGTGTTCTGTATCATGGCAGTAATTACTTGATTAGGAACTCCACTAAATTTTATATGTTACTTTATTTATATGATTTTACAAGTGCATGATTTTGTTTCTTATCAAGATGTCAACAGATGGATTTTAAAATAAATGTATAGATATGTTATAACACTTTCTATGTGAAAGGATATGAATTTAACCAAATAAGCAAAACTCTTTGAGGAAACTTTTTCTTTTCTTACTAGTTGTGCAGTTACTTCAGATAAAATTCATGTGTTGTGGTTCGATATGAGMATGGTTGCAAAGCACTGTGTTTTCAAGTTGTTCAGTATTCTGCTTTTGCTGCACTGCTATGCATGGTACAGACAACTTGGCAATGTTTCAGTTCGGAAARCTAGGTAATTTAAAGGGTTGTTTTTGTATATTGCTCAAATAACTTCTAAGCTTTCCCACTTCAGATTTAATCTTGCCTTATTCTAGACTGCAATGGATAAGACAGTTCTGAAAACCTGCATCTGAATTTAACTTTGGTGCTCTAAGGCTCTGAGGCAGCAGAACATAGGCTATGATTTAACAAATCCTGTAGCTTCAAGACCTCAGATGGAAGTGGAGATACATGTTTCGCTACTTAATTCTTCAGTGCAAAAAGCTCATTCTGGAAGTGACTTGACTATTATGTAGTGCTTCAAGCAGAGTGCTTCATTGTGTATATTACAGATGACCTATGGTAGGTGGTTGAGATTAGTTTTCTGCTGTAAAATCAGGTTATTTCTGGAACATGAGATTTGGTTAAATCATTGGTAGCTTCTCGATRCATTTGGGCATGATTTTTTAAAAAAATCTATATTGTACTGAACTTGTTTGTTTTCTATATTAGGCAAACRTGGCAGAGTTTTTATTTTATTTCCCTACCCCCCACCCCCTCTCCTAGCTGGATCCACTAATCCAACAGAAAAATAGAATGGAAACGATGAGGCTTTACACACTACTGCTGTTTTAAATAGCACCTTAAGAAGGTTGCTGGATTGGAGTCTTGGAAATATCTACTTGTATTTTTAAACTGTTGTTTTGCATACTGTTCACATGGGAATTAGTACTCTGACTGTGTGAACTTCCAGAGGGCTGGGTGGCTGATACAAAGACCAGTGTCTTCAAGATATCTGGTGCCTGTTCTTCATGCTCTCTTTGTATTAAATTCCAAGTTCCTGGAACTGCCTGGTCTTTGTGGGTAACATATGACCAATTCTGCCTTGGGAAAGGTTTAGTATCTTGGCTGAACTATAAAAGCTGTTTATAGTGAGGGAACCAACAATGTGATTTTTCTATGGCTTGTTTAAAAGGCATTGATAACATTTTCTTTGATAACATTTTCTTTTTCCTAAAGAAAACATAGCATCTCTTCATGTCTGAGATACAAATAATCAAAGCTGTCCTCTAGCGCAGCAAAGCTCTGCTGTACAATTACGAGACCAAGCCGTGGCCAGACTGAGGCACGGGACGGAGGTCACTGTTTCTGTGTGATGGAGAGCTCAGTGGGGAAGTAGTTCCCATTGCTTTTGGTATACTTCAGATTTTTGCCTTCATCTCTRATGTTGCTAGTAACATAAAAGTGGCATAAAGCAGAGGTGAAGGAGGAAAAAGGAAAACCTTTTCTTGTTTTCATGCTTCTAAAGGCTCAAAGGCATAAACTAGAATCTGCTGTGATTTAATACTTAGGAAGCCGTGGTGTGTATTTTGTGATGTGCGTGATTAAAAAACTGAGTGGTTATTGAAATGAGAAGGGAAGAACTGGGATCAATCCATCAGTGCTCAGCATGTCTGTTTTTTATTATTGCTGTGTTGCTTGATATGCTGCTAGTGTGTGTGGACATGCTGCTGTAATAGTATAAGCTTAATTAAAAGAATCCTCTTAGTGAAAAAGAAACCTTTGAAACTTGGATCCTACGTGTTGCAACTATCCCTTAATGTGAAGATTTGTGCTTTGGAGGCAATGTATGCTCTCTGTTTTTGCTAGAGATGTTGATATCTTTGCCTATTGAATGACACAGGGGGTTAGAGAGAGTCAGAAAGGAAGCTCAGGTCTGACACGTTTCTGTAGGAGTTGCCTTTCAGTATCTCGGTGCCATAGCACCTTCCTTTATCTGTTTAAGCGTCCTAGCCTGACTCAGCCAGGCAGCACTGCTGGGGCCGAGCTAGGGGTTGGTACATGCAATGCTTGATACAGGCACCCTGAAACCTGACAGAGAAAGGGCCCCTGAGGGACCTCCTGGGCACCCTCCTAGATGCCAGTGCAACCTGCTTTGGAGGGAACAGTGGGAGTTTTCCCTCCCAGTTACCATTCCAGACTGGGGACTGTGAGTGAATGCTTTGTAGCCTGCCTGGTAGGTAAGAGTGTAGAGAGGAAGAACTGGGAAGGCGCAGCTAAGGGCACAGCTAAGCAATGGGAGCAGGAGGCCGAGGAGCCGTAACACAAGGCTTCAGATGACCAGAACAGGACGTTTTGCCTTTGCTACCATAAATAGAAAGACTGTGTGTTTGAACAGCTGAAATAAGCTGTGGAGGGGTGCRTTGTGCGGAACAACGTGTGGAACAACTCACGAGAGATTAAATGGTTTATTTTTCTAGGAACTCCAATAAAACGTGCAAAAAATGTTATTACACGAGAGTTCGATTGTCTCCAAGAGCAGCTCTCCTGCTGTGATGCAGGGGAGAGCAGCGGCTAGGAACGGGCGCAGGACATTTCCTACGCACGGGTAGACATGTGCTTTTGTTAAAGAGGTTCTGGCAGAAGAACCTGCTGTCCGGTGTGCTCCACAGTAGGAGTTATCCGTGCCCGCTTCTGGCACGGAGAAGCCTCCRTGTGCTGAGGGGTGGGTGGCAGGAGGCAGGTTGGCCCAACATCACGTAGGGGAACCAAATAAGGCCGAGTGTTGGGTCTGCCTACGTCAGAGGTGACCMCAAGGCTCTTGAAGCTGACCGTAGTGTCTGAGCAGGCAGTTTGTTTCATTACAGCTGCTTGTAAAAGGATCTGGCTTAGAACAGTAAAATGTAGGAACAGGCTTCAAATGAATGTTTGGCATTGGGAGAAGTGTGCTTGAAACKATATAAAATGACTTGAACTGCGGGATCTGTAGGTAACTTTGTGGGATTTCTGGCTCACCTAATAATTTGGTAGTTCCCTTGGCTTTTACTGCAAGCAGCCTGAGAGAGGACTAACAACAGTTTTTCATGAAATGTGACAGTCTTAAATACCAAGCTGTTAGTCGAAGCACATGAGACTTGTGTTCTCATTCTTATTTTATGAGAGCTGGCAGAAGTTGTTAACTGAAAAAAGTATTGACACCTAAGAACTGAAATTAAAATGGGGGGGGGGAGGAGGGAAGTTCTGCCTGCAAGTCAGTTATCTTCAGTAAGCCAGGACAGATTTCTGTAGGTCGGGCTTCTGCCAGCGTGAGCCCTGCCAATACAAAACCAGGTGTTTCGGTTCAGACTCTGAGCTTCAGTGATGTTTCCACTGGGACTGCTGTGGGCAGAGTTTTTAGCAGCTCACTAAAGCAGTGACCTGTTCCGTGTCTGACCTGTTAAATGTTGCAAAAGGAGAGAAATACAGCCAAGAGCTGTAGTACATGTTTCCTGAAATACCTGCCTCCCTGTGCAGGGACAGAGGTGAATCTAGTAGGAGACTTGCCCACAGGTTGCTCCTATCTACAGGTGCATGCAAAACAGGCTATGTGCTTTGGCTAGATCTACCTTGCCCCTCTCATTAAATATRGTAAAGGTTGTTTGGTAGAAGCTTGTGTTTATCCATAATATTGGTTTGGGCAAGATTCAAGCCTGTGAAAAGCCTGAAGTATACAGGAGCTAGTGTAACTTTACCTGCACCGACTTTCTTATAAGAAACTATACCCACTAAATTGTTACTGTGTATGAGGTTAAAATGCAGCTGCAACAACACAGCATGAASAGTGATTCCTAAATATCCAACCCCATTCATGTGTTCCCCCGCTGGAATGGGGATTACRGCTGTACGTAAAGCTTGTGAGRAGAGCRTGTTCAAGAGAAGCTGCTGAGACCCTCACTACTACCACCAGGATACAGCAGAGAATGTGATGACTGATTAAAGCTGTTTTGGCTCTGCCTGGCTGGTGCTGAGTGCTGCCTGCTAGTCCTCGAGGGCTGGAGATGTCTGYATGCAGGCGCAAAGCATTTAAGGTGCATCTGTAACTGAAGCAGTCTATTTGGTCTGWATAGATGTAACTTGGTCTCCGAAACACTAGCAGAAGCCCTAAGCTGAGTGCTGGGACTTCTCTGGGGAGTAACCGCAGGGCTTGGTGGTTCAGAATTACTTTAGGCGGTTGTGGCCTGGCTTTGGGCTGTCGGATGGAGCCGAGTACCTGCACAAATGAACATTAGCAAAGGCACTAAGCATCTGTCTTTTAATGTTGCTGCATTTGCGGTGGTTTTCATGAGCTGTCAGCTGATGCTGTGTGCTGAGCGTGGGCTGCCAGCTGCAGCGGGGCAGGAGAGCTGTTGGGGCGGCCTGGCAGAAGGTGCTTCATCTGTCTGTCTCATTTTCCAGGACCTTAAGTACTTTGGACAGCTGTTAACATTCAGTTGTTCTGTGCTTTTAATAGTAGAAAAATGCTTAATCCTTTCTGAGAAGAGAGCCTGTAAATCCTACCCTTTTGGGAAGGGAATCTGCAAAGTGCAGCAGGGGCCGGCAGGAACTTGCTTGGCCCTTGGTCTCTATGAGCTTACTGCATGTCTGAGGATGGAGCACAGCCTGACTGAGCCTCAGTTTCCCACTAGTGAAAGAGAGTAACCTCTAAATTTCATAAACAGCACTTTTCAGMCATAGATTTATAACTGTAAAGTGCTGGTTGGAGGGGAAGAATCTTTCAAACTTTTAGCTAATCATGTGACAGCCTTTTTAAAAATATATTTTATAATGCAATATTAAAAACAAGGGGGGAACTTACATTTTTATTGGCAGATTGTTTTATACCTCCTTAACTTGAATCGCTTTGAGCAATAAATGCATTTTATATTTGCCTAGTTTTAACTGGAACTTTATTATATGAAAAGACACCACTATATTTCCATGCTATACATCCCCTCACATCTGTTGTACAGATGTGTTGCACAGCTTGCATCTGTTCTGCATCTTCTAGACTTTCTTTTAGGGGAGTAAATAAAAATAAAATCCTCAAACAAAGTGCCCTTTTTTGGGGGGGAGGGTGTCAGGAGTGATGAGTAAGGAGTTTGTATTTGTTTACACTGTATAGTGGAGAGGATAAAGTCATAGTGTTTGTGTTCTTCAACAATCTCATCCAGTCCTTCCCAGCTGCAGACCTCACTGTAACTATTCGTRACACAATGAGTTTCACCTTCTCTGCTGTTTGTGGTAGGCCTGACTGTTCCCAACAGCTTTAGCCAAAGTTCAGGGTGTGCAGAAGGCACTTGGCTCATCTGCACAGCATGGTCCTGCTTGACAGTGCTGGGCTAGCAGAAGAAGGCAGCTCGGAAACCAGGAGCAGYGCTCGTGCATTAGCAGAGATGCCCCCTATGCTTACGTAGACACTTTCTTCAGCTTCCTGACTTCAGGTGCAYGAGTCTACTCCGCAGAGTGGTTTGGAGCTGGAGATCGTCTGCTCCAACACCACTGTCCAAAGCAGTCAGCTACAGCAGGTTGCTTGGTGAGGCTTTGGGTATGTCCAGGAATTGAGTCTTGGCAACCTGCTGTTCAGTTGCCCTTGTGGTTAACAAAAACAAAAAAACCCGCAACACCCCAACTTGTTATATTTAAATGGAGTTTTCCTGTGTTTCAATTTGTGCCTGTTGCCTCCTGTCCTGTGACTGGGYGCCACTGAAGAGTCTAGCTTTATCTCCTTCCTAGTCTCCATCAGATATTTATACACACCGATATTCTCCCTGCTCTCCGTGCTGTCTCTTGTCCAGGATGCTGTTGGCTACCTTTGCCAGAAGGGCACTTTGTCTATTTATTTTTCTTCCATTGCAAGGACAGAAGTAAGTGTTGAAATGCAGGAGTGCTGCTGCTAGATGATAATTGCATAATGCTCTCTGACTCCACGAAGGTGTGAAGTGGAGGTAGGGGTTCGGTGAACTATTCTTAMGAATTAAGAATTCTTACTTATTCTTACTACTGATTAAACTTTCTCATGAATTGTGGATGCTCTGATGCTTCCAGAAGCAGCAGGGAGGTACTGATTCTGAAATAATTAAGTGATAGCAGCACATTTCTTTCCAAAAGAGATTTCAACTAGCCCCTTGGGTGTGATGTAATACTAATGGGAATAGGTTATAGGAGCACGAGAATGCTTTATTCAGGCCTGTTCTAGTGGGACCCACTTTATATGTGGGGTGTGAGTGTATATATAAATGTCTTATTCCTGAGTTCTAGGTTTCAAGTAGCGTTTTACAGCTGTTGGRAAAACTTAATGATGAATTATTTGTACCCTAGAACTTGTGTTTCGGAACATCTGTGACATGAAGTCATGGTGACATGATGGATGGGGAATGACAGTCTGACAGTTGTGGATGGCAGCTTTTTGTATCTTGATCGTGCCGAGTTCTGCAGCGATGCTGCAGGACGCTTCCTGTGCGCTGCCTGCCCTGTGCAAGACAAATGGGACTAAACAGAGTCTGCTGCTGTGTTATCACCTTCGTGCAGCTGAGCTGCTTCTGTTGGCAAGGGATTACTTTTTTATCTGGGAGCTATATTCTTTCTTCCTACCACTGTTATCAGTGATACAAATTAACATTAACCACAAATAGCAAAAATTTAGCTTTCTTTTGAATGTATTTATTCATTCAGAATCTCAATGAAGAAGGTATTTTACAGTTAGTTAAGGAGAGGTGACTTCTGTAATATTTACTGGTATGAAGTGTGTAATGTAGGATTAAAGTCCTTTTGTATTATTGCACTTATTCAACTTCCTTTTCCTTTTATTTTTAAAAAAAAATAAAATAATGAGAGACAATGTATCTGAAAAATTACATATAAATGAGAATCAAGAGGCATGAATAAAGGATCTACTGAGCTGCTTGGGAATCTCTTTAGAAAATATCTTCTTTTAAAAACTTTGTGTGGAAACATGTTTCTTTGCAACCTTGATCTAGAAAAGCTGCCTGCTGTGGGAGTCAAGAATGTGTTCCTGGTGCCGAGTGGGTGGCAGAAAGCAGGTGGACGCTTCCACCACCTGGCTTGTGCTTCCCTTTGTGCAGGTGGCTAGTCATACAACTCAGGAAAGCTGCTGGGTTTTTCCCCCTTCCTTCCCCTTGCCCTCCATCTCTTGTTCCAAAAAGTCTCCTTTTCATTCTGATATGCTATTTAAAATATATAATATATATATGTATTTTTTTTAAATAGCATATATATGCTACTAATTTCTCCCCTAAAAGAAATCTTGTTTTTCTGGCTAGCTATATATCTTATGAGAGATAAAATACAATGAAAGATCTCTTAAGAAAAACTAATAAATCTAGTGAGGAACAGCTTTTCAAATCTCTCGCTAAAAAATTATAGAAAAGTTATTGATCAATAAATGCAAACCATGGAATGCCACTGATAGGAAATGTTTGAGCCAATTCCAAAACTATAATTTGCATTCGGTAACAGTAAGCAAAATTTCTCCCCCCCCCCCCCCCCCCAGGTTACTTTAGTCATTTCACAATGGAAAAGTAAAGCTAGTTTGTAGTGATTAGGTGAGTACTTTAATAGTCTCTAATCTCAATGTTGTTATGAATAATTGAGGTTTAGCAGTACATCCAAACAATAAAACTGATTATCCTGGATTTAGGGTAGGTATAATGATTATCCAAGTATATTCGGGACAAGTTGGTCTTATTTTTGCATGTAATTAAGTAGATCTTATAAACCTTAAAAGGATTTCACCTTGCTCCAAAAGCTTACAGACTGCTGTTCATATAAATGTTCACCAGGATCATAGCATACTGCTGGAAAAGTCTGAAAACAAAACGGGCAATATTAATAGATGTCAGAGAAATATACTAATTTTTGTATTGTGTGTCCATGAAGAGACAGCTGTAGTCACAGAACCTCACTGTTTCATGAAATTTCCTGGAGAATTGTCCTCAGTGTGTTATGTGATATAATTAGCTCAGTTGCTCTTATTTCCTGGGGGGGGTGGGGTGTCTGATTAATTCATTTTTTCTTTTGAGTTTTACAAGTAATTTAATGTTTTGGAAAAGATTAATGCCTGGGAGGTGTCWCTTTGGTCTGTGCTCCAATTTGATATCAATTCATTTAATTTTGCCATAAGAGTGAATTAGGGAATTTCAGTTAATGCAGTAATCTGTCTTCATAGGTAGAAACTTGCCTTTGAGCACTTTCTTTTTAAGTTGGAAGAATTTGAGAGGAGTAAATATTGCAGCTGGAAGAAAGCAGTCAGTCAGGACTCCTGTGTCCTGTGGCTACTGTATCACACTGAGCGAGGGCCAAGAGGTGGCCAAGTTGACTATTCCATTAACTCTGAAATACTTTGGTGCAGATGCTGCTGGATTTTGAAACTGTATAGGTTTCACCAAGGTGGTGCTCTCTTGGATGCTCTTGAAAGATCTTCATGATACCATAATCTTGCTTCCTGTTTGTTTGTTTTTTTCGAAGAAACTGAAGATGCTGAGATGAATAAAATCCATTCATGAACTAGCTTTAGTTTTTCAAGACATAAATCATTCAAACATTGTTCACTATTGAAATAACTTCAGCAGTTATTTTGGTCTAGGCATTAACTACAGGTGCTTTAAAGTATTTTTGTCATAATTCATAAGATTTCATTTAAAAAATTAAAATGACTATCTTTTTAATGTACAAAAGGGAATATTTTTCCCTTTACATAATACTTTTATTCCTGGGTTTACACTCTGACTTCCATTAGAGACTTGAACAACTTCTAAAAAACTTCAATTAGGTTTTTTGTCACTTTAAGGGAGGAAAAAATCTAAATAGGCAAAGGGGCAGATGTTGCTTAGGTAAATGCAGTGTTCACAGCTCTGTTTCTAAATCATGTTTAATCTTTTGCTACATATTTATATTTTTGTGAGGGGTTTTATTACCGTTTGTCTCTTCTGCTTTTAACCTGTGCTTTCAGCCTATGTTCAGGTTAGTATATAATATCACCTAGCAAGTATGAGCTGGATCAAGATTGAAGATCTCTAGAAACAACCAGAATCAAAATATGTAATACCTTTAGTCTCGGTATGTCTTGTTTTCATTAGGTCTGTGTAAATGTTATATTAGCTTTGAAAGTCTCTGTAAGCATGTCTTGAAGTTACAGCAGCCTATGACTGTGTGTAGTTAACCTGTGGCATTGCAAGGTGTATGTGAAGCCTCATCAGTTGCAAATGTTTCACAGAAGAATTGGAGAAGAACTGTAATTCACTGCATATGTGTACGTGCATCTAACTTTGCATGTCAGGCTTGCCCATATGAATGATGGACTAGAGAAGGTGTCTTAAATTGTGTTGGTGGTCTGGAAGAAGAGGCAATTGTCACTTCAAATTTCTGGTTATCACATACTCGTGTATGGTTTTGCAGGGGATTGTTAATCAGAATTAAGCAGGTGCCTGGGTTTTTGTATTCCTATTAAACACAAAACAAATTTAACTGAAGCTTAAGAAATGGAGATTGTATTGTTTACATTTCTTCCTGGGATTAGGTTGCTTAGATCCATCTCAGTAATCCCTTGCTTGCTCTTATGTATAATGATTTGCAGCTGGGAAGAGTCAAGAATCTTCTGTCTTGGGCTCTAGCACCCTTCGCAATATAGGTAGTGGAAAAAGCTGTAAAGTTCTAGCTGTGTGCTATGCAGGGAGCAAGAAGTAGGAGGACTAGTAACAGCCAGACAGCAAAGACCTGAAACAGAGCAAGACTGACCTTCTCCAAATCTTTTTTTTTTTTCCTTGGTTTGTCTTTTGCTGGTATTTCCTGGTCTTCTGCCATATCAGGAAAGATGCCATACATACATTAGCCTACTGAAGAACTTGCATAGCTATGAGGTGAAAGAAGTCAGCGCTGCTGAAGATGTCTTGGTATTCCAGTCTGGTGCATTTGTGCCTGGATGCAAGAGGCTTCTGGATTGAGGAAGAGGAGGGGGAAACGTTCTGCCTATGWTGCTGCTAAGGCTTTGTCCATTTAAGCTATTTTGCCAGAGTTTCTCTTGTAAGTGAGTGCTTTACAGGTTTTTTTTCCTAACTAAACTTGCTTGAGGGACAGTTTTGTTGAAGTGAGGTATAAGCCTGCATCAGGTTATCACTCTGTGTTTTGGGTCCCTCCTGTGTGCCAAGTACAGTGAAAGCTTTTGGGGTCTGGCGTGGCATAACCCTCATTTGTAACTGTAGTGACAGTAACTGAAAAACTGTCAATAACAAGTTGAGAGCTGAGCATGAAAACTAACTTAAATTTCTCCAAACAAAATTTCAGTTTGAAATAAGAAAAACAAAATGCATTTGTACTGTGCCTTATAGGAACTATTTAAATCTTATGTAAGAGCAGGGCAGCCTGCTAATATAGAACAAGTACTCAAGTTTCATATATTTTTTTAAAAAAGTGTATACGAATCAGCAAAAGCTGTTATGTTTGTGCATGAAATACCAGTAATGTATGTTTTTATAACTCATGTTCCCTGGATACTGCTCACTAACTTTTCTAATGTGATTTCTTTGATTATGTTCTGTATGTAAATTGCTTGTTTAGAACTGCTTAGCCTAGCTTTGCTGCTCTGTGAAGAACTTCCCATCACCTGTATTAGGTCTGCTTGTATCATGGTTAATACTAAAGAAAATGTGGGGATACATGACTGCAGCAGATGATAGATGCATGAAATGCTGTGGGATTTCTATAGCTATGAAACAGTGGAGGATCCATCAACATGATTTGTCCCCCCCCCCCTTTGGCAGAACATTTAAAATACTTCATAAAAACTACTAGTCAAAATCATTTCTCAGTAAAATTGGGGTCATGACTAGAATAGTTACCAGTTTTGCACGAGAGTAGTTTCTGAACTGACTTCTCTAATGTTAAGCTTAATCCTTACTGAATTAAAATTTGATCTCATTTGCGAACTTTTTTGTTTGTAAGCTAAATGCAATTTCAGTCATACAATGAGCAAGGAAAATGGTAAGATCCTTTGTATCTCTTTGGGGTTGCAAATAGATGTATTTCTGTACCCTCAGGGACTTGTGCTTCCCGCCTCCTGTGCGGCAGGAGAAGGCAATGGGGAGCAGAGGAGCTGAGCCACGGGGCTCGCACAGCTAGGGAGGGTGGCGACCCGCTGGCGTCTCGAGTGTYCAGAGCTCTCTCCTTGGCTGTGCCTCTCCCTAGTATCATATCCTGATATTTGCTGGCATGCTTAAACCTGGGGCCCCTGTATGCTTGAGGAAATGCTTCTTTGCCCACCTGTTGTAAGCTAGAGGCGTGCTCCTGCAAGCCTTTCACCTCTGGAAATCCCAGAGCAGAGGGCCTACGCGGTGACATCTCTGCGTCCTGGGCAGGGTGCGTTGTACAACACAGCGTGGTATTTTGGCTCGCGTGCTGATTAAATGACTTACTATCATAACTCTGGATTTCAGCTCCGTTGAATAAGTGCATCTCCTTTGGCCGGGAAATATCTATTTATAATGTGATGGTTCAATTTTCTCTTGGCCCAGATTTCCTGTTCTGTCTTATCTATACATGGTCTTTACTGTGCTGCATGTTATTTACAGTCTTACGTTCAGTCAGTGTGGGAATAACCCTTAAAATCCATTGCTTCGTTGCCCTGAGAAGGGGTGGGAGTGTTAGTCACACCGAGGAGATGGTTGTTATTTATTGGTTTGTCTCAACTCTTGSCTGACATAAAAGCTGGTTGAATTTTACATGATGCTGTTTACCTGAAGAATGATAAGRGACATGCATGAGAGGCAAAAGCAAGCAGGGTTGTTCTAGGCCTTTGCAATGTTGCTAAAAATGTCACAAGCCCTTTTCCATTATGGCTGTTCTCCTTACAGCAAACAGGGTTTTTTTTTGTGGTTTGAATACCTCTTCCCGAGATGTGCTTAGGCATCTCCTAGGTATCTCATGAGCCTTTTCCTACTCCTATAAGACAAATGCTGAGCTATTGCCATCTTCTGTGAATTTTATGCTATTTTGCTATGAAATTTAAATTTAAAGTGCTGTGGTAAGATGGAACCCCTGGGGACACTTTTTTTTTTTTTTTAATGTGATGACTTGTGCCTTTTTCCATGCAAAAAGGTTATTGTAGTTCACTTTACTCTGCAGGACCTACAGCGTGAATATATAATGCTGCAAATATAGTTCTAACTCAGCTGGTAGCCTGTGCTTTTGTGTGCTCCGCATAGCATTGTGTTTTGTCTTTTTTGGACAAAGACAGGCTAATGTGGTCTGTGTTGAAGATAATGGCAAGTCATTTTTGAAAAGATTGGTAAGCTTGTATTCTTGTTGAGTTTTTTTTTTTTTTTCCTCAGAGGAGAAAATCAAAACCCTCCCCCAAATATCCTCCTCAAACCTGCATTACTTCAGAGCAATCCTGTGAGTCCACCACATTGCTCCTTTTGAATATCATCCCATGCTGCTAATGCAGTTTCGGAAGACATGGTGGTATGATACTGTTGACACCTGAATGTGATGCTCAGCATACAAGAAACTTGGTATTTTGCCACTTTGCCGATGTTTTCCATTCCTAACCTTACCAGAAAACGTTACCACCTCTGCTTCACTTCTGTGTAGGAGATAATAGCTACAAGAGCAAACTTGCATAATGATTACTGTCATGTGTGAATACTTTTTAATTTTGTTCTTTTAGCTTATTCTAAAATATTTTTTAAAGGGGCTCTATGGCTCAATAAGTCATAACACCAGAACACACAAACTTCCATGTTTGTACATACCTATAAAAGACAGCATTAAAAATAAATTGTTGTCTGCTACTTATTTAAAAATAAGTTATAAAGTATCAGTTGCAATGATATCTTCTCTATACATTTGTCATATTGCTGTTCCAGACTCCCTTTCTCTTCAGCTCCCTCCTACGCATCTCATTATTTTAGATCTCAAGCTCTTGCAGTCAATGTTAACTCTTTGATATGACACTCTATCATTTTGAGAGAAAATAGCTAACTACAAGCAGTGAAGAATAGGAAGGGACTGCAAAATGATTCAGTGGAAGAGTACAGATGAGCAAAGTACTATTGCCAAAGCTTGCATAACTAAGTAATCACTCTGAGATAATAGRATGTTGTTACAGAAATTTTCTTAGTACAGATGAATCCAGAGCCAGCTGTCTCTCAGTCTAGCAGAACTGTAATCTGAACAGATGTAAGTCAGTGTTAAGAAGCTYGTCCTAGTGCGGAGATCAAACTTCTAGTTCTCTAACTCTCCTGTGGTACTAAGAGCGGGGTGATACACTTCTGCACGCTACTGGGGCAAAAAACGCTTCTGTTGTGGGGGAGAATGGATTAAACTTTCCTAAGCACGTGACAGAGCTAGGCATCTTTTGCTTTTCTAGTTTTGAAGACAGTTTAAGAATGTATCCATCACTTGATGGATGACAAAGTGTAATGTGAAAAAATAGWAGTAGTATTGCATATAGTCAGCAGTTTGCTTTAAAATAAAGGGTTTACTAATTACTTTTACCAYGTTCATCGAGCTTCAGTTCTGTAATACTAAATTCACTATCAAGGTGGGGGAATGAGTAAAGGGAATCCTGAAAGGAGAAAATGGCTGTGCAGTTGCAATTCTGTGAGCAGTACTGAGAGGGGTGGTGGTGGGAATGGCCACTTTGCTTCTAACTCCTAAATWCTGGAGGTATGACTCAAATTACGGGTAGTTACTTGAAGAGAAGAAAAATCCTGTCATCTAACTAAAATGCATCTTTTCAAGAGGCGATGAAGCATTCTTCTTGAGAATGATTTCCTCTGCTGCTTTTTTCTCCTGGTTATGGTGGACTGTATTATATAATAGTCTAATAATTGAATAATTCCCTGAAGCTTAAAAATAAGTGTATCAACACTGATAACTTTGAGCCTTGCCCTAAACTCTTCCCGCTTTTGCTTTCTGCAGTTCATAAAAATCCTTTGGGTCGTGGCCACTGTGCCTATAATGAACTTAGAGTGGTCCTTCCTTGGCATTCTTATAACAGTCAGTTTTCTCCCAGGTTTTTACMAAAACGTGGAGTTCTCCTTCAGAAAAAGATACCGGCGCCACCCTTGTTCCAGGAGGCGTAGAAAACTGGGCCTGCCCCTTATCGGTGGAGAACAGTGACTATAMAGGACATCTATCCTCTGCAGGGTAGGTGTTGGTGGATTCGAACCCCGCGGAGTCGGTAAAGGCAGTATGCGCTCCCGCTGGCRGCAGCGGTGAAGGCATCTCTGCAATCACGTCTCGTTCACAGCTCACCCAAAGGCTATTGAAAAGCAGCTGATCTCTATGCTGTGTGTGGGGGGGGAGCTGCCTGTGTACAAATAGGAAGCTGTAATCTATTGTCTCTTGAAATGGTTTTCAAACCAGCTATGATGTTAACCTGCTGTTAATAGCTATTTTGACACAGGAATCTTTTTTGTCTGTTTTGCCTTTAACTCTGAATTCTTGAAACAATTGATGCTAAAATATAATGGCATATTTGCCACCTCAGATATTAGTGTCAGATTACTATAATTGTCTGGGAACTGTCAGGATGTATCCTCTGATTAGTTAAACTTGATGGCTCGGAACATTTTAGTGAAGGGGAAGGAAAGTGCACTTAGAATTTTCATTATCTACTTGTGGCAGCAGATGAGAGTTTAATGCTTAAGATTTGGGAGATGTAAAAAGATCAAGTAATGTTTGTCATTATCTTGACAAATATTCCTTGCCAAATGCTTCTCTGCTTTATATCTGAAGATACGAAAACAAATACAGAATATTTGTGTTGCTGAAAATAACCAGTGAGAAATAATAGATTTGCACAGCTGAGCTGAACAAATGGTTCAGCCATTGCATTGCTTTCAACCATGCAAGAAACCCAACCACCTGCTTTCAAAACATATTGGGAAAATGAGTCAAATCTATATAAAGAATTTTAAAAAATAGGACTGTAGCCTACAGATTCCTTCTAACAATCTTGTACTACATTATAGCAGGAGGGTAAATCTCATTAAAACARTACTCAGACTAGGTTCAGCAGGAAATGTTACCATGCCTCACTAGAAAAAGAGGAGAGGGAGGCTGAGTCAGAACAGCTGTTGAGAACAAATATCAATGAAATTGTTCTGAAGGCTAATATCTGACTAACTGCCCAGAAAGCTCTGTCTCATGGTGGTGGTGCATTTTCTGTCTTTGCCTGAGAAGAGTAATATACCTCTGTGTATTCTAATTTAATTTTTAATTTAAACGAAAGTTCGTCAGTGTGAAGTTGCCATGTCCTGTTAAACGCTTGCAGGCTCCAAGGGAAACAGAGCCTTGGTACATAACGTCCCATCGAGACCRACCTGCGATGGTGGCTCCTCTTACTTGGTATGAGTAAAGTTCTTGTTTTGAGCTTGACTTTGTAGAGGACACTATCCAGTATTGACTGAGGTCAATCAAAAGACTGACTTAAAAGGAGCTGGATGAGGCCTTTACCCTCTCCATGTTTCAGGAGAAAGGTAACCTGTCCGCTACAGTGGTTCACAGAATGAAAATGTGCAAGTGAAGAGTTGTCAGGCTTCTGTCAAGACAAAGGACACGAACCAGCAGCTTGGCTCAAACACCATAACAAAAATAGATATAGTTACTAATAATCAGTACTGTTGTTTTTTAAAAAAACATGTCTGTTCATGTGATATTTGCCATAATATTGTATAGTTTGATTAGCTTTTATAGAAACTCCTTTCAAGCTTTAAACATTCTCCAAGTAACTGGCCTRTAGTAAGGCAGGAGCATGACAGTCTGGATAATGGTTAACTTTACACTTATTTCAAACAACTTCTAGTAATTTATATAAAAATGAAAAGCTATGAGCTGTTTTAAATTCAGAATCTACCTTTTCATCGAAACTGAAAAATACACCATTGCACTGAAAATTGTTCTTATATATTTTACCCTGGCTTGTAATAAGGCTCTAATTTATTCAAGTGAAGAATCATAAATAATGATGGATTATCTATTCGTGGAACAGAAGAAGGAAAGGYCCTAGGGGATTAATTACTAATTAAAGTTAACCTGTGTTGCCTAAATAAGATGAATCCATTCAAAGTGATTTCCTGCTCTGCTGTGATTTTTCTCTAAGGAGATAGGACTATAATATCAGCAAATACCTCTTGCTATTATGCTTGGATATCTACTCTTATCTGGAAAYGTGCTACTCCATGAAGCTCACTGGAAAATTATTCCTCCTTTTCAGGTTTAAATGCACTTTTTTCCTACTATGTCTCACTTCATAAAATAAATCAATAGCCRTGAACTCGATTGTATATGACTAATAGTGAATGACTTTTTCAATTACTCAGATGCATCTAGGGCATTTAAAAAACCAGTGCACATCACACTTCCAATTTTGAAAAATAGATTTTTTTTTTTCCAGCTGCAGTCCTGGAGGACTTCTACATGGATATATATCTTTGGTATCTTAAGGATACAGAAATGCATGCTTTTTTTTTTTTTTTTTTTTTTTTTTTTTTNAAATAGCAAAATAGTGAAGTCTGAAGGCTTGAGTACAGGTTGCACATCTTAGACTCCTTCAAGGACGTCTTATTAGTTTATTAAAAGCGACAGAGGTAAACTTCTTAGCTATTGCAGAACTTAAAGATTTCAGTTCGGGTTTGAAGACCAGCTTATTTCCTGTGTCCTGGGGCTCACTGTAACAGTTAGATGAAATTCTGTGGCCTTTTCTTCCRCATGAAAGCAGTTAATGATCTAATGCCCCCCTCGGCCTTGATGTCTACATATAGGTACAGAGTATTGGATTAASAACAGCAAGCTCCTCCCAGTTGTACGTTAGGGAGGCTGAAGCAAGAGTACAGTTTAGAGCAAGAGTACTTGTGCTCATTTCTGATGTAGAAGAGTAAGTGTATGTCGTTTGAAGYAAGGAGGATGCAAGACTGGCATAAATTATTTTCATAAGTTTCTTCTGTCCATTTTCCCAACATCATTCCTCTCTATCTTACTCTCAAGGTCTCCTTTTTCATCCTACTTCCTCTCCATTTTTTTCCTAAGATGTTATGCTTCATCTCCATCTCTTTTTTCCTCCTCCTTCATAGAATATTTTAAGACATGAATCTCATAGTGTTTGAACCTTCAAAAACTTTACATCAGCTACCAATTGGGATTGCTGCTATGGAAAATGTGCAGGGTGGTGGTTCAAGGTGTGAGGAAGGGCAGTACATCACAGGTGGCTTGCARTGTGAAAAATGTAAGTTTGGTGTCTGCTTCCTTTCTGGATATGGCACAAAATATTACACTTCACCATGGTAGTGTTTCCAAATTGTATCTCATTTAGTGTGGCTGGTCACCCTTGTAACAGGGTAACTCTGGAACAATACTTTGTCATATCTCAGCGGAAGAATTATGTGACTCAAGTTTTATTCCARTTACGATTTCAAAGCACGTGTGTCAGTACATCAGAGGCTGAGAGCTGAAACTTCTTTCCTTTAGTCACTGAAAAGTCTCCTGGGAGTAACAAGATTCTTTTGGAAAGCTGGGTGCTTCTGAACCATCCACTCCTCTATTTGTTATACAGGTAACTTCAAGAACACTGAAAATGCATAGAAAAAAAAAATCTAGAGATAGTGGTTTTTACTTAGGTATTACCTAAGGCTGCTCTGRGTTGAAAAAAGCATGTGCTGCTGATGGCTATTGTGTCATGGGCTTGTGATGTTGCAGCTAGGGGCACAGTCGCTTGCAAAGCCTGATAATGTGTGGTCTGCTGCTGTTTTCCAGGTGGATAGGTATTRTATTTACAGCAAACAGTACTGGGTCTCCACGTCACCCTCCTGGTGTGAGGAAACCCTGAAATATATAAAAACTGATGACTAAACCAGCATAAAATGTTGTAATGGAAGGTACAGCAGGACATCAGCAAGAAAAGATCTAYTTGGAGATTCAGGAAAGGAAATGGCAGTTAAGGGAGGAAAACAAGGCGCAGGCTTGGGAGGAAAGGCCCCCAAAGGTAGTCCCAATAATCAAATGGTGGTTATCTGCTTGGAGTAGGTACTTGCCCAAATGTAAATGGCTGCTGCTTATTTTACCTGTGCCAGGRGACCTATAAATCTTGAATTTCTGCTGTTGACAAGGGAGAGTTGAGGAGAAAGAGGTAATAGTTGCACTACTGTAGGGAAAGGCAAGAGAAAAGTAAAACAACTGTTCCTGGTAGTAACATTCACTCTGCCCAGCCAACATAGTAAACTTGTTTTTTTATTCTACTTGCTTAATTTTCATCCCAGCTCCAATACTTTATGGGAATGATCTGGCCTATTCCTTACTCAACTGTGTCTATGCAGCTGAAAAGCATTAACCTAATTACTTTTCTAAACTTTATTCCTTCAAAAAGATGCATATAGGTAATTTTGTTTAGCTGGAGTCTTATTGAAATATTACATTGTCAAACCTGAAGAAGAGTTTGCCATGTGCCKCAAAGGCACAGCAAGTCTTATATCTCCAGATGATTTTCTCCTGATCTGTTTGATAAATGTTGAGGAAAGGCTAATGCAAGCGAGCAGGTCTTGCTCACAGATGTGAAAGCAGTTGGCTTATTTCAATCCCTTCAAAGAGAGTTGTAGAATAGTAGGTTGATTGCAGGAAGAATTCTTGTACTGTTCTCATTCAAGCTTCTAAGCTGGCATGGAAAAGACTATAATCATTGTTTCCACTCTTCAGTCCTTGATTTTTTTCAAGAAAAACAGTAACTCAGCTTTCTGAGKTAGAGAACTTAAGAGTAAAACGTTATCTTTCTCTTATTAGGGGCTCTGCTATGGCTTGTTTAGAACAGCTCTGCAGCTGTAATGACATGAGGGAAGCAGTTCATTTCTAACAAGAAAATAGTCTTCATGYGGAAAAGCTTGTGAAAACTACAGTTGCTACAACAGCTTTTAAACTGTTCAAAGAAGGAACTTCTGAAAAGTGAAATTAGCAAGCAATCCAGATATGCYAAATACAATTTATTAGTAGGCTCCCTCTTAGTGATAGCTGAGCGAAGGTAGGCTCCACGGAGGTATCGAATGAGGCGAGATGAATGGGAACTTTGTGTTGATTAAGATTTGGCTTGTGTACAAAACCAGGGTTTATACTCATGATCTACAATTTATAACTTAGATGTCTGACCTGAGGAATTTCTAAGAAGCAGCACCAACCTTCAACTTTACTTCATGTTTCCCTCTTTCTATTTCCTCCCAGTTCTACTTGTCCCATGACTCCCTTAGCTCTTCATAGCAAAACCCAGCTCCTAGCAAACTATGTATGGTATTGCATGTGTCACTTTTAATTCTAGTTTGTTACTTGTGTTCTTTTCCTTGCATCATATTTCTCCTGTATGCTTGTACTGGGAGCATTTTGACTGTCTGCTGTTCTGTCTGTGATGCCTGGAACAACACAGTCCAGTTTGTAGCTGATGCACAGTCAAGATTAGAATAAAAACGAAGAACAGTAAAGTGGCAACAAAAAATGTAGTCATACTTAAATAAAAGAATGCCTTGAAGAGAACTCCAGAACCAATGTAATTAAGTTGAAATTAGAGGAGGAAAAAAAATCTGTCAAAACATATGTTTTACTCTACTGGCTTCCCTTCTCCCTGCCCCCTCCGCACCATTAAATACAACATGCACTGAACTGCGTAAATTACTTATTTAGAATTTTAACCACTTTTCAGAACTATGCTTTATTAGAGGAATGCTTTCTTATTATTTTTCTAGATTTCTAATGGTACTAGTACTAATTTCTTGTATTTCTGAGAATGTATTTTGTTTTTTTGTATTTGTTTGGAAACACTTTTGTAGAAATTCCAGAGTTAAAATTCTCTGTGGATTACTTCTTTTTCAGTTTTGGGCTTTGGTCAAACACAACTGCAGATCATTAGCACTTTGAGTGTTGGGAGTTCTGTCTGTCCTTCTATCCTGACTGTGCAGAGCTTAGCATGTATTCAAGGTTGCACCTCTAAAACATCTACACTCAACCTGGAGGAAAAACTGCAAAGGGTAAGGGCAGCCTTTGAGTTAGAGCAAAGCAAATGGACACTCAAAAGTAAGAGATGCTCACAGATCTATGTAYGCTGTGCATGTGTTACTTTGAAATCCCTTCTATTTTAAACAGCCATGTCCTCAGTTTTTTCAGGGCACCATTCACTGTGTGACAGTGTCAGCTTGTAGTCCGGTGGCACTGGTCCCAGTTCTCTCTCAATTCACTGCTTTGGAGGGAAGCAAAGGGAGGTATTTGGTCAGGTGGTGAACATGCAGTGCTACCTCCCTCCCCCCACCCTATAAAGGGGGARCTGTAAAGGAAAATACAACACTAGACAAGGAAGATGTCCAGCTGGCCCTTACCAATGTCCCAGACAAATTMAGCCTGGCCTTGAAGCCTGAAATAACCTGCTCTCCTATTGCCAAACATGAATACCTTTATTGGAAGTAGGTCAAGACAGAAGAGGGCAGGTCATCTGGTTTTGAAAACTTACTGAATAGGCTTATATTTCTACTCAAATAATTCTGAAACTCTTAATTATATATTGATATTTTGAGATCTGTTGATGAATTTTTTTTCTTGCTCCTTTTCTTGCTTCTGTCATCAYCAGGGAATGCCAGACCATGGAGTAAACATCTCTCCAGGAAGAGAAATGAGTTCAGTGCAGTTCAAGCACCAATTGATAAAGGAGTAATAGTAATTCATTAATTGCTTGCTGTTAAATGTGTATGTGTCTAATTACCTGCTTAATTAACAGTTGGAAGTGAATTATCACGACACTAAGCTACCTTACACAGTGGAGCTCAACATAGAATAATTACATGTGTTCCTGGCAGTTTGACCTTTCAGCATTCATTCCCTAGGAATGTGCATAGTGGGCTAAACTATTCAACCACAGTAGCTCAATGGACTTAAGAGGAAAAGGAAGATGTTGTCATAAAAGATCAAATTTTTCTTTCTTAAGTGCTTATGACCCCTATGGAAATCAGATGACAGCACTCTCTTTCTAGCTGAAGGTTAGTTACTTTCCATGACGAGCACATACATTGGGGGGAGCTGCGACTTGACTGAAGGGAGAACCTTTGTTTATGGTCAGTGCGGCTGTAGGGCATGCTCAAGATCATTAGGAAGAAGTGGCAGTCCTACTGTACTGTCACTGCGATGGTAGGATTTGATGCTACACTGAGGTCTGCCTCCTAGAAGGCTGGAGGGGCTAGAAGGTTTTATCCTGTGTAACTTCATCAAGGACCTTTCTTCATGGGAGAGCTATACCTTAGGGCTTCTGTTTTCCTTCTCTGCCATGAAGATTCAGTTTTGTAAAGCCCTCTGCTTTCTTTAAAGAGAAGAATAATAACCAGTGCAGGAGATGGCAGAGCTAGACTCCTCTCCCAGGGACGGCATTCCTCAAGGGCTGTTTCAGCATGCTTTAAGTTTCACTCTTCAATATGRTACAAGTTGAGTTTTTCAGAATAGAGAGTTTAAAGCCAAATCTCTCCTATTCTTGCCTCTTCCCCTGTCTTTCTAAGGTTCAGATGACTTTACCATGGAATCTCAACTYGCCTAGTTCATCCCTGCTTTCCATTTGGAGGCTATGTTTAGTTGTCATGATGCAGAGATGCAAAGATTATGGTACAGAAAGTCTGTTCCTACCTCATTGGCAGCAATACTTTCTCTGCGCTGAATTATTGAAGTTCARTATTCRCTCCCACTGACTATGCTGTGTCTTTCAAATACCAGTCATGCTGTATTTTAGTGAAGGCCCTATTAACTTTCTTTATAGGAAGYGGAGATTTGTTTTGACCATAGAATAAGCCCAAAGCCACTGGCAGCTGGTGTTYCTCCTTCTCACTCAAGTGAGACTGTTTAATGTAATATTAGCCCTGCGGTATTCTTTGCCAATCAATTTGCTGTTRGTAACTTTCTTTTCAGTGATAACTGCATTCTTATTGCTTAGATTAATTAATAGATCGTCTTCAGAGAACATTCAAATTTGGCAGGGAAAACATAACTGCAATACAGTTGTGGAATTAAAATTTCTCCTGGGGGCCAATCTGAAGCCATTACTTCTGTAATGGTGTAGCACTAAACTTCTCTTCAGACAGAAAACAAAGCACCACTCTGTACACTCCTTATTACTGCTGTTTTGTTAGCAGCATATACATTTCTTCAGTGGTACACACTACTACTGGTGTGTTAAACCATAGGAAAATTCTAAGGAAGGCAAGAACTGTCCTTGTTTGTTTAAGGAGTGCTACAAATCCATGATTCCAGTGGAGAAAGAACCTGCTTTCACTGGGACAGCAGCAACTTCATTTTATCAGGCTACATTAGTTATAGTCTCTCTGATGAGAGTGCAGTAACACTAAATACAGGTATTATTTCTGTAGCTCCATTGTAAAATAAAATGTTTTTGAACATTTCCCAAATTTAAGCTGTTTCTTCTTTTGACAAAATTACTGTTTTGTGTTTCCACGTTATGTTCTTTGGCATCAGAAAAGCTTTTAACTTTTGTACTCCGTGTGAAAAATCTTCTGTGCTTTTGGAGTTATACGGGCTGTATGCAAGGGCAAACCTTAGTGATGTTTGATGCAGGCTGGATAATAACAATGTTTTCAGCCCACCTGACTAATAATTATTCTATTTAAAAAAAAACCACTAGTTTGATTTAAAAAATATATATGGATAAATCTATTATGAAATATATCAGAGCTATTAATTTTTTATAGAATGTGTGGGAAGATGTTTACTCGTATAAAATTTAAATTCCATGTTAATTTCTAGAAATAATCAGCTAGATATCTTTTTGTAAAGTTTTATATGAAAAATGAGTAGGTAGTAAGAATGGATTAATTATTCTGATTTTCTGTGACAAATCTAATCCCTTTTACTATAATCTCAACAAGGAGTTATGAGAGTGAGTAACACTGCTTCTCCTTAACGAATGCTAAATGACCCTAGGAGCTAAGAACTGCTGCTGAGCAACTCGAGCCCCAGTGCGTGCCCGCACTGTGATCGTTTCTTCTCACATTAGAGATGTACTGGGCTAGTGGACAAAGCTTTTGTAGTTTGAATGGTCTTTAAAAAAAATTTTTTTTGTACACAATAGAACGCTTGTTCAGAACTTGACTGATTTCCGAGGTGAATCACCTCTAGAAAAGGCAGAGAAACACAGTGACTGCAGCATGAAATGTAGTGCAGCAGCAGACCTGAGCAGTGGATGCCTCTTCTGAGCCCTGCCCTTCTCTGCCATAGAAGTAGCAGTTTCCTATTGATTTTGAAGAATGGAATTATCCCAAATTGAGCAAAATCACTGGCAAGCTTTTTTGTGTGGTTCAGAGGTCTACACGTAACGGGGGGGGGAGGGGAGCATTGCGAGGAGATGGTTCTGTTGCATCCGACTTCCAGGTGGGATCTCTGCCTCCATAGAAACTCAGTATACTTTTCTGGCTAATGAAGACATCCAAATCTGTGACAACCTTCAGTCAGAAGCCCCAAATGTATAAAAGCAAATATTGATGCAAGAGGGGATTGTTTGGTGCTAAAGGTTACCCAGAATCTTCTGAAATGGGATTTGAACCATGAAGCCCCCTATGCATGTCTGCTGACAATGTATGTTAGTAAGGTTGCAGAAAATCCTACTGCTGCTTATGGGAGTGGATAAGAAAGATCACCATTCAGTCATACTCTTTGTGCTGTGGGGATGTCTAAACACATCTACCGAAGGAAAAAACCCCACAAGTTTCATATTTCCTGTCATACTAAAATGGATGTAAGCACTAAGGTTTTCTTTATACTTGGAAATGTACCAAAAAAAAAAAAAAAAAGAAGACTTCTTGGTAATTTTTCTGGAATAGTTATTTTAGTTTCAACCAAAATAGTTATTCTCGGATAGCTATTCTGATAAAATTCCAAGTGTTAATAAACCTAGGTCTGTYGTTTTGTTTGCACAAGATGAACTTCCACCATTACTGTTCTGCTAACCTTCCCACCTGGCTCTGTTCCACATGCCATCATCATGCCATTTGTGAGGCTTTTTGTGCATCTTAATTTGTTGCAGCATTGAGGAGATCTGCCATGCAAAGGCTGTGAAAACCTTCATCAATTCTGGGAGGGGGAAAAAAAGGTTTATATCTCAATAATGAAGTTTCTGAAATAAGTTTGTTTCTGTGACAATTTTATTCCTGTTAGAATCAAGGTATGCTTGATATGAGCATCTGTAATGTGATTAGCTTTTAGCAGAGTGGTGCTGGATGCTCAGAGAGAAAGGGGAAAGTAGGAAGGATTTTTCTCTGGGCTTAGTGTTGATAAAATGACAGCACATGGTTGAGAGGTTTTTTGTAAAAAAGCTCTCTTGTAATAGAAGATGGTCGTCTTTTACCTCTATGGTCAATTTGTTCAGTGTCATGTTTATGGTTTCAAATGGCTAAGAACAGAAGCTTTTGCTGTTTTCTTGGTTTTTGCATAATTGACTTTTTTCTCATCTATTTTTCCCTTCTGAATTAGTCTGCTAGAACATGSTATCTTTTAACTGTTGTCCTTCTATCCTAGTAAAGATGTTTTGGGAGGAAAGCCTGATGTGCTCCTCCAGTCTCAACAGAGGAGGTGAGGAAAAAACTCTTTTCCTGAAAATATCTTCCCTCTGACACCTTTCCCAGGCTTTTTCTCCCTTTTTCTGCGTGTCATCACAGAGATCCTTGACCCCATTCTGATGGAGATGAGTGATGTAGCTTTTCCCCTTGTCTYTCCACAGTCGAGCTTCCTTGGTCTGTCTTTTGTGTCTTCCTGGCTGTTTGAGAGATGTAAAGAGCCAAACCTTGGTTGTGGAAGAACATCTTAAGAAAAATCTCTGAGTAAGAATGAGGCTGCATAAGGAAGCGTGGTTTACTGTTAACAGATAGTAGCTAGGATCTGTTCTTTCTTTTTTACACTTCCTTTTGGTCATTCCCRCTTTAGTCTTTCCCTGGGACTTCCTTTAGCGTGTGCAGATAAAACCTCACTCCCAGTAGACATCAGCAACTAAATTCTCGTGACRTAAGACAGCAATGTCTGTGGTTACCTTGTGCTTTCAGAGCTTGCTCAGTCTCTCCTGCCCAAGAAGGGGCTGCTACTACAGTGACCTAGAGAATGARCCTATCTGGGAGAGGAGTTAATAGTTTAGTTTTTATCCTAACAGATAGATAGAAAAGAGAAAAAAATACCCCCCCTCCTTTTTTTTAACGACTATACCCTGCTTGGTGTGTTTTTTTTTTGTTGTTGACGTTTAGATAGAAGATATTTTCCCTCATCTTACCTCCAAGTTTAATACTTCTATTTAGTTTTTACACACTGAATTTTGCAGGAGTAGAGGGGCTTTGTTCACTTAMTCCTTTTCTGACAAACACAAATACAGCTTTTCTTGTGCTGCTTTTTTAAATGCTTTTGGGCAAAAACTGAACTGCTGGGATGCCTATGCTCCTTATTCTTCTCACTGTTGAAGGTGGTAGGACCAGGATCCATGTTTTGTTAACACTGCTTCTATCCCTGTACCTTTTTCCTGGGGTAGGGTGATGCGCGTTAGTGTAAGCATGTCTGAGTTTGCCCCTGCAGTTAGTTCTGCTCAGTCTGCAGTGCTGCTCAGCAGATGCAGGGATTTATCCATGTGGGACCCGTGGTAGTTTCAGAGCTCATCACAGTCAGTTGTTGACATCTGTACTGTTAAGCTACCAATTTTTGTTGTTAAGGGAAATGCGGTCTACATACCTTCTTTGTGCCTCGCACAAATGCAGTTAAATTATAAACGTTATCTCTTTCCCATTAAGAAATTTGGTTCCTACGTATTTGTGGCTGGTACTGTTCTCCCTGCTATTTCTATAGTGATGTTTCATCAGACTCTGTGTTTCTTGGTATACCTTGCTTATCTAGTATTTACTCCACCACGACGGGAACTTTTCTCAGAGAGAGATGAACAATATCCTCATAAACAGCAGGAAGCATTATGGTAAATCAACCAGGGTACRCTTACCAGAGCTGCTAAGCTCTTCAGTACAGACTATTTCTGGATCTCCTGATGCCTAGAGCTAGTAGTTAATTCCATTTAATTTTGAACATTTGTTGATCTGGCCATTTCTTCAAARCTATTGTTGTTCAGAAAGTAGAGAAGGTCATTTTGAGAGCATCAGTACTTCTAGACTGACTYGCTCTTGTCCTGAAAAGAGCTGAGTTTAAGGATCTTGAAATTAGACTGCAAGCAGAAGCAAGCATCAAGTGAAAATTCACTGTTAAATAAAATGTTTCAGAYGCTTTCCAAATTGTGAATGTGTCAGGAGCTGCCAGCATAAATAAAACCATGTTTCATTTTAAACATAATGMAATAAAAACTTTAGTGATCTTGGGCACCATGTGATTAAAAAAAAAWWRKTWAAAAAAAATCAATCCAGCAATCACTACAGAAAAGCTCTATAATCTTTATTCGAGCTAAATGTATGGATTTACTAAAATAGAGAAGGTTGGCAAAGCTGAATTTCAATCAAGAGAGTAATCATAGCATATGCAGAGCTCTGTTCAGGAAGCTGATTGCTCAATCAAAATGCAAGTAGTTTGCAATCTGCATAATATCTTGAAGTATTTGGTTTATGGATACTTTTAGCAGAGTTCCCCTAAAACATTCACTGCGTTTGCATTTGAAAGCATGCGGTTTGTAAAAGGATTAGTGAACCAAAGCGAGGGGACGTGATTTGTCTGGTAGAGGGCAAGCTGTTAGTTTGAGCCTTTGTGCAACCTCTACGTGGATACGGCTCTTCAGCTCGCAGGCCTCTGCCCGTTCTCTCACGTAGTCGTATTCAGTGCGCTTGGGTTCCTTGGCTCGCTGCTCTCCTCCGAGTCCTCAGCAGACCCAAGTGGGTTTTGTTTCTTTATAGAAATCTGTTTGGGTGCTGTGACTGGGGCTATGGGAATAACTGGCTTCATTTCCCTCTCCCCTCACCCCTTCTTTATCCATTGTGCGGGTGAAGAAAAAGAAATCAAAGGCAGTCGCTCAACTCAGATCTAAATCAAATTAATCTATTTTTGTCTTGCACTGGGCTAAAAGCTCCACATCTTGTTTCGTGCCAGATGGAACTTCTTATTTTGGGGCATTTGCAAGATAAGACACCTGAGAGCTGTGCTTGTAGCGCTGGAGGATGAGCTGCTATTTTGTGTAATAACGTACCAGTGCAGGTGCCCATCTGGCATGTAGGAGAGTTGAAATTGCGTCCTTCCCCCTCCCAGGAGGATGCCCCGATCTCCTGCTAGAGCTGTCCTACCTGTGTAGAAGAATTAAATGGTTGATGAGACAGAACAAGAGCGGAGGAATAGCTCCTCAGCTTGCCAGCAAGGATAGAGGTAGAGCACTGGATTTTTACTCAGTGCTCCAGTGAGATATATATATATATATATATATATATATATATATATTTCCTCCCTTCAGACCTTCGCTTTCATACACAGAAGACATCTCTCAATAGACTAAATTGTGTATTTTGGAGGAGAAAGTGTCAGGCATATATGCAAAACTCTGAAAGGACACTCTGTCCAGGATACTGCATGGCTCAGTGGTCAGGGCATCTCCAGGAAAGGGAAGACTGGGACCAAAGCCAATCAAGCAGAGGAAGGAATTGAACCCATATCTCTATCAGTTGGCATGGCTGCCTTGACTGGGGGGCCCTCGGGTCATTGGAGATACCGTCGCTGCTACAGTTGTCTTCAGGAAGTGCAATGCCGTGTTTTGGGGAAACGTATTATTGGCAGTGATAATATAGAAGTACAGCGAACAAGAATTGTCAACAGAAAATTGAGCAGCGTTTATCTGTTCATGTGATACATATTTATATAAATAGATCAACATCAATCTGTTGAGTAGCAAGCATGGACTGTCCYGAAGCCATTATATACCATTCTTGGATTTACATGGAATTCTTTTTAACGGGTGTTTAACTCTTTCCAAATAATGGACAGTGTGAGTATAGTCATAATGATGCAAGAAAACAAATCTGCGTATTTTGCACTTTGTAGCTGGCAAGCTGAGAGTGAATAAAGAATAAAATTTCCACCTTTTAAGATTACTGGCATTTARCAATCCAGTCCGCCAGTCTCCGCAGATCACTATCTAGTGTTGAATGTTCTGTCAAGCCCTGTCCATAGTTGCTAAATGCTTCCTTTATATCTGCCGTATTGCTTACAAGGCTGTAACTTCAACTATGCGTTTGCGCACGTATGTGTATAAATAGAATATACAAAGTGGTAGAGACAATGCACTTTAACATATTCTTCAAAAACACACCTAGCGTGTTAGATCTCTTCAACCCTTTCAGAAGTGCTGCATTGCTTAAATCCACTCTGTGGTATAGGTTACTGCTTGAAGGCTTATAAAAATCAACCCTAGTGGCACGTTTGTTATTTTATTTCCTTTCCTACTAACAGGTAGTTTCTGAAATGCTGAGCAGCACTGCTAGTACAGTACCTGGAACTTCTGCAGAAAGAGCATGTTCAAATTGAGCTGTGCTCTGGCCAGGGTAAATGGTTTTCTTTTAATATTATACAAATCACTTTCATGTTATGGTGTAGTGGGGAGAGGGACTAAAAGAAGCCAAAGGTTGCGGAAATTTATGTAATCCTAACAACGGACTCCAGCATCATGAATCAAACCCTGGCTTTGCTGAAGTCACCTGGGAATCTTGCCATTGAGTTCTGCCAGGCTGGAATTTCTATGTTGATATTAGAAAAAATTTGCTTTTGCCTTTTCCCAAAGATCCATTTTTACAAAAAAAAAAAAAAAAAAAAAAAAAAAAACCTTCTTCTAAATTCCTTTTGTGAAGATTGACAATTATTGCTCTAAATATAACTAATTGCTTCAACAAATAGAAAACTCAATATAATGAGTGGATAAATGAGCATGAACATAACCATTTATTTGGACARTTTCATACAGTTGTTGTAAAATGTAGTGAGTTTTTTTCTTGTAAAATTTAATTACCATGGCAAATCATAGCCCTAYAATAAAACCTCGGTGTAATTTAAAGTTGTTTTCATCTATCATCCAAAKAGTGATTTCTCTGAAACAGGCCTATTTATATAAAGTAATGACCATCTTTATTAATGGAATCTGTGGAGTTGGCTGTGATGTGGTTTTTCTGTGACACACACTCTATTAAAAACTTTTTTTACAATGTAAAAGATAATCTGTGGGGGAAAAAAAAGATGGCTTTCTAGTTTTGTCAGAGCATTTCTTTACACACTTTCCTCCTATGTCTCCCCAGCAATCTTTTACCACCACAGTTCTCATTAATAACTCTCTACCAACTGCTTGAGAGGCTCTTAAAGTATCTGTACCCAGAACAGGGGTCAATAGTCAATCCATTGCAACTCTTCAACGTTTTCAGTCATACAATAGGAGCTCAGGCATCACTAACTTCTAAAGCCTTTTTGAAGAACTTTGATAGGATCTCGTGTTTCTTTGGCACTTTCTTGCTGATCCGCCTTATTCTGGATTTAACTGYTGAGCAAATGTATAATATGATTGCTTTCTGCCACAGAGTGGAGTTGCACTTTTTTTTTTTTTTTTGACTGAGTAGTCCTACATTTCTTGAATATGATGCCAAAGAAAGATTGGGAACATGAAAGTTATTTATTGGGAAAGTAAGCCTTGAACTGATGGAATAAATGTTAGTGGATATATTAGAAGGCTGAGGTCACTACATTTTTTTTTTCTCTCTGTTTTTCTATCACATCTTTAACTGAATGTGTTCTGAATTTTCAGCTTATAGTCAAGGACCCATTTTTTAACTTGTAATTCACTGAGTCCTAGTCTGCAATAGATTGATGTCTATTTGGTGACTTCATTAGATTACCTTTTCTTTTTTTCTCTCTTTTTGAAAGTGCTATAGCTTAAACACACACAAATACAAGTTGATGCCTTTTAGCACTACAGTGTGGGAACAAAGGAGCATCTACATTAGGGYTGTCAGAGTAGTTACAAGTGGATGCGTCAGACTGTACTACAGGCATCAGCTTGCTTCCAGCAGTTTGTAGAGGTGGCAATACCTGTACAAGGGATAGAAAGCCAATCTGAGAAGGGGACTGCTCATGAGACGCAATGCCTCCTTTTCACCCTGGTGATATTTTGGAGGTACTCGAATCATAGTAGCATATCATGGAGGAAAGTCCTTACAGTAACAAATAAAAGCGTTATATGGGAACTTTATTTRCGGAGTTGATAGAGACTAAAGCGCTCTTTGAAGCGCAGTGCGTGCTCTGTGTTGTGGAGCAGATACACAAAAGAGTAATTAGTCTCACTTTCTCCTTGACCTTGTGGTCTTAGATATTGGGTTGCTCAAGGGCTGGAAAAGAAAGCATATGTAACACACCTCACTGCAAATCAGATGGGAATGCAAGATGTCAGCAGATGGTCTTAACCTAAATTTCTTTGCAGGGAATTTTACAGGAAAAGTTGTTACCTTTTCAGAAAAAGAGAAATGAGGTTGTGTACGATGTGAATTACATTGGGAAAACAATGATGTCTTCATTTTAAATTTCTGCTTGGTAGGGGAAACTCAGTAAACTGTAATCAATATTTCTGTGCTCATAAAATTCTTAGTGAAGCTGTAGGCATGCAGATGAAACTGAACTGTTATTAGCATAGCTTCATTTCTTCTGGGTGGTATATCTATATAAAGCATAGCTCTGCCAGTTCATTTGTGTTCATCACAGTTTAATATGGCAGGAGTCTTGTCCCAGCAAAGAGTTACCGCTCTAATGAGATCTTGACTTGTAGGGTTTTGAAAACTTATTTTCACAAACAGTTAACTGGTAATGATAATTCATGATGTTTAAGCTRCACAATCTGAGCTCAAGATATTTTGCAGACTTTTTGAATAGGTGAAAATTTGTTGGGATACTGGAAAAGTTGCTTGGACTACAGTAAAGCTTGAAAAGGTAAGAGTGGTTTTACTGGTATAAATCAGCTGGAAGCAGTCTGAGGCAACAATCTGTTGCACACATTTGTTTTATAACTATTCAGTACAGATGCTCAGATGTTAAGGTATATAGGAGTAAATGGTTATGGCTTGAACTAAGTCATTTAAGTGATGCTTTAAATCACTACTAGTGTATTCAAGTCCTTTCAGTGGTTGGGAAGGATAATCTTCCCATGCTGTAGTGTGTTTTAGATCAGGTATAAAATTTTAATGGAGTTGATTTAGAGTGTCATGAGAAGTTCTTTCTGGCTTCTGCTTGTCCAACTCCTGGCTAGATACAGCACACCAGTTTAAAAAACAAACAAACAAAAAAAAACCCCACCAAAACCCCATCTTAAATTATTTTGTGAATTACAGGTAATCTAAGGCTGGAATAAGCCTTGACACATAGCAGAACTTGCCTATTAAAAGCTATTCATGTTGGATTGTTTTTCTTAGTCTTATGCAGACTTTAAGTGTAGAAGGCCCCCAAAAAGTGCTATTTTGTCAGCTGAGCCATATACAGAGAAAYTGAATTAATTTAGTATGATGTGCATAGTAACAGCTGATTCTGCAGAGCACGTAGGATTTACAGAGATATCTTGGCATCAGTTGACGAATTTTTAATATTTTTAGTACTGTATTTTCAGTTACTGATTAATTTTTCCTATTGGGAGGTATGTTATAATTTTTCTTGTAATTATTAAAAAGTACAGGAATGCTAAAGTGTCTTACAGTAGGATTTAAAACTTGTCAGTAGGGTTTATTAAATCTTTGTTGTTAACCTGAAAATTGCAGAGTTGGGAAGGGGGCGGAGTGGGGGGGGGTACAAGTCTTGTGTGTGTTCTTGGGATGGAGGCAGAGCCAGGAACCTAGCTGTGGTGGGTGCAGTGGTTTTACGTGGCTGGACGGCCACGCTTGCAAAGTTGTTGGGGYTGTTTCAGTAAGCCGAAGAAATCTCCCTCTATGAAAATGGATCTCTATGAGGGAATGGTCCTGCAAACCTGTCTGCAAAGGTCCTACAAACTCCAAAGTTTGGCTTTACTGAAGTATAACTTCTCTGGTACRTTATTATTTTCCTGTGATGTTTTTGACAAGGAATTTAATCTAGTCTGTGTGTGCCTGTTCTCATTTAAAAAGCAACTTCTGTTCCCACTTTAACACAGGTGCTTCCAAAACTCAAATTTACTGTCAGGAATACTRAAGGAGTAGCGGGGTGTTAGACCTTCCTTCGCTCTGGCGTAGAGGCTAATTCTAATCTGTCTAAATGAGGAGAGTCAAAGGGTGTCTGGAATCAGAAATGTTCAAAGCATGAATGATTCATTTCTGTTTAAATGAGCTGAACATTTATAGTTACGTTTTAATTGACTAAATTGGTCTTCAATACAAGACTCTAAATGGCTGGACAAAATTTGTTACTTGCTTGTGTAACGCAGTAGGAACAACTCRTGCAGTTGTAGCTCAGCTTGCCCCTGGGTCCCAGCTGGCTGCGCTGTCAGCTGGCCCTCCAGATGGCACAGCTCTTGAGATGATGACACGCTGGTTTATGAAGTGGAAATTGTAATTACTGCGTTAACAACACAGTGTTGGATTTATTGTTAGTACTACGGCTAGGAAAGTTGAATCATACATCAGTAAAAACTCTCCCAGGACAAGAACAAATGCATTAATTCATGAAGAACAGCTTCACTGGCATTCTCCAAACTTCCAAGTGCCTTTCAAAAGCAAATCTCTTTTCCTCCCACCCCCATCATCAGTAATGATGCACTGTGAACAGCAGCAAGGGTGCCCCACCGTTCCCCAGCTGGTCCATGGCTYGGTTAACAACATCAGCTTGGAACAAGTGCAACTGTCTGAACAGTGACTGAATGAGCAAAAAYAACACACGCATGTGGAGCACGGTCGTATTTAAGACGTGGGGACTAAACCTTTAAAAAGCTAGTTTTGAGACACCAACAATGTGTCTTAGGTCRCCCAAGGACTTTCTTAATGCCTTTCTAGTATCTCTAACTTTTGAAATTCTCAATGTGTTATAAAGTGATGTTTTACCAAAAAGAATATGGCAAAGCATTTTATAATAATACATTTTTTTCCTTCTTTTTGGTAATATTTAAAATAGTAGTTTTAAATTGCTTCTATTTTTAGTCAATAGTTTCTACAACTGTTGTTCACTAATTTTATTGCTTGGTAATTGGTCCTTGTAGCCAATACCAAAATGAAGAGTGGGAATTTGGATTTTTTTTTGTTGTATACATGACTGTTTTCAGCTGTTTACTCATGACTGGGATTTTTTCTGTTGAGCAAGTGCATTTAATTGCTATGAGTCCATTTTCATAGTGCTCTCTAATTCATATTGAATTCTAGATCATTAAAAGCAATTTAATTGCATTTGCTATCACTTCAAGAATTTCCAACTCTCCCATTGAGCTTTCAGGGTGGGGAAAATCCTCTGAGAAAGAGCTTACAAATTACTGCCTSTAATTAACAGTGTCATTGCTGATAAAGATTTGTAAGGCTGCTGAATGTAAATGTTGTCATATTAAATTCCCTCCAGGATTGCTTGTATTTTAAAAATCTTCCTTAGTTATAGTTGTTACTGGGGGGGAAGGGGGAATCTCTTGGCTGATAATACTGTGCACGTACCCATTTTGATATTTTGGGCTTAAATGTGATATTGAAAAATACAAAGAATAATCCTTCTCCGTGAAAGATGACAGTGATTGAGGGTGAGACTGGTAGAGAGGATATTGGCAGAATGAGATAGGGCAGCATGYTGTTCTTGAGGAGAATAATCAAAGTTGGCATTCAGTGTTTGCTGTTGCTGGCTGATTGGTCACTTCGAGCTCTTGGAAAATATTTCTTAGTTCCTCTAACTCTAAAAAAGGCAGGACACGTAGGTAGCTCGGATGGCAACATCTCTCCAGCGGAAATGGCAGCGTGTAAGCCAAGCTATTCTTTGCTCTTAAGTTTGTTACTGGTTGTTGCCTCTTGGGTGTGTTTAAGGTAAATCCTTGCTACTGCATCACGAGCGTGATTAGAGAAGCTGAAGGCTTTAATATCTTTGTCCTCTCCAGAGAGACRGGCAGGTACCTTCGTATTTACTGACGTAGAAGGAGATAGGCAATAATTCAAATTTCTGTCTGGGTGATGGAAGCTTAATCTGTTGCTGTAAGAAGTTAATGTAGCGTCTTTGCACAGAATGATGAACGTGATGAGGGAGGTGGGTCCCGACAGTCGCGTGTCAGCCCTTTTCCTATCTTTGTATTTGTGCTTGCTCGCTCTTCTGCACACGGAAGAGAGGTGTTGCTAGACAGATAGTGCTGGGATCCGTTGTGTTCTTACAGGTGGATGCGGGATTGGCGGTATAAAAACCAGTTTCAAGCTGTATCATCACCACTGAAATTAAGTGCATTTGAAGTAACTGTGAGCATAACACAGAACCCGGTAATGAAATCCTTGCACTCTGGAAAATAAGCTAATMAATTCAAAAACTACCTTTGTATTTCCAATGGTCCAAGTACCGTGTAGTTAATAACTTTACGGGCTTGTTCTTCCAAGGAAAGATCCTCCTCGGACTCCCTGTGCTGGAGTTCAGTGCACGTGGTACAATTCAGAAAGTGAATTTCACAATGAACTCTCTGAATAACTGCAGTAAATTCTAAGTAACGCTCTTTTTTGTTTTGCCTTCCTAGAGCTGTTAAGTGCATTTTTATTTCTAAAATACTGCTTTATGCAATTGATAGTAATGCACCTGTGCCTCTTAYCCATTTTCAAGTGCATAAATTGCGTATGTTGACCTTTTCTCTAACACAAAAAAGACRGATGTAGGCAACAGTTAAAGACAAATGTTTTATTTCAGCCTGTTTGTTTCCAGTCTCTCTACACTGGCAAAATATGCTTTGGTAATTTATTTTAKAATAGCTGCCTTGTAAACTGTCATAGTATTTGTACTGGCTTTTCTGACTGTCAAGATTTGCAGCTAGTGAGAGTATTAAGGAGTAGTATATGTACTGTATAGAGCAGATCAACTGCCCTTTTGAAATAAATATTAAATGACATCGGTATTTGTTTAATGGACACTAGAGTTCATGATTTCAGTAGTGCCTTCCTATATTTTTTCCATATTTGCAGGCTCTTTCAATAGTCTCATGCTGGATATCTTGGAAAATACCTGCAATGTGSATTTTCTAATAAATGTCATTTGTTTGTGAAGACTATATGCCTGTTCCTAAACAGAAATGTAAATATGAACAGTAATTGTAAAATTAAGCCATACTTGATGCATACTATTTCTGTCTTTAAAAGATGCATAGGTCTAGATTACATTTACAATTTTCTTTAATAAAAACAAACAAAAAAAACCAAAAAAGGCCTTGTGCCAGTTTTTAAATGTGATGCCTTGGTATTTAAGAATACCAAGGTTTCATTAGGTTAGGTTCCAGTATACATCGTATTCTGTTATTTTAAGGTGAAGGCACTGTCTCTGGCATATTAAAACCTGTAGGTCTGATTTTGCAAAGTTTTATGTCTTCTGAACTTCTTGAAGGGCGCAAAGTTAATGTTCAAGGAATGTACATCTGCGCCTATTAAAGGGGGTAACTGCTACCTAGAAAAATAAGGCAGGGCTCTATTAATCAGTTGTCTTTTAAAATACTTTTCCATAGTGAATTTCAAGTTATCAAATAAATGCTATAGCTATTAAGTAACAGTACTAAGAACATCAGAATAAATTCTCTGTTAACCAATCCTTATAAAATCAAAAAAAATTTTTTTTGAAAGCTCTTCATCTGGAGCAAGAAAAACACTGATAGCTGATGACTTTYGTATATCTGTATTTCATAATATATATTTTCTAGTTCTTTGGACAACTAGCTAGACACCAGTCACTGATAAATTCATGTCTTTCAGATTTGACCCACAGGTTGGCTACGTTCATGCACTGTRCCACTCTATTTTTATTCTGCTACAACACACTGAGAACAGGTCAGTGTTCTGTGGGGTTTGCATTTTGGATTTCTGCGACAGGAAGCCATTGCAGAAGGCATTTCCCTGACTTCTGGTCCAGCCGGMGGGAGGATCTGAGCCCACAGAAATACAATCAAGTGTTGACTTGATCCTATTTTTTCTAATGTTACCTTCACTGAGCTTCACATGTGAAAAAGGATARTGGTGAGCTCTTAATTAAGCCAGGTGAAATATTTTCTACCARTGTTTTTCTTTTGCAAAAATGATGRTGATTCAAAATCTAAGTGTTCTGTGAGAATGTGCAGGTTTTGCCAATAGCTCTGGTTTCCAGTCAGCTCGTTTATCCACCTCCTTGGCAGGCTTTTAGCACAACGAGACCACACGTGGGTTGCCTGATTTCTTAACAGCCTGTCTGGCAAACCAACTGGGAGCAGTGAAACTGGAAGCCCTAAGGAATTATCTTTTCAAGATCCAAGTCAGAAATCCTTGTAGTCTAGGCTTTTGGGGCCCTTAGCTGTGCCTTGAGCTGAGATTTTTTTTATATATATAGTGTTATTCTATACTACTATGTAAGTGTTTTGAAAAGCTCTTTGCCCTTGGCTCCTTGATCCAAGACAAGAAAAGGTCTTGTTGCCACTAAGAGCTGATTTGTGTGAAGACAGCATATGTCTCAAGAGAAGCTGACTCTGAAGTAGGGCAAAAAACACTGACAATCATGAGCTTAAATGCTTAAAGATAAAATAATTGGTGAAATCGACAGAGTACTGGTTTTGACCTAGCTTAAGAAATGTCTCAAACAAGGAAGGCTTTGAGGATAGAAGTACAACTAACTAACATATCTTTTCAATGTGTCATGATGTCTTCTTGAAAACGCCATTCTTCAGACTCTTTACAATATGGCAAATCTAAAGCAAGATAYTGCCTTGCCTTGTATTTAGGAAAGGTGTGGAAAGGAAATGAGTGGGATACTTTGTAAGAGGAGATTTAAAGAAACATGAAAACTACGCAGGCAAAATCCACCATCAGGGTGTGCTCTGGATCATGTTGTCAGTCACTTGGTGTTCTTCTAGTTTGCTTTCCTGTGTCTATTTTGGAGAATTCATCTAACCTCAGCATAATGTCCAAAGTTGTAGTAAGTCCTATTGTATTCCAAAGTTCAGTGGTGGAATAGCAGTTGCAAAATCTACCTCTAAATTACATTCTCTTATGGCAAATGAAAATATTCAAGTGTGTAGGTGATGAGTCCCTGCGGTTATAACCTCTTTGTGTTTGGCTTTGACTAGACTTTGTTTGCCAGCTGTGTACATCTTACTCATTTCCCTGTCTGATCTTGTCCTCTAGTAAAATTGAGAGTAGCAAGCTGCTTGCTTTTTGAATCAAACTTAAAATTGTCTCCTTTCTACTGTTCTTAAATTGTCTTTATTTGTATTTGTTCTTTGCATTTTTTCCTCTCTGCAACACACTCCAAATTTGCTATTCAGTGTGCAATGTAGTATGAGTAGATTGATTTTTAACATGTCATTGGGCTAGAGGTGATGACAGTACTTGATTCTGAATGCGTTTGTTCCTCAGCACACTAAACATTTTTATAGCATACTAATCTTATGTTTTCAAATTGAAATGGCTAACAGCAGGAAGAATAAGAAGGGCATGAAACAATGTATGGTTGTTCTAAATCTTAAAAATACTTTTATCTCCCATTTTTAAGCAGTAGGTGCACAGTGCTGGCAGGTGCATACCTTGACTTAATCTCTTATCTCAGCTTGTCACTGCCTGCAGAGGCATAAAACTGGCCAGTGGTGCATCAGATCAGTGGATATGCAAGAATCAATAGTGATGTGGTGTGTATCATGTGAACGCTTCTTAAAAAGTTTTGGCTTGCAAGATTGAGTGTGAACTCAGCATRTCCACAGCGGTCTAACAAGAGGAAGCTGAAGTGTTCTGAAGGATCATTGGAGAATTACTAATTAATTTAACCTTTGAATGCATTTGGTATGTGAAAACACTTCCTCTAGCCATCACTGTCCTCCTCCTTCTAGTAGTCTTTTAGTCAGATCATAACCATAGATACCTTCAGCAGAGAATGCACAGGAAAAAATAGCTTTTCATATAGAAGTATCCAGGCAAGTGCCCATTTATTTTTCTGAACACAAATCAGGATTTGCCAGCTCGAATTTAAGCACAAAGGTGCRTTTTAACGTTTCTGAATGCATTCAAGACTTGCCTTTTGCAAGTCTGTGGTACCTTTCCAGGAAACGTTTAACCAGCCGTGATAATTCTGTCTGTCCTAGCTCTGGTGTGCTGGATCCTCATGTCTTAATCTGAAGCTGGCTTTGATGTGAAAGGGTTTTCTTTGGTAGTTTATATTCCAGAAGTAAAAATCAACAGTCAGTGAAATATTAAATAGCTAATTTACTTTAAAGCCCTTTGGAATCCTTTGTGGCTAAGGAAATGCATACAATTTGCATTGATCTATRTAAGGTTTTTCTCATATGCTTCTCTCTAAAGACATAGAGATTAGGGGCTGCACTTGCGGAAGAGAATGAAATCATTTCAACRTTCTTTACAAGTTAAGACATACTTGTGCTTTGAGGGGCAGGTTAATCGAGTTTTCAAGCTATGCTATTAATCTTAGCAGCCTTAATATAAATATATGTACAATATATCCCTGGGACATAACAGATGCTGCCTTATGAAGCATGTATCAAACATATAAGGCAACAAGGCATCAATCTGTCAGATGCTGTGTAGTCTGAGGAGTTAATAACTATAATCAGGGCAAGCTGAATTATGTGTACTGAAAGGGAGGTTCTGCGGGTTTTCCTTATCTTCAGCAGTTTCTAACACAGTATCGGTATTTGAAGTATAAATTGCATCAGCCTGTCTTGCTGATACCCATCACAGAAGAATCCRGTTTGACTAATCAAAAGGTTACAAGCATTAGTGAATTTCTCTTGATATGCCTTTTTCTGCCCTGAGTGACATGCTGCCTTGTGCAGCATTTTCTGTTAACATAGTTTCTGCAGCTGAGAGAGAAATAAGGAAAAAATATRTGTTGGTCCATGCAATTCCTTTGCAGCATTCAGTGTTTCTCTGCACTAGTACACTCAATGTGATTTGCTTGCAATGCTTGTTTGTCAAGATCTGTCTTAATACTTGCATATAAAACGGGAAGAAATAAAGATTATCCTTATTTTCTCCAGCTAGAAAAATTCTGCCTGGAATGTTCCTCCCTTAAGACCATGCACATCATGCTCTAAAATTTGTCTGAAAAAATTTCTTGTTACAAAAGTGTCTCAGTATAATTTAAGCAAAATGTCTTCTCTTTCTTATGCTTATTTCAATATTTCGCTACCCCTGGTTTGCATAAAACTGCTGTTCAGATCAGGCTGCTGATCAGTTCAGTGTAATTCATCATTTTTCTTTCTCTAAAGAAGAACCTGTTTCTATTTGCAGCTGGGGGTGTGTGTGTGTGTGTGTGAGCGTGCGTGTGTGCGTATTTCCCCAGCTGCTGCTTGGCTATTTCTAAACACTGATTTGTGACAGTCTTATTCTTGTGATTGTTCTGTTTTGTCTGCAAAAAGCAGCAAAAGCTGTTTGCTTTCATCCTAGCTGACTTTTATTGCAATGAACAAATGTAAAGGCTCCTGGGGACAAAGGAAGATAACCAAAATGATGGTCTAATGTTTTACATGTGATATAGGCAAATAGAAAACGTCAGCGGCCCCAGTCATTGCCCTCGTAGCTGACGAAGAGACTCAGCGAATGGTGGTATGGTATGCAGGAAACAAGACATCCTCTTAAATGARATAATACTATGCACTGCCTTTTATATTAACTTTTGCCTTGACTTTTATATTGAGGTCTGATTCTGAGAACTAGYCAATCTCCAAAACGATGATTAGAGGCAAATTGTTTTGATTAAAGATTTTATATATGTGTGTATATATGCTACATATATAAAGCCTTTCTTATTGGAAATCATACAAAACATGCAAAATAAAATGTCTTGAGTAACAGTATCTTTAGGAGGACAAAGTAGAAGATAGCAGGGGACWGAAAAGAACTGTGGCCCTTGCTTTTGGCAACATTTTTCTTTCTGCTGGGYTTCGTGATGACCAGAACAGCGTGTCCTGCTATTAGCACAAATGTAATGGTTGCTAAGATGTTCATCTTAGAAAAGTTACTGTTCCATTTGTCTGCTCAAGGAGTTTAATCATAGAGAGTAAACAAATGGTGAGCTTGAGAAACTTCAGCTTGCTTCCATTAGGCAAACTGGAATTTCAGAAAAAAACTCACTTTGCTCCAGATTTCAAAGGCTAAAAAGCACTGCAATTATGGAAAAGCACACTTGAAGCTCAGAAAAACCCTTTTCAAGGCAAGCAGAGGGTAGTTTTTTCCTCTTGAAGTAGATAGAGATTTTTTTTTCCCAATCAGTAAATTCTCCATTAAACTGGAACTTCATTTAAAAATGTTAAGAAAGCATCATTTTCAATAATATCTTAACACAAATTTTGAATGGATACTGCAGTAGTTATTTTAAGATTTTTATTTTGTAATTGCGTTTTGATTCAGTATTTTGAAGAGCTTGTCTCTGATAAGGGGACCTCTTTCTGAACTTTTCCTTATGCAGGGGGAGGATAGTGGAAACTTAAGGGAAGAGTAACATATGAAAGCATTAGTTGGAAATTTCTGTGGAAAAACTGCACTTTACTGGACATATCTGACAGGGTAGGTGGACCCCAAACTAAGAAAGTGCTCCTTGGCATATCAAGGTTAATCCACGCAAGAGCTGAAACTTGGATGGAGGAATTAGCTCGTCATTCAAAACAGCACTGTTAAGTTAAAACAGGGTTGACGATGATGTCTGTAAACGTCCTGACTTTGGCRGGTATTTGTTCAGAACCAGGAAAATAGAGTTAGTTACTTGTGTGTTTGCATGCAGTTTAGTTTGTGTGTTGTGGGTAGCTCCTGCATTTAAGGACTGCAATGGGACTATTGTTGAGGTCTTGCTTCATTGGACTTCATTTCCTACTGTGTGGTGGGACCATGGGGTATGTGAACACATTTGTGCCCCACCACGAAAGGCACACAAACCGCTAGTGAGTGCGTCTTCATTGCTTTATGGGGAGAAATTATTGACCTTGTCTGAATATAGTGTTGCCTTTGTGATGGGTCGCTGATCTCTTCAACAGGATTATTCTTATCACACAAAACAAAACCTGTGCATCTGGAAAATGATTAGTGAAGAGTGCTAACTTTGTATGACTGCCTATCTGTATCGAGTAGAAAGGAAGTTGTGGTGGTGTTTGCATAGATAGCCCGCTTCTCCGAGATGCATGTTTTGGTTTCTTTGRGCGGTGATTTTTCTAAACTCATCTGGCACTGAAGAACATTCACTAATTTAATCTTTCCGTTTATTTTTTCCTTTGCATCTTTACTTCATTTCCTTATTTGTTTGTCCCCCAATGATGATGATTGTATGTATGTCCTTGGTTCGTGAAGCACAGGTAAGTTCTGACAGACTGTCTTTTCCATTAGATTTAATGGAGAACATGATGCAGTATGCTGTCAGATGAGAAATAAAGAACATATTTCTTTCCAAGGTGTATCTTGCAAAACTGTTAGCTGGCAAAACTCATCTGGAACTTGATTGTGCCAAAGGCTGAACGTCTCTAAATGATAATGCCATCAGAGTTAAGCGCATACTATACTGCTTTCCAAGAAGCTCTAGCCAATCTGCAAAATTTTACAGGAAAGTTGGTCTTGTGGATTACATGCTGGTCTGTCTTAGACCTGATTCACTTCCAAATTGACCTGTGAACTTCCTCTGCATATTCTTGGTCAAGTTGCTTCACCCCTCTTGGTRTTCATTTTGTAGAAGGGAGTGATACGTTCATGTTTCATCCAGAAAAGCCAACGTACTCATGAAAGATGGCTGACAGGTTGCCAGAGCGCAYGCAGCCATCTTCTTTCATAGGTAAAATTTTGTTGTCCTCAGGGAGCCTGGAGATGTCACAGCTCTCTTCCTGGAAGATGAGTATCGATAGTGGCACTATGCATTACTCTGGTTCTGAAATCTTACGGGATTAACAACACGCGTTCTCCAGGAAAAATGTGTGCTTCTGTTTGTTACTCCATACTTGGTTAYAGGCAATCATATCGGAATGCTTCCTCTATTCTCTGCTTTAATATTCTTGATTTTTTTGTGCATGCAAAGTATACTCCTTGGAAGTTTTTTGTGTTAAAAGAAAGTAAAAACGTTAAGTCTTGCTGCTTTTTCCTTTCTCTCCCAGATATTTTACCATACTTTCAGGCCACTGAGTGTTGAAAGCTCACAGTCTAGTAGGAACCTTATCTTAGCATAACTCTCGGCATCTCATGCTTCGGTTGCTTGCTGACCTTGTCTGCTTGCTGCCTCAGGCCGTGTTGCCGGGTGTTCTGAAAGGCTCCTGCTTTAAATCGCCTCTGGAAAGGCAATAAAGTGTCTGCTTAAATACTGGAGATGAGAATACTTGTGCATCCCCTCAAAACTAACATTAGTCCTTGTAAAGTAGGAGCGCTGCATGCGCAAGTAATATGTTTGTATGTTTTGATAATTACAAGCAGTTACTCTAAAAACAATAACGGTTTATAATAACATACCAGAGCACGCACGTGTCCGGAAACGAGAGCAAACGTCGCCCCGAGTGCAGCTGGTAGGTAGGTGCTGCTCCTCGAGCAGCGCAAGTGCAAAAGCCGTTTGCCGCCTTCACGGGTCTTAAGCGTGTACCAGGCAGCATCAGCCGAGGGTGCGCCTCGCTGCCAGCTCCAGCACGAGCTGAATTCCCGTCCTCGTTCCTGTTAAGAGCGAGTGGAAACTTTTGACGTACGTGCTGAAACCAGTGAGAAATAGTTGATTCTTCATGAAACAACGGTGACTTTTACCTTGTCAAAAAATACCCATCTGTTCYGCAAACGCAGGCACGTGCGAGGCTGCACGGTTCCCTGCGGGGTGTGCGCGTAGGGGGGTTACGTGACTCCGTGAGTTTCTCTCCACCTCACGGCAACGACACGTAGCGGCTGGAGTAACTAAGCGCTGGCGTTGCTCAGCGCAAGCAAGAACACTAGTAGATACAAATACCCGATTTAGCGTTTTTCGTTAAGCGTGCTTCATACGCAGTCAAGCTGGGGGTCGGAAAGCCAGAAAAGGGAATTAAACTGAGGAAGTTCTCAGGGGTTTTGTCTTATGTACATTTGTGAGGTACTGAAAATAGATCAAGGGAAATTTAAATACGGCTTTATTGAGCTGCAGCTTACAGTTTTGTTTCCAGATTTCCCTCATTAGCTGATCTTTGGCATGAAATGCTCTATCAGCAATAACAGTAGCAGTAATAATTGTAYGAGAATATTTTCAAAGACTCTTAAGGTATGAACATACTTACAAACTTACCAAGATGTCAGCTAGCTACCTTGCCCAAAAGGCTCTCCAGGTACAAGTGTTAGCTATAATGTTCCATCTATGCAGCAGTCTCTAATTTGATCACTGATACTTCCAAAAAGTTTCTTGTGCTTGTTCTACACTTTAAGGTTTTATTTAAATCTATTTTTTCTTTGAAAATGTCACTTAGTCACTTAGTTTGAAAAGTGTTGTTGCAGTGTGAATGAACTCTAGTAAGATACTGCAAGTCACCTGTATTGGGAACTGGATTTAAACTTTTCTCTCTTAAAAATTTTGCTGTGGGTAAACATGAGATGACTGGGGGAAAGATGATGTAGCTGGGCCAGAATCCACCGGAGTGAAATGACATGTCTCCACAGGTCTATGTTGCCTGGCCCACGGAAAGCAGTGGTTCTCTAAAGCARCACGATTTATTATCATTAAACTGCTAACAGTCCTTATACAAACTATTAAATATGCAAAATTCTTATTATCTCTTTTTATGGATCATATAAAAGAGACTATTTTGTCTTCCCTGAGGGAAGTTATAAAACAGTTTATGTGGAAAATGATTGATACATCCATTTTATAAAAATGGGTTTACTTCTTTTCCTTTTATCTTTCTTTTTAAAACATTGAATYTTGGTGTGGTGAATGAAAACCAATACCATACGGAATTGCAAGGAATCACARCCATGTGACAAACTTCAAACCATGATGTTAGAATGGTGCCAAATCCTATGTTATGCTTACCAAAACAAATCTCAATTTAAAACTGCTTTTGAGATACCTGAGGATTTGCAGGTGGTTTTCACATGTCTAGAGAGTGAGTGGGACAGAGAGCTGCAACCACAGAATCAGTAAGGTTGGAAGGGACCTCTGGAGATCATCTAGGCCAGCCTCCCTGCTCAGCAGGGTCACCTAGAGCATGGTAGACAGGGCTGCATCCAAACAGGCCTTGAAGATCTCCAGAGAAGGAGACTCCACAACCTCTCTGGGCAGCCTGTGCCAGGGCTCCGTCACTCTCACAGGGAAGAAATTCCCCCTCACGTTCAGGCAGAACTGCCTGTGCTTCGATTTTTGCCCGTTGCCTCTTGTCCTGTCACGCAGGGCAACTGAAAAGAGTTTGGCCCCGTCCCCGTGACACCCTCCCTTCAGGTACTTAGACACATTGATCAGATCCCCCCTCAGCCTTCTCTTCCCCAGGCTGAAGAGGCCCAGCTCTCGCAGCCGTTCCTCATAGGGCAGGTGCTCCAGCCCCCTGATCGTCCTCGTACCCCTACGCTGGACTCTCTCCAGTAGCTCCATGTGTGTCTTGTACTGGGGAGCCCAGAACTGGACACAGGACTCGAGATGAGGCCTCCCCAGGGCTGAGGAGAGGGGCAGGATCACCTCCCTCGACCTGCTGGCAACASTCTTCCCAATGCACCCCAGGAGACCACTGGCCTTCCTGGCCACAAGGGCACACTGCTGTCTCATGGTCAACTTGTCATCCACCAGCACTCCCAGGTCCTTCTCTGCAGAGCTGCTCTCCAGCAGGTCAGCCCCCGGCTTGTGCTGGTGCCTAGGGTTATTTTTCCCTAGGTGCAGGACTCTGCACTTGCCCTTGTTGAACGTTACGAGGTTCCACTACTGTGGAACTGAGTTCAGTCAAGAGTTAGAAAAGTAACCTCAGATATTAATGGCAGCTGCAATTTGTGAAGGAATAATTAGGCCTAGCTGCTGCTAAAACAGCCAAGGCTGGTATCCTGATTGTGTCCACAGAAAAGGTAGGTTGCTCCTGAGCCAGTCCAGTGCCTGCTTTTAATTTCTTATATTTTGAACTCTTGCAGTAAGGTTGAGATATTCAGTGTATGAGACAAGACTCACCTAAAACAGGGAAGTTCCTTAAAGCTGTTTTCTATACTGCTGTTAAAATAGCAGTTTGCCTGCTGCAGGGTTGTCACAAGTCCACATGGAGGTAGGGCACAGCCCTGCAAGTCTAGCGGTGGCAGACGCCAGCAGCGGGCTGCAGCACGCGGTGTGCCTTGAATTCCGGATGTTCCCTCTTCTAACAGCTGGTTTCCACCCTGAAGCCCTAGGCTGCCACCTTTTAATGACGATAATACAGCTATAAGGCTGCGAAGTGAATGATATCACTGGAACCAATTAAAAATAAATCCCTGAACATCAGTCTTCTCCTTTCTATAGAATTAATGAATATTTCTAAAAGAAGGAAGAAGTATGTTTTACCACAGGTCATTTCAGTTTTGCCTTTCTAGTTTRTAGTCAAGCCTTACATACGGTGCTACTGCTGCAGCTCACGGGCAGCGAACTGCAAGGCAGAGGTGGGAGCAGCTCCATCACYGATGCCTTCGTCTTGCTGGGGCTGTGCTTTGATGTTACGCAGAGTTTGGCAGTAAGACTGGACCCTGCTGCGTTGCTGCCTCTCCCCTCGCTATGTCCTCACATCATCTCTTCAGCTATGCTAGCTTGAGTTGGGCAGCCACGTCCAGGAATGGGAAATCAAATTGGCTTAAATACATAATAATTTTTTTTTAAAAAAACAGTATTTGTGCTTACTTGAGTTACTCAGTCCAGTTCAAGCTGTAGCCATTGAGGCAGTACCATAGGAAAGGAGAACTAGCAATAGGGATAGGGCAATCTCTTAAACCTGCATTGCTGTCTGGTGCTTAGTAATGTCAAAATGTCAAACCACAGCCAGCATTCCTCAGAGACACGAAAAGAAGGTACCTTCATAATGCAGTCACCGTGAAATCCTTCTCTTGACTGACAAGCAGATGCTCGTTGTTCAAAAAACCTAGTACCTCGAAAAGCTGCTTTCATTAGTACTGTGATGTAGTAGATGTGATTGCTATGCTGTGAGTGTAAAATACGTTTTACTGATGTGCCATCTTTTCATGTGAATGTAGGTCAAGAATTGTTTTGATATGAAATTTTCATGCCTGTTCACTTGGGTGTACTCTAAGATCTGGCTAAAGCTCTTCACTTGGTTAAGACAGAAACAGAGAGCAAGTTTTGATTTCTGTTGGGTAAACTTTGAGTGGCCTGAAASTGGCAGAAAAATAATCTGGATACAGGAGCCTAAATTTGCCATAGAGGTAATGAGCTTAAMTGATCTTTGTAGTGACGATCTCAACTTTCTGATCTTCAGAATGTAAGTTTTGTGTTTTAATTTGCTTCTCCTAGCTCCTCTGAATTTTCTCCATTTCCAGGCTCTTGATATAGCATTTTTACATCAGACAATAATAACGTAATACTAATGGAAGTTACAATAAAACAYTATAGTATCAAGTAGTACCCCACATACATTTGAGCTAAAAATACTGATATTCTTYCTGAGATTTGTCCTTTGTCCATATTGAGCATCTGTCTTAAAAAATAAAGAAATTAAAATCCAGAATGTAACTCAGATGACCAATATGAGCAAATAAATAAACACCCAAATGCTTGAGGAAAACACCATTTACAGTGTATTGGCTTATAGCAGAGCAGCTGTGTGTGACCAACCAAGACAAAAGATGCATCAGTGATGTTAATCCTGTACTGGGAATTCAGTTATCTGTTGCCTGCCGTAATTTGATACCATGACATTCAAAGCCTGYTAGTTATTGCACCCCTTGCATCAGGGAGAGACCAGGTCTCTCAGTATTTTTGTCTCATTTCAGCTCAATGAATACGTATGTTCTTAGAGTGCATTTTCTTTTTTTTAACTTTAGTATTCTCTCTTCTTAGTCATCTTAGGGAAGACAGTGTGAGAGAGAACTTTCTGTATATAAACTCTGAGCTCTTTATTCAAGACCTCTTTCTGCTTTTGATTTCGATATTCCCAGAGTCCCTGTTTACTAGAGTTATTTTTGTACCTGATTTATGTATCTGAAAGTTGAAAATATTACTAATGAGTTGTCAATTGTTTTTTAGAAAGCACAGCTGTTGGATTGAGATTCTCCTACAAGCATCATCAGAATGTCCTAACGCTCATTTGCTTTATGCATTTATTGTGGAGCATCTCTTGACAACAGCTAGCAAATATCTCCATGAGCGACGCTTTAATGTTTGTCTAAGACTTCCACGTTAMTCAAAGGATTTTCCTCTTTTGAAGAGCATACTGGATATGGTTTCTTCTTGCTCTGTGGCCTTCTCCYTCTCTGTTGGTCTGAGATGTCAGAATTTAAACACATTGGTACTTGTAGCAGCCTCTTCTTTAGCTTCTATGTTGCTATAGCCATGTTGAGACGCTGTTCAGAATAGCTCCAGATGCTGACCCATCTGTTACTGGGCTGAAGACATGTTGCTTCAGTGGTTCAGGCAGCAGAGTTTCTAGAAATAAAACGTCTTCTAATCMTAAGTCTAGTGCACGCAAACACTAATTGTCAGATTGAATTATTTTTTTTATCATTCCTGCCTGCACCTGATATATTTTGCAGGTAGTAATCAAAACTTTTGTGTGAAGTGTTGGAAATAGCAGAGAGCAGTGGCTTGAACCTATTTTTCCTTKAGTCTTATTGATCTGCTCTATTACTTTTAGGCAGGCTGCAAAATGTGCTCCAGCTTCTCTGTGTCTAAGGTGGGGATAACAGAGTAAGAATTGTCTGACATGTTGATATTTATGGATGTCAATGGATGGGAACAGACCCAGTGCTTTATTTTACAGTTTTGTTTTCAGTAACTATAATGAGAAACACAAACTCTGTGTATAGGTATAGTATTTCTAATCTCCAAATGAGTTCAAATTCTGTGAACTTTTCTACTCAGCCTCCTTGCTTTTTTTCCAATCTGTTCTGCATGTCATTGTGGGCTGAGGTCACACTGTTGACCAAAGCTTCCTTCCTGGGAATTGTCTGGTTACCTTTTTCCAAGTCATAAAGCCTTTTAAATTGGATGTTTTCAACTTGGCTTTCTAGCTGAACACTGGTTCTTCATAAGAATTGTCAAATTGACCTATATTACTGCTGTGGACCTGAATAGATCATTTTGAATGTTTTTCATGATATGCCAGTATTATCTTCAGGGGTTCCTATTTTTGTATAGGATATTCTGAGACAAATATAAAGAAAATTAAAGACAAATAGGGCTATATTGAACYAAGAGTACAGAAAAAGGTAGTGATGAGCAATGTTAAAGCAATCTCAGAAATGGCAATAATGATCTTTAAAAATTTATGGAAGACAAAGTTTTAGGTAAAAGGTGGTGTTATTCCTTTTTGCAGTCTTAAAAATGTATGGGATTACAGGATAGGCTGTAATTGTCAATATGTTCTGCAACTTTCTTACATGTGCTGGTTCTCATAACCAAGTTATATGAACTGGAATTAGCTGAAATTAGATATTTGTGTAACCAACTGTAAAACCATATTCAGAAATTAGCTATCAAAGTGAAATAACATACAGCGGAGTTCCGCAAAATTTGTTCTTGAATTCAGTGCCGTTTAATATTTTCTTTGAGATTTTTGCTGGGAAAACACAAGCCTTTGTTACCAACTTTGTCAAATACATCATGCTAGAAGGGACCTGAGTATTGAAAGAGATGGTTAAAAAAGGAAAAATAATCCTAGTAAGTTAGAGAAAGAATTGAGAAAAAAGGAAAGCATACCTAAATAAGGAAAAAAATACCTGTAAGTAGGAGTTGCCAGCAGCATGCACACGGAGCAAATAGCACCTGGCTGTTTGGGGGTGCTCGGACAGTCCGAGGCTTGGAGCGGATCATGAGCTGTATGGGGATCTATGATGTCCTGCTTTTGAAAGAGGCAAATGCCATGCAGGAGCTATGGTGTAGAAGATGTCTGGAATAATTTTCCTATACTGTTAAGACTTCACCTGTTGTTCTGTTCCTCAGTTGAATAGGTAAGATACAAAACAAACAGACATCCTGAAATACTGGAACCCATCAGAACCCATGTCCTGCGAGGAGAGCTTGCAGGATTTGAGGCCAAATTAGTCTGGTGAAGTAATGATGTTTTAGACTGTGACACTACAGTTTTCAGAAAGGTAAAAGGTAAGAAGGATTAAGCTCCCCCTCTTCATTATCTGTACACAGAGAGGGAAGCTTAAATTACAGCAGAAGTTTAGTAGGTATCAGAAAAAGCTCTAAGGAACCATGGCAAAGCACTGCTATAACCTACTAAGGGAGACTGCTAGATTACTCTTGTAAAACACATTCTCAAAGATTTCTACTAAGCATCCGTCTGGATGGCATAGCATAATTGATCTTGCCTTGATGAAGGAGATGCAGTTATCTTCTGTCCATCCCCTGCAGAGGTGGAAAAAGACAAAGCAAGTTAAAAATTTCAATATAAGCAAAAAGCTACCACTAGGCTTCCTGCCAGAATAGTTGCAATATGGGGAGAATGGAAGAAAGCAGCTATGAAAAAAGGGGCAAGTTAGCCAAGTTTAGAATCTGCAAACGTATAATGGGCTAAATCAGTAAGCACGCATGTAAAATAGGTGCCATTTCCTACATGGGGCAGCAAAGAGGCTGAGTTCTGTGAACAGTGACTGTCCCCAAGGACCTGCACAGTGAATCGGGTCACCGTCCCCCAAACGCTGAACGTACGCCACGCACAGTGCCCAACCAGGATTTAGCATTATCGAACAAAAACTGCAATGCGCCACCAGGCACCTGATAACTAGAATGCTAAGAAGAGGGTAGTTTGATACAGTCTAATGCAGAGCTGCATTAATTAGTGTGTGTCTTAGAGCCAGAGCTATGAAAAAAAATCCTCAGATACATGTACTCTGGCACAGCAGTCGGAGAAGAGCTGGCTGAAAATGTCCCAAGGGTATTAATCTAATGGTGATTGCTGCAGAATGCAGAGGGAGGGCTCAGGCCAAATTGCCAATGTCTGAAAAGGCTGAAAATCCGAAGAGCTGAGGAAGTTGTGCCAGTTATTGTAATCGTAACATTTGCTGCCTGATGTCATTATTGATCATATCATTTTGAAATGTGATTGAAGTCCTACTGCAATGTTAACGCAATGTGTTGTGCATGTCCGACTCATGCTTGGTTCTTGTTTTTCTTGCACGTAGGTTTTTTTGTTTTGTTTTGAGGGTTGAGTATTTGGGGAAGGAGGAAAGCTGTTGCTCAGTGGGGGGAAATGAGGAGTGTGACAGAAAGAAACAGAGACGGGGAGGGAGAGGTAGTGGCCCTGACATTCAATTGGCTTCAATTGAACTGCCTGAAATCACATTTTTAAGATAGTGGTAGGCTTAAAGTTCCCTGGAGGAGAGAGGAGAGACATACTTGCTCTTTGTATAAGATCTGTTCTGACCCCTTTTGCTGTTACAATTAGTTTTTTTTTCCCCTTGACAATGGTAATGATTTTTCTATTGAATTTGCTAATCACATCATCTGCTGAAGCATGAAACTGCCAGAAACAGTCAGAAATGTTCACAGAAGAAACTATCTATTCTGCCACTTAGCCAATTTGCTGGCATTTGCTGTTCCCACCAGTACATAGTCAGATGTTTTGGTCCTGGTTTGGTTAAAGGGAATAATTCTGAAGGTATTAAATATGGAGCTGCTATTGTTATGTAGTTGTATATGAAGATGTACTATAGAGCAAACACATAATGCGTATATGTAGTTGCACATGAAGTACAGCTAAGCTTTATAGCCCTGACCTACTGTTTTGCTTGGAGGTGAAGATGACCTTGGCACTTATCAATAGCTGTAGCTGCAATCTTGTACATCCACACAGGCTAAATTAAAACAGTCCTAGGGTGATCTGCTTTATATTTTTCTCCAGAGTTTTCCAAAGTTATTACAACGGTTGCTGCACAACAGTGCAGTGCAGTTAGCAGGCTTCTTACCAAATTTCCAACAAATACGTTATGTGATCTCTATGTCGCCTTGCTCTTCTGTATCTCGTGTTGATTCTGGGCCACCTTAAAGTTCGCTGTATCAGAGAAGCCTCTGTTTGGAAGCCTCCATGTGAGCTAATGTTAAGATTAATTTGGAGCACTGACAGAGCTGAAAATCCAATGCTATATATATGTTCCATTGCAGAAAAGTTACTGGAAAATACAGGAGAGGTTTAGAGAGAGCACTGAAAAATTTTATGAGGCTTCTAAGTTTGGTTAGAAAAGTGATTAGGAGTTTTCTTGAAACATTTTCTTTGGGYAAAGGCCGCCTTGTGGGTGTGTTTAACACATTTCAAAGACCAATGCAACTTTGCTAATGAAAAAAATAGGCAATTTATTTCAGATAACCTTGTAGTAGACAACTTTTGTCACCTAAAGTGAATTTTTGGTTCTGAGTCAAAAAACTGAGTCTGTAAACAGAGATTCAGCAGACTTGCAAACTTTAGAAAGAAAATAGAGTAACGGTAAATAATATTTTGTGTGTGTGTCATGGAATGCAGTGATGGGTTTTAGGTAACTTACGGCAGGTTGACTGACACGATAAATTTGAAGCAGCTCATTGAGGTCACAGTCTACATCTAAGGGAAGTACTGTATCTCATTGCACAGAAATTCTCTCTGGAACCTAACATTTTTGTAAGAAGATTTTCATGAGTGGGATGTATCTGTCACTGAAGTACATGAACATTTTACGAGCTATGCAACCTGAATTAATATAGAAGATTCTGCTTTGAAACTCAGCTTTTGCCAAAAAGTAACTTTCTCTTTGCTTTTTTATCTTAAGGAATACCAGTGATTTCAAACAAACAGTTCTGAGGAGAGGATAAGATATATTTTCTTGATTAAAACAAACCAATATATAAGTTCTGGTTCAATCTTTTATTTTCAAAAACAAAGCAAATATTTCAAATCAAGAGCATACTTTTGTCAAAGAATTGTACTCCAAATGATGAACTTAAAGGGAAACAGAGCTTTGGTAGGTTACAAGTGATGATATTTTGAATAAAGGAAAGCCAGTCAGAGTATTGAACATGCTGAAGAATACTTTGAAAAGAATAAAGTTGCAAAGAAATCTAACTTTACTTCTGCCTGAACAAAGTGTTAGAACAGTAGACTCAGAATTTGGAAACAGCAGGGGACAAATTTTGTTTGCTTGTTCTACAGAGTTAAGCCAAGTTTACTTGAGTAAAACCGAATCCAGAACTTAGTTTACAGATCTTTCTCGCTGTGTGTTTAATGATGCCAACTAGGAGAACAATACAGCAGGCTAAAAAAAGAGTTGATGCTATTTTTCAAAATCTGTCTTAAATATTTCATGAAAAATTTTAATCAGGCTATTATACTGTCTCACATTTAAAATACTTCTCATGCAGTTGCAAGCTCAGCTTGAAAACCAAGTATATTGACAGATCCTGTTTCACCAAATGGCGGGGATGCAATCGTGGTGGGGTTTTGAGGGCCCTGCCRTCCACCGTGGACTCCTAGTGCTGACGGTTGGCAGCTTCCCGGCCCTGCTCAGGACCCAGCCGCGCTCGCCCCTGCGGGACACCCCAGTGCCAGCCCCTCGCAGCAGCGGGCGCGCTAGAGGAGCATCGCGCTGCAATCGCGCGATTAATCAAGTCACGCGTAGCATTGCAGTGATGAAAGGTGAAAGTCCTGAGCAAGTAACTCTCACGGTTATCCATCTCAAAGTTTAGACGTTTATTTATGGTTTAGATATACTTTAAAAGTCTCTGCAGTGCCCTGATGGGGATGCCTGCTCTGGTCACTGCAGTAGGAAAGGGTCAGTCTGGAGTAGTCTTGAGCCTCTGACTTAGTGGCGTTTGGTGGAAGAGCAGAGTAGAGAAGTGGGAGCCCAAGTTAAAAGTATTTTATCCTTRAGATGATTCCCAAAACTCTCACCGTGGTCAAAAGGTCCAAGAATGGACTGTTGCTACGTACCTCTTCTTTGAAAAAAAGAAAAAAAGGGATGTCATTATATTACTGTTAGAATTGGCCAGGAAAGGGAAATCTCTTACTGAGAAAGAACTTAGCATCTTCCAAACTGGAATAGAAATTCAAAAAAWTTGCTTCCAAGAGAGAGCTTTTATAATTAAAAAATAAATTCAAGGAGAAGCAAAATGCATTCTTCTGCCCTAGTATGACTTATTTTTTGTGTGTACTTGGAATGYCCTTTTATAGTAAAGGAAATTCTTCTGGCCAAGGAAACTTAATTTTTTTGCATAAAGRAAGTTTTCTAACACAAAATTGTTCCAACACAGAATTCTGAATTAACTGAAGCTGTTACAATTCTGATAATTAATAATAGCATCCTCTACATTCAGGCCTTTCCTAAATACAAAAGGTCAACAGCCCATGTTCTTAGGCTATTTCTTAAGARGTATCAGTTGCTCTTGCTGGTAACAGGCCTAGAAAACGCCTGAGATGAYGCTGTGCTTCCCACTGATTGAATCCTGAATACTCTGTGGACCGTGGAGCTCCACAGCAGGATTCCTTGCGGCCATGCAGCAGCCACCTCCGGACGGAAAGCTTGATAAGCTGATCTGTTTTCTTTGGTGGAGGTCACTGTAATGTGCTCATCTTTCCCTGTGGCATATAGACTATCCGAAGCTCCACTTCATCATCATTTTTTTTTTTATTTAAAGCATTCCTATGTCCATAAATTAGATCTAAAGTAGTGAGTACTGAAAAATAGGCCAGAGAACTAGCTGGGTCTGAATCTCAGAGGTGAAAGTTGCTTTTCCTCGAGGAAAAGCTCTCTGGAACTTACTAGATCTCTGTAGTACAGTCTTGGCGTTGAGATAGAGGCATGTCAGCTGCTAACTGGGTAATTCTGTACTAAGGCTGCCAGATTTATGTTTATTCTCAAGGCAAATGCAGAATCTGAATATCTAAAATAATACACGATGAAAGAGGGAAAGACAGATCTTCCCTCTTTCTCTCTCTCAGATCTTACTTTGAACATCCTGCCCACAGATGCTGAACAGTTTTAAATACATCAGCATGAATTTCAGGCTTTCWGTAACAAATGCATGTGTTTTAGCTTTTTGATAGAGCACCTTTCATAAATGCATCCTATCTAGCACCAGAGCTGTATTTGGAAGTCAGTGAGGAAGAACTGAGCAGCATATTTGGTAAAATTTGGAATAGTAAAAGCACAAAATTCAAATGAGATTCAAAAGCTGTTAATGACTTTGCTCAGAGAGACCAGGTCTATGAAGATTTAGATTCTGTTTTGCCTTTAAAAATGTGGCCTAGTTGGCTTATTGGGTCTTGATGGACTTTTGTGCAGGTCTTATTAAACATGTGATCTTCTATTGGTCACCAGATTGGACTAAGCATGTCCTAAATAATCTTCCATTCAATATTAAAACCACACAATGAAAGCTGCTACAACTTTGGAGTTGCCATTATCAGTAATTAGGTTTTCACACTTTCAGTACTTATTCTTTCCTGTGATAAGCGGAGAGGAAACACAAATGTACCCCCAGTGTTAGTAATTAGAAGACCAGTGGTAAAATTTTATATTTGGAAAAAATCACCGCAAGAACAAATTGGTAATTACTGTAGGCAATCCAGAAACACTGGTACTTGATGGGCACTCTGATCTGCGAGATAACTAATTTGCTAACTGCACATAGTACAACTACAGTAACTTTCTAAAATTGTTTTGTCATCATAATTATACCTTGTGCCAGCAGTTCTAAGCAAAACTTGCTATTAGCTTAATTGAGAAAAGAAATGAAGTGAAAAAATATCTCATCTAATCACCCAAAAGCTACAACAGGTGCATGGAAAACCAAGAAATAGGTTGCTGGAGCACTCAGAGTTGAGTCGATGATCCTTCAGCAATACAGTAAACACCACCAGTTACTCCAGAGGTGCTTCCTGAGTAATGTGTTCAATGCTTTTGCCTCTTCTTGGAACAGATCTTGGACTGAATTCAGTAATATATCACTGTAGCTTTTAGCAAGGTAGATGTCCTTGTACAGGACTTGGTAGCAGTACTCAGAGGTGCTGGTACTTTTGCCCCTAGAAGAAGGGAGCAAATGCAGTTTCCCACTGAGAAGCACAGGGAGGTGCTGATCTGCATGTACYGAAGGAGAGGACGTGGACGAGTTTCCCGATGTTCCTCCAGCAGTTAAGGAGCTGGATTTTTCGACGGCAGCAAAGCTGTCTGCCTATTCCTTTCCCTCCTGAACCTGAAGGATGAACGATCCCTGCGCTTGCTGGCAGCCTAAGTGTCCTTGCACCCTCTTTGTGCAGAAGGTGACTTGAGCCTGGTGGGCCTGAAGTGCAAAGATAGGGAAGGGGGAGAAACCCACAACTGTTCAGGTGCGAGACCGGCGGGGTTAGAGGTGCMTGTGCACAGCTCCGTTCCTCTGGCAAAAGGAAGCAGCAGCGTGCAGCGCACGGCTGGAGATCTGGGCCGTCGTCTTGGCTCGTACCATCAGGGTTCACCAACAGGGTGCATGCCTCTCCTGCGAGCTTAACTGCRAAGGGAAACAGCTAACCGAGAACTGCCGCGGTTCGGTTAGCGAACTGAAAGAGTGCTGAATATGTTGATTAAATACGGATAAGGTCAGCTGTGTCCTCAGTATTTTGGCTCTAGGAAAACCTTAATCTAAATGTAAAACTGAATTGCAATGAAAAAAGCAAAAAGCATAGTAAAACCCACCCTAACTTCCCTGACATGGACCCACAGGCAGCCTTAATAACCAAGATGTTCCTGACTAAGTGAACTGCTGCACTTAAGTGTGTTCAGCCTGTCAATATCTGCAGTGAGCAAGGCAAAAACTGTYCCCTTGGGATCCTAGTTCATAGACCCCTTGGGGTCTCTCCCAAGCTTTGTCATTTGAATTCGGCCCTGTGACAGTGACACAGTTTATGTTTAGCTGTGAAGGGAAAAAACACTTCAGAAAACTATGATGGCTCAAAAGCGCAGGTCACAAAATTCAGACAAAGTCCATTTTAGAGAACATTTTCAACAACTCTACAGAATAGTTCATTAAATACTATTTAGGACACGATGTTCGAGAAACTTGCAATAAATTGGCCTAACGAAAGCAGTATAATTTTTTTCTATGGAGCTATTAAAGATGACATTTCATGTCGTGCAGTACCTAACAGTCGCTCTAGTACTTCAAATTTTTGGAGCACTGCATAAATATGTAACAAGCAAAGTGCCAGTGCCATCAAAGCAGCCTCACCTGCAGGGAGTTTGAGGAGAGGGGCCTCTGCTACAGCACAGAGCTCATAACTGTGTAGCTGTCCCTCTGAAAGCACTGCAGAAAGTGTAAGGTTAGTTTGGGCTGTAAATGCAAGATGTCAGTAATAGCAGGTAGGTGCTTGCTCTTCCTGTGTTCTTGGCTTGCTCGACGGGGGTCTGAAAATCACGCAGAAACATTAGTTCAGTGATTACATGAGTATGTCCTCTCAGAGTCATTACAAAGTCTTCCTCTGTGGCTTTTTCTCTGCAGAACTAGATTATTCTTAGTAGCTTGTTTTTTGTGGGGATTTTTTGGTTTTTAACTCCAAATCCATAGTTTAACAGGGCTCATCTGTCACAGCTATATGCTATGTTTACTTAMATGATACTTTTTTTCTCTATGTCATAGTTTTCCTTGCATAAAATTCATGATTATAAGTAAACAGAGCTGTGGCTGGAACGTTAAAACTATTCTTTAACATTCTGCTAAATGAGTAACCCARTAATAACTCTTCAGGATTTACCTGGAAGCCGAAAGATAAATTAAATTTTAAGAGAGTATTAAAAAAACCAAAACAAACAAACAAAAAAACTATATATCATCTATAAATATCATCATACAATTACAGTCTTAAATCTGTTACTGGTAAATTATATGTATATTCATTCAAAATAAATTGTTCTGGTTTGTATAAGATGATAAAATAATATTCTGCTATAGCGAGCTCATGGCTTTTATAGCCAAACACTAAGGTCTCTGGGACCTGTAACTGTCTATCGAACRTTTGTAGGAGCTAATGATCTCTAGACACCAGTTTTAAAACACCCAGCTCACTCTTCACGTATAAAAATATAAATGCCGCTTCTAGGCAACTGTTGATCTTTTGCCCAACCTCCCCTCCCCCCCCAAGACTATGTTTCTCAGTTTTGTTGGCACAAATGTTTTCATCCAGATAAGGCGTTTGTATTTCATGTATTTAATACATGGGCTTCCAGAGGGATAATATCCACGTTTGCTTGCCTTGCTCTACCGTGCATATGGTTTTCGGGGTAGATGGGGAGCAGGAAACACGAGYCTATCCCAAAGGCTTTTATGGAGAGCAAGAAACACGAGTCTATCCCCAAAGCTTTTATGCCCTTCTGCGGGCAATCGTGCTGCTGGCAATTTCAGCAGTAGCAGCAGCTTTTTGAGCAGTCCTAGTTATAGCCCTGAGCCCRTCTCTTGGCAGGCAAGAGGCTACCTTGCATCTAGTCTCTTTAGGTAAAAGCATTCCTACGCTTTGCTTCACAGTGCTTAGAAACTAGGAGAATTTGATAGACTCAGCTTTATTTAAAATAGTAAGTTCTCTTTGCTTATTAAAATATTTTGCTTTTTATTGCTGTCTAGGGTAAAGCTGGTTCTCGGTCTCTCAGCTTTCAGTTTTCCTGTTTGTCAGCTCTTACTTTAAGTAAATTAATGATAGGTAGTTTAGAAGCACTGCAAAACTGCCAGTCAGCTACTAAATCCAAAAGATTTACTTCATCTTTTTCAAAGTCATTCCTTTCTCCTAGAATACTTCCATGAGTATTCTGTTACTGAAGAGTATTATAGTTTTCTGGAAAATTGTATATGTTTTGCATATTTATGGAGAAAAGTAGTGATTTTTCTAATTTGAGTACTTTTAATTTATACTGCTGATCATTGTTATTAGAAAAACATACAAAATAAGAGTCAAACATTCACACAGAATGAGAATCTCATTATTCTGGCTACTTTTCAATTCCTTTKGGAGAAGCACTTTTTCCAGCAAAATATTAAACGTGGTACACTTCATACATGATCAGGAAAGTAATTTAGTCATAAGCACATGGATCTGAGGTTAGTCCTGCTGAAAYCAGGGTGCAGGTTAAAATCAATGCGTTAATGAAATTGGGGTTTTTTTTGAAGCAGCATGAAGTAGTCTCATTTTCATGTATTAGTCTTGCTGATGTAGAATTAAATGAGATCTGGCCTATGTCAAAACACTGCCTTAATTCTGTTTTTTACTGCTGTTGGACCTGCAGCATTAGTAAAATCGATTCTGAGTGAATGTTCATGTTACAGCTTGAATATTCCTCTGCCTGATATGTAATTGTAACAGTAAGGCATGTTCAGAGTGGCCCAATACTACCGTCCGGAGAACTGTTCTCATCAGATATAGCGATAATGCCCACCGCCACCRGAGTAGAGCTGTGTAGTTGCAGCTTTGTTGTTTATCTGACTTTAATAAAAAATGTTCGTGAATTCCTGTGAATGCATTGACTTGAATAATCATTTTTGTATTATTTAAATGGTTGTTGCATTTTTTACATGCAAATCATGAAATAGATTCTGAAGATGGATGTAAAGATAGACTAATTCACCTGCCTGTCCCAGGGCAGGATCAGCAAAGTCTGAACCACTTCTGATGAGATGTTTACCCCAGCTGGCCTTACCAAAGCCCTTAGGCAACCCCTTTCAATATCTAAATATAGCTGAAATTAAAAAATTCTTTTATCTCTGTAAACTTGCTGACATATAGAGCTGTTTCTTCTTGAGTTATTTACAACAGGTACACAAAACATTTGATTTCCTTTTTCTCTGTGGCAACATTATGTGCAGGATAAAATTTACTCTGGCTTCTAGTTTTTCCATATCCAGACTTAGCAGGCACTGTTTGCACAATCTTTTCCCTCAGATCCTGGTGTTAACACCTCCAGTCGTTCTTACTGCTGTTCTGTTCATAGTCCAAATTTTCCTAGATTATAGTGCTTAGGATCCAACAAGATTTTTCTGCTGAAGTCTTGCCATGGACAGGTGGAAGTAGGACTGTGTTTGTGGTTTGCATGGGACGACTCTGTTTCTATATCCCAGTAGGTTATTTGTTTCTCCTCTTTCATGTTCAGTTTGCTTTCTGCAGAACTGTACAACAGTTCACACTTCGTATTGCTCAGCAACTAATCACTGTTCATTGCTCGGAGTGCTTGCTATTTGTAATTTGCCAGCCATGACAAGGTTACCTAAATCAGCCTAYGGGGCTTTTTTTCTTCTTTCCTGCTGCATCTAAGTAGATGGTTGAAAAGTTACCAGCATGGACTCGTGTRTTTACAGGATGAATCGTGTCACATGTATCCATGCATGGTAGAAAAATATCATGAATCCCATTATTTTTCTTAAGCATCTTACTGCTGTTTCTGCATTCTCTTTTGYCTTTGCATTATAGCAGACTTTCATTTTTCTATTTCATGGAAAATGAAAAACCAAAGTCTGAAAAGCTATTGTCCCTGTTCATTAAGGTCTTTGCAGATAAGAATGTACTGTGATCTAGTGAAGTTTGGGAAGTACTAAAATTTGGAGTTTGCATTCATTTCTTTGTTGTCGAGAGCTGTGTTGCATTGTGTGACAGTTTTGTGCTTTTTAGAAGATGCAGGTTGCCCACCACTAAATTTTCAATGGTATAACCCCATTAAAATAATGATTGAATGAATTTTTGGCCTAGGATGGAGCATCCACCTCAGTATGAAATTTCTTAATATCTTCATTGTAGAAAGTGGTGGTGACTTGCATGATAATTTCAAAAAGTTATCTAATGTACCATTCAACCAAGAGTGACAGAACTGCATCTTGAAAGTGAATGATAAATATATGTTAATACAACACTTGTATACAGACATAAAAGTATGTTTGATTTAGTTTTGGTTTTGCTTGTTTGCCTTGGTGAAAGCCACTACACTGAGATACAAATCTCAGGCAGATATTCATTAACATGAATGCCCTTCTTTTCTCTCTGTGCAGATGAAAGGAGGCCTGGCAAAGCTAAATAAGAAAATTCTCTCTGCTGTGCCAGTGACATTTCTACTGAATGCATTGGTATATTGCAAAGTTAATAGCTGCTTAAATGCTCCTCAGACTTAGTAAATGGAAACATAAATTGAATGTTCTGTATAAGTAAATTTAATTAGATTTTGAAATTGTGGCAAAAGCAGTATCATGAAAATACTGGCCAAAGTAGCCTATTTTCAGTTACATTTTAGTAACTGTGATTTAGATCATATTTGTTATACTCTTATATTTTCCCAGAAGCCTTCCACACTGCTGTAATATGTTMTACGAAGACTAGAGTTTTGGATGAGTTGTTATCAGTCTAGATCTTCCCTTCTGATATCAGAGGCAGCAATCCCAATAATTTAATTGGGAAAAGAATATCACAGAGTGGTTGAGGCTGGAAAGGGGCCTCTGGAGATCGTCTAGTCCAACCYCCCTGCTCAAGCAGGGTCTCCTAGAGCATGTTGCACAGGATCAYGTCCAGGCGGGTTTTGAACATGTSGAGAAGGATACTGCACAACCTCCCTGGGCAACCTGTTCYAGTGCTCTGTCACTCTCGCAGTAATGGAAGTTTTTCCTCATGTTCAGGTGGAAATTCCAYGTTTCAAGTTTGTGCCTGTTGCCTCGTGTCCTGTCACCGGGCACCACTGAAGAGTCCAGCCCCATCCTCTTGACACCCTCCTTTAAGCTATTTGTATACRCTGATAAGATATATATCTTGAGAAAGCAGGTGAACGTGCTGGTTTTTGAAGGACTTGATATACAGGTTTAAAGAAAATGATGTTACCCCCGTCCAAATACAGACTGAGACAATTCATAAATATTTATTTACGTGTATTAAGAACTGAATGGCCAGAGCAGCTGGGCCAATTCTTTTCATTTCAGCTAATCTCTTGCTCTCTCTTTCATCTTAGAGGATGAGTTGGCAGCAGCGGTGTGGGTGTTTGGAAACTGTTTCTGAAATCAACTTCTGTTATATTTATGTTGGTCCTGGGTTAAATATTTTGATCTGGACCCATTAATTGAGTCTGTTTATATAATTTTTTGAGAGATAATCAAGGTTGCCAGCAGCATTGACTAGCCGTGTTTATAAACTGTAAAGAAACTCTATAATAAACTGTTGCCATTAAGCCTTTGCTGCTGCCTTGTATGAAGCCTGGCAGTTTCTCCAATTTTATGATATTAAGAACACAGTGTCTCTTTTCCTATTTGACAACATACCTGTAATAATAGTAAACCTAGAATCATAGAATCAGTAAGGTTGGAAGGGACCTCTGAAGATCATCTAGTCCAAMCTCCCTGCTCAGCAGGGTCACCTGGAGCATGGTAGACAGGGTTGCATCCAGGCAAAACCTCTATTCTCTGCTCAGATGGAAAAATGCAGTAGTAATGAAATACCATTTTGAGAAACACTGAGAAATTAACTATACRACAACTATTAATAGACTCAGCTGCCTACTCTTTTCTCAGCATATTTGTTGTCACCTGGGCTGGGATCAGTTGTGGTATAAATGGAGAGACCAGGATGAGTTACGCAGCTGTAGGGTCATAACGCAGTGTGCGTGTGCACGCAGCTTCCCTGCTGAATCTGTGCATCTTCCAGTAATGCAATGCTTCCCTGGCTGTGGGGCTCCTCTTGTTCCCTCTTTTCCTGGAGCTTGTGCACCCGATCGTCTTGGCGGTGCTCTGGAGGGCTCCGTGTTCCTTGGCTTTTGACGAAGGGCTGTGTTTAATGGACGTCCCACTCTGCATATAGAAATTGAARTCAAAGAAATGAGCTCTGCACATCTACTGAAGTGTCCTCAGTTTCTGGGGAAGTTTATAGTCTCAAGCTGGCCCTAGACTTTTCTCTTTAATACCTTTATGCTAGCAAATGCCTCCATGTTAGCAATGCACCAAGATTGGGTGCTGATTATGGTATTCAACTYGGAGCTTTAGTGTGTGCATATGAGGTCTATTCGCTGCTTGGGGAACAACAGTGCAAGACCTGTAGGTAAAGCTATCAGGATAATTTTCATTTAAACTTTTTGACTAAAAATGTATACAAGTTAGAGGAAGATCTAAATAATCAATTTTAGTGGTTTTGCCATGCATTTTCCACAAATGTRTATAAACCTTGCTGTTTCATTTCATTTTCTTCATTTCTGTCATATTGCTCTGTACAAAGGTSGTGAAGCCTGTTTCCTATCCCATCSTTTCCCCTATGYTGAATGCTGAAATGAAGATCAGAACAACTTCTGTTGTTAAATGCACAGAAATCTGTCTTGCGGTCTGATGCGCTCATTGACATTCTCRTATTTGACATCAGGATTTTCTTTAGTTTTTATGGGGTTTGTGGTTTGTTTCACCCAGTTTCTTCARAATGAAACTTTCAAAGTTTCTGTTTTCTCTTAAACTTGTTGATAATTCCTAGTGAAAAGACCATTTGCCTTTTTTAAAACCTAATTGCTAAATGAGAAAATAAAGCTCTTTGTCTGCTGATGGATACTTGTTGATTTTGCAGAAAATGGTGTTTTAGAAGCAGAATAGCTTTGGTAAARTCTTTAAATAGAATCCAAGCAGAAATTTATCATAATATGAGGCAAAATAGCAAAATCTAGCCTCTCTGATTTGGGTGGATGTTTTTCTACTGTAGAAATATAGGTAATATTCTCTTGAARCTATATATTTTGCCAACATCCTTACAGCATCGCTTTGCCAATTTTCTTCATATCAATCAATCAAGTTTAAGGATGAACATTTATGCAAATTACTTTTGTTGGCTTTGAAAAATTTATCACATTTACTCTATTGATTTAAATAGCACTAGGTAGAAACATTTTCAGTTTGTAATACAGAATCAGTACTTTTATATCCCCGTAACACAGGGATTACCGCACCTCTTGACYGTGGGACCACCTCAGCTACTCAATAACAGAAATCATGATTTTCTTTGTGCTCTGCGATACAGAGGTTCAAACTATAAAAATGCCTCCCTTCAGTAGGTGTAATAACAGAGCATCTTCCCAAAGAAAAGCTTCACCAAGAAGGTGGGCTGCTGCCCAAGTTTGCTCTTATTTTGGCAAAAGGCTGAGCTYTACGCTGAGACAGCACAGTGGGGATTTCTTTCTAAAATTTTTCAGCGAATCCARTTCTACCCTGGCCCTTGGGGCTCCATCAACTTACCCACGTGGACATCAGGCTTCAGCTGACACAGTTTAGGTGAGGTTCCTAGGCAGAAATGCATGAGGTGAAATCTCGGGCGGAGGCGCCTTATGTCAGTACGCGTGCTGGAGCGTCGGTCTCCAGAAAGTCAGTCCTCACTGGCAAACTTATTCTCCAGTACAACTAATGTAGTGTTCAAATAAACATTAACGTTAACAGACAGTAGTGATGATTCACGGTGTTTAACAATGACGGAGACGCTCTGTGTCAAATGCCTTCGCAACGCTTTCTCACAGCTCGCTTCCCAAAGTGCTTCGCTGATTTGAAAACTACTCACCGACACTCCCAAATACTTTAGCGGAGAGATTTCAGAGTCCTAGATTATTCATCGTGTTGTGCCTACACGGGTCAAAGCTATTCTGCGTGCGTTCCCAGAAGAATGTGCTAAACTGTGTTAAGTACAAGTGAGATATCAAACGATTTCATGGGATCGCAGCACTTAGCTCCCTCAGCATGCGTTTTAGATTCTAATAGATTTGTTTTATAACACACTAGATATTTCTTTACAAAAAGAGAAGGTTAAGGACATTCACTATTTCTTCAGAGTGGCTGCAAAATTTGAAGAACTGTGTATTTTGGTTTAAATATTTCTGTTGCATACTCCAGAGAGCATTTCAATTTCCACCTCTGTCACTCTGTGTGGGAAGGAAACTTTAATATACTCAAAATCTTTTTCCAGTTTTTCTTTGCAATATCATCTCATGGTCAGCTTGTAATCAGGTATCTTTAATCCTTTTATATTTTATGAGATGTTTTCATTAACTTTTACATCATAGAATATTATATTTCAATCATCATTTATTTAACAAGAGCAGTTGAGATTCTCCTTTATGATGCTTTGCTTAACAGGTTGATTGTTGGAGCAAAAACAAACTTTAGAATAAATTGGTCCGCTACAGAAAGGAATGTTGAAGATACAAATGAGATATTGAAATACTTTATTAGAAAGGAGGTTTATTAGGTTTGGACTGCAAAGAAAATACAATCAGTTCTTGCGATCTGCACCATCCTCATCCCAGTGTTGTATCCAAGTTCTGAGTAGTGCCATAGTACTGACTAGTCACTACTTTAAGCTACTGGTTTGGGATGGGGAAAGGAGATACTAACAACGATGAAGGATAAAAAATGGAATCCAGTTTTGTTTATCTAAATAGTAGATTCTAATAGCTTTGACAGGAGTAAAAGCTTCATTCAAAGAGGAAACTGCATATTGGAMGCTTACAGAAGTAGGTCACTTCAGTTATATAATCAGGGTTTCAGAAAAACTRCGTTGCTTTAGGGCTTTTTTTTATTCCTGCGGGTGAGGATGCTTTGTTATATTTGGCACAGCAATATTTGTGGCAGCATGTGGAGCATCAGTCACAAAGACCAGAGGCTACTTCATTACATTGACTCAAAAACAGAAAAAARGCAATTCAGGCCAATCGCTTAAATATTGGTACATATTTTAAGATAAGATCTCTGCTGATTCTTTCTATTGTATCATTAAAAGTTAAAGAAACTAAAATAGGATTAATATTAAAATTTGCTGATCTTTGTTTATTTATAAAGTCTAAGAAATAAGACCAACATCTGAAAATTCTTGTGTAGTCTCAGTTGCCAGTATGAGGTAGTTTTGCTGGATTTTGAAGTGTTAAAAATCTGTGAATGCCTCATATGTATTACTGGGTTTTGTTCACTTTATTTTCTACACCCACACAGTAACCATTTATCACGTGGAAGAACTCAAATGTTCCTTTGCTTGTCTTTGTGATTGCACTCAGAGCTACTAATAAGCCACTCTAATTTTATCAGTTTGTATATTTTGTTCTCTCTTCCCTCCAGAAGAATTTCCTCTCTAGCTTCTCAAGTGGCCCATTGCCATTTATCACTTGACTCTCAAACTCATTCTTTTAATTTACTTAGTTTACACAGAGCAGGCCTGAAACTCTGTTCAGGTCAAGACTAGTCAGGGTCTGGCTGATCATACCCAAATATGCAAAGCATCCTCTAGAAGCAGAGCCTGCAGGAGGGGTACGGCTATGTATACCCTTGCACATGGATGACTGCCAAAGGCTGCGTTCGGTGTGTCGTACCTCTAACTGAGGTTTGAAGGGTGTCCTCCTTGTGCCTGGATGCAAAACGGCAAGAGGAGTGAGATACTTCTGGAGAGGTCTTGCCCGCATCCTGCTTGCCAGACACAAAGGCTGGCCTTTGTGCTCCTTTCCTTTTCTCTTCTACTGAGAAGTTTTCATCAGAAGTTTCTTGAGCTTTGCTAGATGTTATCTCTTTCCAAGCTTTTTCTTAAGTGTGTTCTGCAGAGGAGAGGAGAGATGAGTGGTGGTACTGTTCAGTGCCCCTGCCATGAATAGGCACTGAACATTATTAATGGGAAARCTGTTTTGCAGCCTTCAAGAGAAGCTAGGGTGGATAAACGTGGGTGGGATAGGGTGGATAGGGCATGTTGGGGAGGTGAGGGCAGAAGGCCATGAAAGCTGCTGCAATACAGCTAGAAAGTTGGAATGGACTGAGGGAAATAGATACCCAGGTTTTTCAGTGATTCAGAGCAAAACCTGCCTTTGAACTGATGTGTGGAGTGTGAGTAAGGGTTAGCACAAAACAGGTCACTTCAACCTGACAGTAGAGTTTTATTTTCCAAAGTTACCTAGGTATTTTGAATGAGACTTTTCCATCTTCTTTTAGCCCACAGTGTAGCTCTGTAGGTAGGAACCAAGTAGGTATTAGCAACTAATGGGTAGTTTTGTGGCAACTACTCATTAATTGGGTAGTTTAGTAGCCAACTTGGCAATCTGACTCTAATTTTTTGTAGCCTAGGAATTTTAATCCTATATTATTGCTGCTAGGTATTGAGGAAAATCGATTTGGACCAGCTTGCTRAGGGACTTCGTTCAAAGTAATAGGCGAATTTCTCATTTTATCCTTTAGCTTTCAGTATATCTTAAACTTAAGCTCATTTGTGTTCGTATTTATTATTCAATGGCTAAAAATATATGTCAATGAATTAACCAAAAATAATTCCTAGGAATGTTTCTGGGAACATTGAAGGGTAAATGACAATCATGTTAGGAAGAGTACCTACTTTAAAATGAATTTTTTCAGAATAAGACCACATTTCTTTTCTTGATTTTTCTAAGACAATAGATTGATAAAACAAGGAAACTACAATAATAAAAGAAAAAAAGAAATGACAGTCCTGGAGATGACCTAGATAACCAGATACTTGATCACCTRGAGGTCTCTTGCTATGTATATCTTGTGCTACTCTCAAAGACTTTATTCTGTAACGTTCATGAGTAGGAAAGCATCAGAACATGAGAAGGTCCACGYTGGTCAGAGCAAAGGCTCATACAGCCCTGTCTCCACACGCAGCAGTAGCAACATGTAGGGCTGCGAATAAGAACAGGAGAAGCATATAGGGAAGGTTCTGCAATGTGCTCGACGAATCCAGCTGCCTGTAGAGCCAAGTCTCCCTGAGTCAGAGATGGCATCTTTGTGGTGTTCTCATACTTCAGAGATGGAGACATTTAAAGGCCAATGTATTTAGCTCTAAATGTCACTCCTGAATGACCTCAAAGTTGAAAATAAGTTGCAGATTTTGAAGTAGTATCCAGCTTGGACCAGTCTAAATTAGCAAAAAGCATTTTTTTCTTATTTTTCTTGCCTAATAATTACCCTTAATATTCCTTAATTTGTGTTTTATTAACATACGTTAGTGCTTCTGTTTCGTAAAACAAATGATTCAAGAGCTGTATTAAATAGACACTGTAAACTTGAATTTTTAGATCTCATTATAACTAGCTCGGCATCTACCACAAATAACTCTTTCAGATTGCCATACAAGAGAATGTGTTTCAATAGAAAAATAAAAGAACTCCTCAACACTGGTAACTCATTCCACTAAAGGTAGTAGACCTTTAGGGTGAAATATCACCCTAGCTTAAAGATCGTTTAATGTTGCTCAAGAACTGAGGCTGTAGAATAAAGACACTTTTTTTTATTTTTTTTTTCCACAAAGCTGTTTCTGCCTTACTTCAAGCTAAAGGAAAACAGCTGCATATCTCATAAATTATGTATTCAGAGAGCACTGTGACATTATACTCTTCAAAACACAGTTAATTTTAATCTTTCTCATCCAATTTTTATGACAAAAAGATTGATGGTGCTTTGTTTCYCCTTCTTTCCATTGTAATTTTGACAGTGAAATATCAGAATATATTGAATTAAGCAGTCTAGATATATGATTTTAAACTAGGGAATTGTTATACGGACCGGGACCCGTCCGCTCCACACCTGAAACTTCAGAGCTTATCGGAAGCATGCGACAGCTGTGCCTAAAAGGGAAGGGGGGAGGTAACCTGGACACCCGGCCSTGCTGCGTTTCGGTCGCTCGATGGGAAGTTTTTACTGCAGTACAGTTAGGAAGTGACAGGTTGAACTCGGACCTTTTTTTGGTCCGTTTGCAAGGCGCCGCGCGAAGGCAGAGCGCTGCGAGGCCCGAGCGCACGGCCGGGAGCTCGTGTCCAAGACGGCCGCTCCGGCACGTCCGCAGCAGTTCCAGTGCCGCTCTCGAAAGTAACGTCAGTACAGCAAGGGCTGCTTGAACGGCAGCCTTTTCTGAACAGATTATTCCTACTTCCCAATTTAGGAGTAGCATCAGCAAGCGTGTTTTGCTGTTACTGGGGATCTTACAGATCTGCAGTTCCGTAGCTAGGAGAAGGAGATCTCGTTTCGCCGTGTTTTCACGCGTCGAGCGCGCGCGCAGCGGTGTCTGCGTTCCTGGTGTCGCAAGCAGCGTTTCTGACTGCGTCCGCTGGGAACGAGCCATMCTCAGGAGCAGCGTCGCTGAGCGAGGGGGGGGAAAGCTTGCTGGGCAGAGCAGCAGCTTTGGTAAAACAGCTTTTTTGTAGTTAGCTTCTTTCATCTAAAGTTTGGTGTTTGCCACTAACATCTTATGCGTGTGTGCGTGTGCTTTCACACACGCTGTATGCTTAGGGAAATATTACGGGATGTCAGTGAACAGTAATTCAACATAGTTGAATCATTTCCTCTTGCTATTTGTGTTCTGCCAGCGCTCACTGAGTACTGGCTACTTCCACATGCATAAACATCCACGTCAGCCAAAATTAGAACTTGAAAAATGTACTTCTTGTGGCTTTGGCAAGAGAAAGAAAACACAAAATTTTCTATTTTTTCACTTGAAAATCCTCCAAATATCCATACTCTTCTTAGTTGTCTAGTTCTTTACTCACTGGAGTGTGTAAGAATGAAAAATTAAGATTATTATACCAGGGAGGCTATTCCATAGTAAGGGGAGCCCACGACGCAAAACCTGACATTGCACTAGTGGATACTGCAGAATTCAGAGTAGTTTATTCCAGGTTTGCCACTTGATTTCCTTCACCACTTTTGCTCTAGGAAACACTGTAATGTTCCTCAAGAGAAAATACTGTGTAGGTTCTTCTGTGGGCCTTTCGTTGCTATTACCTTTCTTACATGAAAGAGAGGAAATGAAGGGTAAAATAAGAAACAAAACACTTGGAATTCCCTATTACATGATTTTTTTTTCATTTGTAAAACGTAACCCTTGTGGGTCCTGAATGATTTTTAGAGTACTATGATGAATAGTACTTCCTTCTTCTCGAGGCCATAAATAATTCCCCCAAACCCTTCTGAGATGCCCCAGCCCCATAAAACGCCTCTGTGCTGTCCCAGTGCTCCTCTCTGACCTTGCCGGCGCTGCTGCTCGGCTTTGGAAACCCTTCTCGGCCCTGGGGCCCGGCCCCGTCCTGCTGGGCTCTCGCTCCCCCCCGACCCCGCTCTGCCATCGTGGCAAAACTGAGCGACCAGGGGACGTTTTTGCCGTGGTCCGTGAGGATTTTCCGGGCTTCGAGAATGCGCCAGCGAGTCTGGATGGATCAGGGGATGGAGCCGAGCTTATTTTATGCAGCCTGGGTTCATCCTGTGGTCACGAATCGCTCCTAAGTGATTACCTGCCTCTTCGAGTGAACTTGTTCTACTTTTACATAAAATAATAACCAGAACTGAGGACCTGAACCCAGATCCGTCATACCTTGGACACACGCGCTAACCGCACAGAACGGAATGATCAATTCTTGGGAAGRTTGCTGGGTTCTTGTCAGAAAATTTTAACCTAGAGATAGGAAATATTTTCTCTTCAGGCTGGGGTGTGTGGTTTTGTTAAGTGCTGCTGATCTAGGGTTTAAAATAAACGTAAAACCCAGAATCTTGTTTGGATCGTTTCGGGATTTCAGCTCTGCGCYTTCCAGACACCTCACCCAGGAAAAGGCGCTTCTTACACTAGAAAACGTGTGAGTCTGCTCACCCGTTTCCAGAAACAGTGAAGGTGGCCAGGGAAATTTCATGCAAAAATGCAGTGTGATTCACACTACGGATGTTTTTTTTTTCCAAAAAAGAAAGACCTTGTTTTTACTGCTTTCCAGCTTAAAAATATACAGTTTTGTACCTCCGGTCATAGAGAGCAGCAGACTGTCGCAGTAGGGATCGAGAGAGCCTAAAACCTTTTTACTGGCTTCCCGTTGGCTCGCAGTGGAGTCCCAAGAAGCATCACGACTGGATGACTCGCACACGGCTGCTGTCTGTAACTACCCGCTGGGAAAATCAGCCGGAACGTGTGCTTTAAGCAGCTGCACCATAATTGCAGAGAAGTGTGGGAATGAGATAGGAGCTGTTTTTCACTCTTTAGGAAGACGCACAAGGGACAACTCCAGCTTCTGAAATCCTGCAAGAGTTCCTCAGGCACAGTAGTTGCAAAACATTGGAAAAAGGCATGCTCGATTCAGTACAAAAAGCTGTATCTTGAAAGCTATACACATGACTCTGAACTATAATACTCTATGTACTGCTATTAAATGCAACAAAATTTTAATGACAAAGGGAAAATTCTGCTTAAACCTTAGAAGGATGTTTTGAAAATTGAAATGATTTGATTCCATCTTTCTTTTTCTGTGAGATTTGGAGAACTGTTTCTCTTCTAAATTGTGTGAAACAACTTCTAATCATTGGAGATTGCATCTTTTTCCCCCCTAGATTAACGGTCTTGAATTTTTCTATATGAAAAAGAAATGCTTAGATTAGAAGCAAATTTAAACTTTTTATTTGGACAGAGAGAAATGGACCAATTAACTTGATTACAGCTTAAATGTTTTACCTGATTTTAGTACTGTTTTGTATTTCTGAGCTAAACATACTATTCTTCATTTTATAATCACGGAGATCCCCAACATGTATTTTTCCCACCGGAATTATATGAACTATTTTCATGGGAAAATAAAACCTTTTCCATCTTTGCAAAAGGTAGGAAGAAATACCTTTTCAGTGTTCCATATTACTGAATTTTCCCCTTAAATGCATAAAGCTGTAAAGAGGAGAATCAAGCTGAAACCGATGGTGAAAACCAGTTATCTTAAGTCTATGCAAGATCCGTAAGATAATGCTTTAGATCATGGATGACTGCAAATATGACTCTTCAGATTGCCTGTACTGGAGTTTATCTTGGATGCACCAACAGAACGTACAAAATGAGCTGTCAGTYGCTATTGCTGCTGAGTTGTAAATGTGAGCATGTTCCTCTCAAAAATACTTTTTTTTTTTTTTTTTTCTGGAGGATTTGTTCATGGAGCGAACTGAGCAAGGCACCGAGTTTGCTTGGAATTTGGGGGAGGAGGGGGCTGCCGTTCTTCTGGGGGGCTTTTCTGCAATGAGGAGGAGGGAAGAAGATTGCCCACAAATGTTTTGCAAGGTGGTGTGGTTCAGCTCTTGCATTTTTACCGAGGCAGAGACCGTTGTGATGTGTCAGTGCATTAACCAGCCTGGAGTGCTAGGACTGGATCTGAAACCCTCTGAAGTCAGTAACTCTCACTTCAGGTGGTTGGAAATAAAATCCTTTGCAGTCAAATACTGATGTGCCCTAATGCCAATAGCTACACTGAAATAACACAATGTTTTTATCTGGGGGAAAAAATGCAAAGAAATACTTTGTGTATTTGGACTTATCACTAGATACGTGGGCTGTTGCTTTAGAGAATCAGCTCTGCGTATCTGGTATCTTCTCTTTATTATAAGGCTGTACCGCAGTAGTCATCTGAATATCATTAGTATATTTATTTCTGGGGGGTAAGTGAGAAATCTGAAACCTCTCGTTGCCAGAGGACAGTGACCGCTTGGCTGGACACAGGGAGTGTCCGTGCTTCCTCTCCCACTTCCCCTTCCACACCAAAACCCTGCTGCAAATTGACTTCAGTGTCTGCTACTTCTTTGGATTTGCCTTTTTAAATAGAGTTCATAGTGATAGGAACAGCATAGATTTGTTTATTTTTACTTTAATTCTCTTATGCTAAAGATACTGTGATTTGCTAATAGGAGATACTTGCCAGCATGTGACCCTTATTTTAGATTACTTAATGCATGTAATAGTGTTGACTTTAGGAAAACCTGTAAGCTAACAAGAAGCAAGCAATGAACCAGAACAATGTTAAACTGGTCAAAGTGCATGTTTTAGGGGGAAAAAAATATATTTAGAGTTAGGAAAATAGTTTTAATTGTAGCTTTAATTGTAGTATCTTAGTAGTGATTGTTGTCTTATATGACAAAATGCTATCAAAAAGGGGACTTTCAAAAACTACTGTTACGGTGAGTTATGGGACTAGTTGCACTATAAGCAAATTATTATTTTCACATTCAAAAAGAAAATCTTATTCCTTTCTCATTGCTGGAATTTATGTGCAAAATCCTTCCGTTCCACGGGCTCAGGAGAAACAACTTGGAAGTTTTTTGCTTAGAGTTTAGAACGCTTTGCTGGAGATGTAGTAAGTTTAAAGAAACGCCTGGTCACCAGGTCTGAGAAGTGCCTAAGATAGACTTCCGCCGATGACATTTGTTACTTGTTTAATGTTGCATCTTAAGCAAACAATGTTTTCAGTTGTATAAGACTTCTGTGTTATTTCTTTCAGTAGTTGCTTGTTGCGTCATTTCCTAGAAAATGTACTATAATATACAATATCATATTTCAGTGGTGCATCACAGCTTTTCATTAAGTATAATAAACATAATTTTTAAAGTAAGTTTAAATGACTGAACTAATTTTAGTATAGCACTGTTGAGGTCCAGTTTGCAGAGTTTCCAAGTCCACTTGTCTTCTATACAGTAATTACATGAGGTCTCGTGTTTATAATATCCATGGTATTTTTGTATTGTGCCAAGTCAATTCTGGAAGCATTACAGAATAACAAACACTGAATTTTTAAAGCTATCTACTGTAATTCAAGCTTGATGGCTTAATATTTTCTTAATAGTTGCAGTTCTCATGCATGTTGGCAATATGTTACTGTACGCCATGGCCTTTGGGCATTGCATCTGAAGCTGAAAATAGCTTCCTAAAATCTTACAGTGCCCGCGATCAGATCGGGTAGAAGCAGATGCTCGGAYACGGTAGTATGTCGTACAAGCTGTTGTGGAGGCACAACCTAAACTGTTGGGTACTTACCAGCTGATGAAATGTCCGTRTTTCTAAATGGTTGCTGTGCTTACAGTCAGCTTGTTTGAATCTAAAAAGCAGACTTCTCCGTCAGGCCTGTAGGCTTTGCTAAATGCCTGGTTTGATAGAAATCTGTCCTGATTCTTAGAAAGTTTGAAAAAACAACTCAAGGAACACTTTGGAGACATAAACCGCTTAATTTATCAGTTATTCTCATGTCTTCTATTTCTACTAATTTTTGAAATGTTGATGAGACCTTGTACACGATGATTAAACTCTGAAAAGCGAGATGTTAGCTACAACATGAGATTTTCATGAGAGACGGAGAATACCCACTCAGGTGGAAGGACTGCAGGAAYGATGGCAGGAATAGGGTTTCGTTGCTAGAATATACTAAATGACTTTTCAGGCTGAATAATTCTCACTTCAAAATTTGTGCAGTCCTTCCACATACTCCTTTATCAAACAGATTATTGTTTTTTGTGCAAATTTGTTTCCCTGTGGGGTACTAATTGCTGCCTGGTGCAAAGCAGATGAGCAATCCAACACCCCTTATGTAAGGGGGGAGCCTGATGTCCAYGCCACGGAGTAAGTCCTATCCTAAAGGAACCTTCTCCTAAACAATTCCTTTACTGTGTATGAGGTAAAAGCAAATAAATATATGTATTTTTGCTTTCTAACATGATTCTGTGAAGTTATGAGCAGTATCATGCCTTTTTCTAAGTGATAAACTCTTCTTGCTCCAGTTTTGCTTAACAGCAAGCTGAGCTTGCTCAGAGTAGAGACCCCGATTACTACGCAGCTCCCCATTCTCATAGTAATCCCACCCTGTTAGGGGTACACATCCATTCTTTTCACAACTAGCTCTTTCACCAACACATTTTCTTTCTTCATTTTCTTTTTATGAATTCTGCTAAAACGCTATTATTTGGGTCATTTGAAGGCTGTCTAGTTTGCTAGCTATTCTTAYTTTCCGCTTCAGCTTCATCAATCTGGGAACTAAAATCCAAAAATCTCAGCTGACTTATGTTAGCAAAAGATCCAAACTCCCCTGCCTGACACTGGCAAATACTCATAAAACTCCCCGATTCCTCTCTTTACTAATCACCTCTGTATTTTCCGTCCTCAGGGAGAAGATTATTCACTTCCAGTGTTGCCAATATCTAGTTTAGATAAAAAGGAGGGAATGTAAAGCATCTGTGAGTCTGAAGGCAGAGCCTTCCCTTCCAGTTGTAAGAAGTTTCAGTTTTTAATCTCTCAGAGATAGGAAGTGAAGGAGGCTGCACGTAGAGTAAGACTCAGAGAATACAACTGAAGTTGTATATGCTTCACYACCATTTGCATTTTTCTGTTTGCACTGATGATATTTTCTCTGCTTCTGTTTTTATCCCTGTACTGTGCCTTCTTTTCCTTCAGTCCTTCGTTTTAGCTTTGTGAGATCTTTTAAATATACTTGCAGGATATCACACTCAAAAAAAAAAAAAAAAAAAAGGGGGGGGGGAAGATAAATGTATGGATTTGTTCTGTTTCCACTTGAAACCAGAAGAAGCTCAGATGAAATCTTTAGAAATAAGGATCAGTTTGCCAGGAGATCTGCAAGCATATTTTTTGTTGATATTGTATATAATACCATAGAATAAATCCAATATTACRTGAAATTTTGAGGGAAGATGAAGTTTTTAAATGGCAGTGTTGTTTATCACCTAAGGCATRGCTTGTCTGTCCTACTCCTAGCTTGTTCACAGGTTTAGTTTAAAGGAAGTACAATTTGTTGACTTTTTATTTTATGTATGTGACACAAGTAACTTACAGAGGAAGAGAAGTCAATTAAGAGCACTCAAAATCAGAGTTGTCATCTGTTTTTAAGAGGAGTTGTCCTCACACTCCTTATCTTTAGTGTTTTAGTGACATTAATGAAGACGTTTCTTTACGCTAATGGGAATAGCTATTTTGTAATACTGTGAGGATTTTTTTTATTGTAATTTTGTAACTAAGTCATAAGTCTTGGTGCTTTTCTATGAACTTGCTTGTCCATGGCTACAGTTGGTATTTGAGAAGTGAAGTGATTGAGATGGTTCAGTGAAGTGATGTTGAACAGCGTRTATTTTGAATGGGATATTTAAAAGCCTGGCAAAGAGATTTATAACAGATGTCTGAAGCTCRGTAGACGATTCTCCTTCTTGGGCCCAGTATGACCCGCAGTGCCACTGCCTTAGTCTGAACTCCTTGGAGCGACGCCTCCAAGATGGGTATCCTGATGCCGCTGCACTTTGGCTTGTGTAAATAACTGGTATTTTGGTTTGTTTGCAAAACTATCTCCTTTAAGAAGGCCCCTGAACTTTTGATAGAACCCTGTTGAATACAGGGTGCAGAAGAGGACTTAGATGCTATTTAGAAATTCAGCAAGCAAGCCTCCTCTCTCTGATTAGAGTTGATCTGCTTTTGTAACGTAGCTTAACAGTCGCTTGGACAGTGAGTGGCAAACAAGGAGCCAGTCACCCAGTGAGCAGGGTGTTGTGTGTGCCCTGAACTGCGGTTCAAGCTCACCTTTTGCGATTTGCCCTTGTTAGTATCTGTTGAACAGTAGYGAGGACAGTGTTTGTCATCTATTACTAGCACTGTTTGACAATGTTTGTCATTTATTACTATATTTTTTAGTACTGTATTCCGGATTTTCTTTTTTTTGCCTTGTCTAGGAAATAGTCTTTTACTAGAAAGATTTTAGTAACTTTCCAAAAATGGCTGAAATATTCATCATATCCTATATAAACTATATTTGATCTGGAATAGATGGATTTCAAGAAAGCATAATTTGATGTGGGTCACAAGATTAGTAACTTTTACCAAAGAAAGTAACATGGATCACATTTTTGGTGATCATGGGGCTTGTGGAAGTTCTACCCTGAGAACAAAGAGCAAAGTTGTATTTCAACACCTTCTGCCCTTTTTATTACTAGTTCTGCATTATAAAAACTCTGTCAGGAGCAACGTATTTTTGTCTTTGCTGGATTCATAATTGTTGTCCTACCTTTTCCTAAATTTTCAGTGCATGAGGCTAAAGTAATGTTTAAATGACAAACTGCATATGCTGTCTTTGTTCGAATGAAAGAATACAAAAAAGATACAAGCTCTCGTTTTTAAGATAGGTGGAAGGGAATCATTCTAGCTTCTTTCCTACCATTTTCTTTTCCTATAATATTTTAAACGTATAGAATTTAGCACATTTACATTTTATCTAGTTTTGAGGATTACGTCCCAATTTCTAAACCTTTGGTGTAAAACATTGTAGAGCACTGAAAGCCTCTCTACAGTCTTTATCCCTGGAACTGAGCTAGGTTTCCTTTGGCTCATGTGAAAGGAGTCCCCTGTTCTTCTGAGGAGAAAAAATGGTTCTCCCTCTCCCTCTCTGCTATATCAAATTCCAAGTTATGCTGCTGTGCACTGTAAAATTTCTGTAGTACCAGATGATCACAGATTTCTTTAAGTAATCTTATTTTTCAGATGAGATTAGAAATTGAAGTTGAGGTTTGGGAGACTATGATTTTTGAGAAAGAAAATGGATCCGTCAGAAACAATCTCAGATGTGTTCTGCAGCTGCTTTCTCCAGTGTTGTTTTGTCAATAAAGTGCAGAAGAAAATACTGCAAAGTAATTACTGAAAGAATTTTTTCTCCCTGTAGTTCTTTCAAAAATCACTTTGCATTAAGGGATTTTTTTTAAAGTAATATATTCTGAATAAAACGACTTTGTGCATTCTGATGTGGCATTTATCACAAAGCGTATATTCTATAGAGTGATATTCTTATCAGTARCTCCATATATTAGTACAGGAGGAAAGTATCTAAGAAGAGCTAGTCAGAAAATGCATGCTGCTRTTCTTGTAATTGACACACGATAATATAGTAGAATAAAAAGTTATCATAAATATTTATAGAATTTAAAAAATATTAGCAGACACCAGCTATTTCTCACTGAAACAGTCTTCCAGACCTGCTTGTGCTGTAAGGAAATGCTTTGACATTTGATTTCTGTGCCACAGACTCTAAAGTAATATGGAAATAGTAAAGCAAGCCTAAGTTCAAGAAGCAGCCTAATCACGGCAGCACTGAGGTGCAGCACAGGCTGTTTATCAAGCAAAAGACTTTTCACTTCAGTGTGAAATGAATCCAAGCTGTGAACTGTCAGGATTTCCCATAAAATAGATTAAATTTGGGGCAGAAATTCTAGAAATTAAGAGAAATGTTCCGTTCGTGTTCTAGATACAAGATGATTTTGCGTTAGTGGGCTCGCAGCAAATTTAAAAAGACAAGAAGGAATTTTTGGATAGTCCTGACAAGTCTTCCCTAGACTTTTTACATGGTGCCTTTTTACATAGTATCATGTCACTGGAAAACCGAGTTGCACTTCCTTGGTCAGACTTGCTAAGCCAGCCAAGAAGCTGCACGTCAAGACTGATGTGCAGGAGCAGCAGAGGACTGGGATGCCTTATCTGCATGTGGTGTAATTTTCYATATTTCTGCCATTAGACTCATTCACTTGTTTCCCAAAAGTAGCTAAAGACAGCTTCTGTTATAGGTGATTCGTTATTCCAAGTCCTTTCCTAAAGACACATAGAAAAGGAAGCTGCTGAGCTGTAGTAAAGACATTATAGCTTGCTTAAKAAAATCTAGTTTCAGTTTTCTTTTAATTAAGAATTCAATGTGATTAGACTCTRCAGAGAAGCCCGACATAAACGTCTGCATTGACAGCACAGATGCAATGCTAAAAGCCAACTTCTCTTTAGAGCCAGWGTAAAAGGGAATCTTTGGGGATGCTTTTGCCCTTGATGCTAAGGTTTTCTCATCWGAAATTACCAAGGACAACTCTGAAATGATGTGAGATCTGCCAACATACTTTGCAGAGTAGATGAATTGTGTCCCCAGACTTCTTAGAGAACTCTGCCATCAAATACTGAGAAAGTTAGTGGGAAGGTTTTCCAAGGCACTACATCCGAGCACAGGGGTGGTAAAAGTTGGACATCTTCTAAAGATATGAGACATTACATTGCTTGCATCAGAGTTGAGCTTGATACTGAAATATATTAGAACAAAACATTTAAAGATGATATTTTGTATGTTTTTGGCAGTTTCCCTTGGWTATAAATATAGTTATTCTGGAAAATATTGTTGGGGGGAGATGAGTGAGGAATTCTGAAATCACTCATCCTGTCTGTGTGGAAGACTTGATTTGGTCTTTGCTGAAGAAATACATGTAAAACTAGAGGGGAAAAAGCATGTGGGGAAGAAATGAGAATAGAAATTACTCTGAGATGTAGGTGAAGCTAATTGCCCCAGTGGATTAAAACATGCAATAAGTAAAATGGTTAGGCCAGCCTTTCAGAGCTCATTTCTTGCATAAAGACTCTTGGGCAAGCTGAAAACTCCACTCGTTAACCTGTCTGCATCTGTAGGCAGCTAATGAGAACTGTGAGGTTGGTTTCTGGAGCTTTTTCCTTCCATCCTTCTAAGAGAAATGCCGTAACACAGCACGTGGAAAGCATCTGTGCAATCTGTGATGGGAGATGCCGTAAATGAAATTTGCCAGTGCAAATTCTGCAGTGGAGCACAGTTCCTGACAAGCAACCCTGGGGCRGGGGACTGTACTCAAAACCTTACTTAAGACAATGTTTCAAGGACAGAGTTTTGTGTTACCATGGATAATGAGGAGAATCAATTTATTGTACCATACATAACTTCAAAAGTAAAGGCTTGTTATAACCAGATTTAGTAAATAGTTCAGTAACGTTTGCTTTTTTGTGATCCTTTTTAAAAGCTGTGAGAAAATGAACTTCCTATTGTGCTCCATAAACTCCTGCTGCCATAACAGCTTTACGGTAGCTGCTCTGCAGTATTCAGTCAGTATCTGTAATCTCCAAATTTGTCCCTTATAAAGTAATTTTTCCCGCTTGAGTTTGCATTCGGCACTAAGATTAACTTGTACTTATAGCATGCTTTATATCTATGTACTGATCTGATTTTAATTTATCCCTCTGACATTTTCAGTATTACAATTAATATTTTAAAAACCTACACAGGCTTTGAGTGCTGTCTAGAATAGTAAAAYTTGTCTTGTTCAATTGAAGAAAAGCGTACAAATACGCATGGGAGAACTTCTTCTATCGCAACACAAAACACAAATATTCATTTACGAATATGCTATGACTCTCTCCAGAGCAAAAATAAACTGTACTAGTTACAGGAATTATCAGTCCCAACATACATTTTTCTGGCTTCCAGCCAGTTAGGGAACAGCAGAGTATTCTGGCACAGCAGGTATTTCGTGCTACCTCCATTTTAGCAGACACAAATATTGCTGATCTGAATGCACTGCTACCATACAAGGAGGGGATAGAGGAGAAATGACAGGAATCAGAAAGGCAGCAGCAAGACTCAACCGCTCCGTGGGGTTTGCGTCGCTGCTCAGCGACTGTAGACACCCAGGGCAAAACTGTCAAACATTGCAGCGTTTGGTGGTGGCTGTTGTTGCATGGTCTCCTTCAGCCTGGTTGGCGAAGGGGTCGTTTCTGTGTGGTGGCCAATTCAGTAATGGCCATAAGATCAGTAAGTCCTGCTCTGGTAGAGACGCTAAAGTTAACRCGTGCGTCTGTTTTCTTTGAAAAGCAATTCTAGCCAGATACACCAAAGTGAACTCTCAGAAATCTCCATGCCAAGATTTAAGCAGAAAGCAGAATTGGCCAAAAATACTTGGATTTTTTTTTTCTCTACTCTGTTAATTTTAAAACAGCTTTTTGAAAACAAACTTTCATCTCAGGAGGGAACCTTCACAGATCCCCATGAACAGAGAGAAAACCAGTCAGAGGGTGATGGAGGAAAATGGYGTAGCAGGAGCTCCCTGGAGAGTGGTGGTGTTCATCTCGGGGTCCTCCCTGGGCTTTCTGCTTCCCCGTYGCTCCTTGCAGACTCCCAGCGGTATTTCTACTCGGATCCAGTCGTCAGCTCGGAAACGAGCATTGTCATGGCACTGATGTTTCTCCAAATAACTTTGGTTAAAACGCATTTTCCTAGCGCTCTCACGCAGCTGAACTGCCTGCAGCCCTGCAGCCCCTTCCCGTAGCAGAGCAGCCCAGAAGCGCGAACGATTCAACGCCAGCTCGCAGCGACGGAGACTTCAGCGCAGCTTCGCGGCATAACCCTCRTCTAACGCGCCGCTTCCACAGAGCGTAGCCTTAGCCATGGCGCTCGGTTTTCGCCAGGCAGCACTCTGAATTTCTTGAGGATGCAGACACAAATGGAGCACGGAAATACCTAAAATGAGCCARAGAAAAAATAATTAAAAGTCAGGGTGCTCAGCCAATGTGATATAAAGCCTTTCTAAGCTTTATTTATCAGTGTTTTAGAGTTGTACTGTTATTTTAAAACAAAGGCTAGCTTTCTATAATTTGAATGCTCTAATGGGTGGTTGTATGTAATACCTTTAATTCTGATTTTAAGTTACTAAATTAAGTGAAATTTGAACTATGACAACCTTCAGACTTGCAAATACAGGTCTTTGTTTATCCAGTTCACTAACTAAATGCGATAAATTCCATAACTGAGATATTTATCTTATTTCACCCTTTTCCTTGTAATTCTCTTTCTCTGATACTTCCCTTAACTCGCAGTTCTCATCTCTCCTACGCACAGAGTTGCTTTATTCCTTCACCTGTGTGTGGTGTTCAGCTACCCAAACAGAGCTGGAGAACTCGGGTAAATGGAATACTAAAAATAGTAATTTTTAAAAGCAGCTGAAAAGGAATGTAAAAAATGTATCTCTTCAGTTTGCTTTTTGGAACTGAGAAATTGAACAGAAAATGAAGTATTTCAAATAGGCTATTGCTAGAGTTACTTGCAAAAAACTGTGTTGTATTTATGCTCCCTGATGCCTGTATGAATGTAAGTCTCATTTGTGCATCGGCATTGCATTTTTAACTTGAGGTTTAACTGGATTCGGTTTGATCGCTTTGTGCTTCCTTTGGTATGGCTACTTTTTGGCTACCTCTTCTGCTTGCCATGTTCCACCTCAGATTGTTTTCTGCTTCTTTCTTGCTTTCTGCTTTCTAGGTCGAATTTCTGTCTTCCCTGATAACCTTATCACCAGATTTTATTAACTTCTTGGATATTCCTCACATGTATCCAACATTTCCCCTAGTTGATAAAGTACAGCCTCAAAAGAGCTATTCACTGGATATTAAGGTTTATGGCTTTTTTTAAGCTATCATTTGCCTTCTAATTTTTCATTTGATCCAGTATAATGCATTCCCATGCAAAGAAAATTTATTTTATTTCATTATATGCTATACCAGCTGGGAATTGTCAATGTAAGATTAGAAAATGCCCAAATTAGCATTTCAAGCCACATTTGTGCTGCCCGCATTCTCAGCAATGCTAGGGAATTGCCCTGTCTCTGACTTGGAAAAAATAATTATAACAGCACTCTCATATTCTTTAAGGCAAGACAACAAAAAACATTTTATTAGCTTTCCACCTCTCTGCCTGATGGATGCTTCAGGCCATTTCTGCCTACTTTGCAGCTTTTCAAATCAATAGAGTAGTATCAAAGGGATGGGACACAATGGGGAATTATTTCTGCTGTATCAAATGCTGGACTGGAATTAAGACAGATCTACCTTATCCATCTCCCCTTGTCCCTCTAATTCTCTCTATCAAAGAAATCAGGGTATTTAAAGGGTTTGTGTTTAGAAATGTGGGTTGATGATTCTACCATATTCATACTGTTTCAATGTCTCTGAATAAAATATTCAGTATTTTACTGAAACAAAGCTGGACTTCTTAACTGGTTTGCTCATTCTTTTTTTAAGCTGGCATTTTATTCATCTTTCCCCTTCAAGTGCCTGATACTTTCCCATATTTCTGTGTTTTAAAATAAAATTCTGTTAACATTAGTCTTGTAAATTAATTCCTTTGATATGCTAACTGACTCTTTTCTAGCCTTGGTTGCTTGCATATATTGAAGTTTTGAAAGCTTCCTCTCTTTTTTATCATCGTTTCCGTATTTTCCATCTTCACTTGTTTCATTTTAGATACTTGATGAAGTTATCATACAAAAAGTTTGAACAATTCAGTGATTTTACCATGTGCATTATCATCTTCTCCTTTATTTATTTATTATCAGAGTCGAACTTTCCCCATATCTTTTTCCCCTGATGTTTTCTAGGATGTCGTTTTACACCACTTAATCCTTAGGGTTTTAGTGCCACCACCTTCTGGAGAATTTCCCCCTCCCTCACAACGTTAAACAGCTGCTATACACTCTAGGCTGGTCACGTCCTCTTTTTCCTGCTTCTGGCATTTGTGAGCTCTTTTATGCTCAAATCTCTGAAAAGTCTTTCAGAAGATACCTATATTGCTGCATAATTGTTGCTTTCTTCCTTTTGGGGAGAACATTGGTGAGTTTTGAGCTATTTTAGGGTTTCTTAAGTTTTATTTCAGCTGGCTAATGTATTCTTCCTGTGTCATGTTCTGTACTTAATTGCTTCCCTTATAAAATATTCTTTTAAAATATAATACTTCTGATTTTTGCTTAACAATTATTTCATTAAGTGAACACTTGTTCATATTCCAACACATAGGCTTGCTCTGCATGCATCACTTCATGTTTAAGAAAACCTTTTTCTGCAGAATCAATGAATAGGTTTTAATTTTGATTGTGTCAGACTGCTCAGTCCTGTCAAGACTGAAGTATTTCTGCACATTCCCAGAAGTAAAGCTTTAGTTAAGTAGAAATGAGAATGTAGAAATGAGAAGCTTAAACCTCTACTGATTTTGATGGAAATGGAATTGGCATTTTCAGGTTCATGATGTTGGAATGATGTGACTAAACCCATCTGCTGGACAATAATTCCTTTTTGTGGTTTTTGCATCCTAGCTTCTGCTTGAAAAGGTGAAAATTAAGCAACTAATCTAGGCATTCTTGCACCTCTCTGCATTTTTAGGTGACTTTCAATGTGCAACCCATATTCCTGACTGAATGACCTTATTTTCAGAATTTATCTTCACTCTGTAAAACCCTGGCTGCTTCCCTTTGCGTGTGTAGTGGCTTTGCAGAAGGTTAGCTCTTTGACGGGATTTTGCACTCTCCTGTGCTGGCTTTTTACCCTCCAGTTGAACTAGCTGCTGCCTTGATTTATTTATTCACTTGAACACTTTGCCATTATTGAGGAGTTTTGAGATTTTTCTGTGGGAGATAACTGCTTTTTAAACTTGCAATAGTCTAAAGTACCTGACTTTCAACTTGCAGCCTCCAAGGGTCCATGATTGTTGTTGCTTCTTTGACAATTGGTATCTTGGATCATAAGTATAATATATTCTGCTTCCACCTTCTTCATAAAACTGAGTTGTGATGGATTTGTGATTTCAGTTATTTCCTCTTTCCTCAAAAGATAAGCAAATTATGTTTTTTTCAGTGCTCCTTGAAATAAAATCCATGTATATGATGTTCATTTGCTGGATTAGTTGGGTGGCTAAAAGCTCAGTTCCCAAATGTTCTCTGTGAAGATATAATCCATAAGGATAGGTATGATGTCAAAAAAAAACATTTTTTAAAAAAGATTTTGGTTAAGTGAGCTTGGTCATTCAGGGGCAAACACTGTTTACTTGGATTCCAGCCTAGTGAACACCTTGTACCACAATGAAAGATCAGAGCAGAGCTGGCTTTCTGATGGAAACGAATAATAAAACTCCCCCAAATCAGCTGCTGAGAAAGTGTTAGATAGATGAGTTTGTTTTATTCGCAGAACCTGTCAAATGAGGGAGAAAATTTAAAGTACTATGCAACTTTGTTACACTTGTTAAGACTCCCTATTTAGCATGCTTCAAAGATTTATATGGAAAGCATCTTACCAAGTGAAATGCTAAGGTTTCATAGAGGCAGTAAGGTTGGAAGGGACCTCTGGAGATCATCTAGTCCAACCTCCCTGCTCAGCAGGGTCACCTAGAGCATGTTAGAGAGGGTTGCATCCAGGCGGGCCTTGAGTATCTCCAGAGAAGGAGTCTCCACAACCTCTCTGGGCAACCTGTTCCGGTCTGTTTCTTGATATATTACCCAAAGAAAAGGTTTTTAACTTTGCTTATTTGATGTTGGAGAGGTAAATCTGCAAGAAAATGTAAGATGAAAACTTTGTGATGCTAAAAGGCAGATAAAGGTCTGAAATTCATCTTTTTAGTGTTGCTAATTGTTGTTATTTTATATTTGCCACCTTTTAGAGATCTTCTTCAGGAAGAGAGAGAAAAATATAAACTTGGTGTTCTTTTCATAGAAAGATATTCACTGACATTCTACTGTTTTTTTTTTTTTTAAAAAAAAAAAAGTAATACAACTGTAGAAAGTGAGATTTACCCTTGGCCATTCTAATTTGATGTAATTGTAAATAACACTTTGTAAAAATGGGTAGTTATTGCAAAAAAAAACATCCCACCTTCCAGATGATCTTTGAGGCTCTGACCTTTCAGACGTAAAAGCTCCTGCAGCCCAGGGCAGCTGTGATGAAAGCTGGGGTCAAGCAGAGGTACAGAGCAGGGCTCCTGCGGGCGTACGAAAGGGGCTCTGCTCTTGCAGCTCTCCAAGCCAAAACTTCCTGCTTATTTTCACTTCTCAGCTCTAGTCCCGTTCARGCTTCGGATACAGAGGCTGTTTTGGCTACAGCTGGCAACAATTTTATGAATATCAGTTACYGACTTTCAAAGGAGATCTGACAGACCTGCTGGGACTTTCCCCTTCCCTTTTCTGCCTCTAAAAACGCTTCCGAGAGGCGGAAGGTGAAGCAGGAAAACGTTGTGGCAGTCTTCAGATTTACTACGGGCAAGAGGAGAACGGGCATAAATTATTCCAGAGCAACCACACATACCCTCTTTCCCCCTAAGGACGTGTTTTGCCATGCGGCCCAGCACTGCTATTGTCTACTGGCATAATTTATAGGAAATCTTTTCACAAAGTAAATAGGTGATTTAGAAGAAGACATTCTTCATAGTGAGCAATGGTTTGGAAGCTAAAGGAATGTATAATTTTCTAGGAGTGATAAATTACCRGCTGCTGTTTTAAGGGGATTTGGGAGGCTTGATTATTGTCCGGAGAACAGTTGAGAAAATTCCAATAGCTTTTGTGAAGGAAAAATATAATGTTAGTGATACTGTTAGTACTTAATGATGTTTTTGAAAAGGTATTTACTAAAGCCAGGAAATTTCACTGAATAATCCTATATATCATTTACCTGCTAAATGCAATAAATAAGCTCAAGTATAATTTCTAAATATGGAGGAGAAAAGTTAATTTTAAATCCTTCTTTCCYTTTTCCYTTTTCCYTTTTCCYWGGAATCATAATTTTAACTAATACAGAATCAAAGAAGTGCTCCTATTTAATTTCCCCCACAGCTTCCAGTGTGTAATACCTGTAATCTAAAGGTTATTTTATTGCCCAAAGTACAGTTAAAATTCAATTTTCTAATTCCCTTTTCCTGTAGAGATATTAACTTGCCCTTGTCAGTTTTCCATTAAAGAAATGTCTGTGCCTCAAAATGATTTGTGGTTGACTCATTTCAGGAAATTGTCATGAGGTACATGAAGAGACTGTTAATCCATAGTATATTTTCAAATTTTGTATCTGAACACTAARAACTGGATCTAAGTCATGATTAGTGATATTTCTTTTCTGTTTTACTCCACAGTAGAACACTGATAAATACAATATTTAATCTGATATATCATTGGTATCCTTTTTGGCTGTTATGGGGTAGCATGTAAATCATATTTTAATAACTAACAGCATTTTGAAGGCATTATAAACCTTAAATCATTTGAAACTGTAGTCCAAACTAAATAGTTCTTTTACAGTCTTGTACTTTTAATGCTAAAGGTGAATTTAAGCTGAAATATCAATGGTTGCTGCTAGTGGTGTCCACTGCTGCCATAAACAAAATCGTTGGCTGCTGACTTATTTGCATTATAGACAGCTGTCCGAGTGAATTTTCTGCTCTTATTAGGATAGGCTAAATGTCATCTCAGTGTTTAGGAGTTTGGTCTTGGAACAGTGAAGATTAGGACATGAAATTAATATGTACCAACAAATATGCATTTTATTCTTGATTTACTTGATTTATGGTTAAATTTCCAAATGCCCAAAATGCGCAAACAGGTAACATTGTTTGTGCACAGGTCTGCTGGCATTGCACAGGTTAACCTCTGTCAAGRCGTAGGAAGCAAACTCTAAAGCAAACCATGTTGTTAATTCAGTTCATAAGTAAAGTAGCCATTTACTCTTTTCCTTAATTAAAAGATAATTAATTTCATTACTGATGTACTGAGCCATATGATTTACTAATAATCTACCTACCTCTTTCATACAACAGTTTCATCAGTAGATCACAAATCATTTTGTAAAGGAAGTAAATACAATTATCYTCATTTTACACTACAAACTCTATAAAAAGACAGTTAAATCTGGAAAGAATCATTGTGCTGCAATTGTATACAATTATAATAAAATTAATGTTATCAATTTTGTATTCATAAACATAATAGTCACTGATAGAGCTAAGAACCTTATATTTTTGAATAATGACAGAAAGCAGAGTTTGTGTTTAGATTTTCAGAAGGCTTCAGTCGTCTGTTCAAACCTATCTCTACATAATTCTTTCAGATGTGTTCTCCAAGCAGGTAGATAATGTTTCTTTTTCTGACTGTAAGGTTTCTGCACAGAAAAAGTAGGTGATGTTAAGAGCAAGATAATTAAACCAGAGCAGAATATAGGAATTTCATCTCACTTAAAATTCCAGTGTGTCAAAATGCTGATATTTCAATTTCAAAATAATTATAAAAATTGAGAAATGTAAGTGCTACTATGTACCAAATCATGTGATCCTTCAGCATCCGTACAGCATCTTGCAGTTTGTTAAGACAGRAATGTGTGTTGCGTTGTGAGACGACAAAGCCCTGGAAGCTGAGCCCACTGGAAAAAATAAGGGCCCAAACTATGATCATCGTTGAATAATATACTAATGAAATGCTGTTTAATTTTTTTTTAAATCATTCAAACCRCAACATTTTGGCTGAGTTCAAAAAATAAAATATTCTCTTTGGTTTCAAGATGACTCAAAATTAATTATATCAATTTTCTTGACAAAGCTTTGTTTTGCTGAGCACTTCTGTCTGTTATTTAAGGACTAATTGGCATGGATCTTAAGGAATGACTAAAACCTAGTTGTTCAATAAATGTAAAGCAGGTTTTGAATTATATGCAGACAAACATATCTTCATTTTTTTCTATAAATTACAGTGAAATAAATTTTATTTTCCTAGTAGTAGTAGTAAATTATTTCTTTCTTCTTGCAGTTGAGTCTTAAAGTCCCTTATTCCTTCAGATGCTGAACCCTAAATTTTATGCTATGGTCAAAAGTAGTAGAGGCACTTGCAATTTTCTGTGAATAAATAGCTCTTCTGTAATGGTTTATTCTGCCAGCATTTTGATGGAAATTGTTCTGGATTCATCAGATTTATAATGCACAGATGGGTAGGTACAGATCACCGTACAGCTAATAGGGAGAACTGTAGGAAGGTCGAAGTATAATGCACTTAATTACAGCCTTTCACCGGAGAGGGCCCTCGGTTTCTTTTTCCTCCTTTCAGCTTCGTGCAGCCTCCACGGCCGTGCTGGCGGGTCGGGTTGGTCCTCGAGCAGAGCGGGCTGCGCTCGAGGAGCTCTGCGTTAGCAGCTGCTCCGCGTCCTCTGGCCGCCTGGCGCTCGCTGCCGCGGGCRGGAGGGCTTCGCCGAAGCGCGCCGCCGCTCCTCTGCGGTGGCTCCCGCCGCGGGGAGGAACCGCTCCGGCCCCCCAGCGCCGGCCCCCCAGCGCCGGGCGGGCCTCAGGAACGGCCGTCGGGGTATTTAGCGCGCCGGAAAGTCGGCGGCTCCGCTCAGCGCTGCGCTGGGCAGCGTACCTGGAAGAGCTCCCGCGGCGGGTCTGCTGCGTTTGGGTCACGTCGTAGTACGGAGGGGCTGAGGCGCGAGGTCAGCGCTGCCGCCGGCAGCCCCGAGGAAGTCACGCAGCTCGGCTGTAACGAACGCGGAAACGTCCGAGGACCGCAGCAGCGCGCGGGGCCCTGCTGCGGCGCGGAGGGGAGGCGCGTGCGCGAGCGCCCCGGGAGGCGCGCGGCCCTGCTTTGGCCTCTTTAAACGCAAAAGGCAGCGAAACCGGGTACTGGGAAGGTTCAGTGTACGTCTCGGAGTCAACAAACAAATAAATCTGTAATTTTGGGAATATTGACGGCATCACGCACGGCAGTTTCCTTCTGACAGATAGTCCGAGTGCTGATACTGGTGGGCACACGTGAAGAGACGTATGAGGAGCAGGCCAAGAAAACTTGCTTTTCCTGGGGTGATCCCCTGTAACCAGCCAAGCAGTGTGATTTGCTTCCTATAATTAAAGCATTCACTGAACTAATTTTTTCTCCAGAGACTCTAGAATGTTTTCATTTCTTTTAAAATTAATTAGTCTTTTATAATATTAATTTTGTAGTTAATTTTAATATATATTCTATAAAATACATTGAGGATGAACTTTCAGGGCTTGTGAATTACTGGGCTGAAGTTGGCAGCACTGAAATACAGTTCTATAATTTGGCTACGAAATCTGTCTATCTTAGTTGTCATTAGTTTAGAGAGATGATTTAAAAGCAGTCAATTGGCCTTTAAATATCTTCAGAGATCCCACATAATTACACAGATGCCAAGCTCTACCCACAGGCAATCTGCAAAATTTCCAGTGTTCATAAATTGCCTTCATCTAGACTAAAAAAGAAACTATTATCCATGTTAATATATCTGATTTTTAAATGACCTGGATCTCATGATAAATCAGTTTTAGCTTCCCTTCTTTGTTAATTTTTAAAATTACAAAATTTATTAAATATTTAAGGTCTTAAAAGCATTTATCCACTGAATTAATTTATTAACTCAAGCAAGAATGGAAGTCAGCATTACATTCTAGATGTCCATTTATCAGCTGAAAAGGACTTTTTGGGCAATGAGGAGAGCAGAAAAGGCATATTATGACAAGTGACTTCATTAGCTTCATACAGAACAGATGGGCTTTTCTATTATGGGAATATCTGAGGAGAATATTTTGAAACCTTCTGCAAGAACAGTTGATCTAAATTTCCTATTTCTATGTTGATCCAATCCTTGCTTCACTGACTTTGGAAGGTGCATAGGTCAGATATTGTCACATCCAGTGTTATTTTAGAAGTCTCTTGTTTATCATCAAGTGTATTTTTGCCTGGTCAGTAAAGAGCAGAGCTTGATGTTCATCCCTAGCATCCAGGACTGAAAAAGGAAATAGAGTTATCTCACACAGTGCAGCAGAACTGCAGAAAGGGCTTTTTCTGTAGCAAAAATACCAAAGCCCATAACCATGTGCACAGCTGCAGGCCCTATATGTTTGATACCATGGCTGGTAGTGGAAGTGAAGGTCCATCTAAGACCTTGCTAGCCATTTATTTATAAGGCCTTCGGGTTTCAGTATAGTATGTTCTATAGGTAAGAGAACAGGAAGGGAAAATTGCCACTATACGTCTATTCAGTTAAGYGATAGCTTCAAGATGTTGAATTATGTAAGTATTATATTCTTTAATAAATCTAAATCAGGCTAAGACTTCTCTACACTTCAATGATTTTTTTTAAAGTTCTCTTATGATAAATTTTAAATGTTCTCTTGTATCCTCTTCCTCATGGTGTGATTCAATCACTTGATACATACGATGTAACAGAAAAAGACTTGAGAATTATATGTCCAAGATAACACTCAGAAATGCCTGGTTTGTGCTTCTGTTTTTGTAGACTTCTGTTGATGTAGGGCTGGTAAACAAGCAGATGTTTAAGTTGTTCGGTACGTCCTTGGTTGGCTGAGTCTAGAGAGCTGTGTTAAGACTCAGTCTATTCACAGGCTCCTGGTACGCTTGTATCCTGGAAAAAGGTAGAGCTCTTTGTTTTCTTGGAGCTTGTTTTTGTGTGTGTGTGGGGGGGGTTTGATTCTTTCATTTTTAATATATGCATATCCCTTCTTTTAACTGTGCGATACATTTCAGCACCCTACAGCAAAACTTCCTTYGTTCATTAATTTAAGTTGTTCTGCACTGATCTTTGCATTAAACTAAAGGAGTTTTCTCTAGTCCAGTCTTGCATCTGAGAGCAAGACTTCTGCTGGACAGACTCTGGCCATGAGCTAGCAAGTCTCTACCCAGCTTGTTAGTAGCCTGCAAAAGAAACAAGTATTTTTCATTTTGTCCTCTTTTCCTTTCAGGTTGTCCGCATCAGTCTCTCTCAGAATTATGACTTGACAAAACTAGTAGTTTTGAAAGCAATGCAAATACTTTTAGTGCAGTATTTCTATAACTAGCAAGAAGTTGAGTTTTATAATCTCCCATTTTGTTTTTCCCTACACGCTTAATAAATAAAGACTGGCTCMCATTTTATGTTTTCTGACACTGAAGACCACTAATCCTGCCCCATACCTCCAAAAATATAAAGAGTCAAGAGATGCCAACTGATTCCAAGTTATTTTATGAGCTGACATGGTCTCGTGYGTTACTCTTGTGAAACAGCCAGCCTGAGATTTGGTATAGGCTTAGCTGTCTGCTTCTGGAAGACTTCTATTTACTTCCTTGTTTTGCTTTCGCATAAAGGTATTCCTGTTTTTCTCTTCCTTATCTTACAGCAAACAGGCTTTTTTGATCTTTTAGGAGCTTTTCTTGTTCCCTCTGAATCAGTGCTCAGGAACGAACACATGCTGCCTCGACCAGGGGAACCGGTGTAGAAGCTCTTGCTCCCTGTCCATTTGCCTTTTGTATTGAATTCCTGTCGCCCGTCTCTTGTCCGAAAGTGGTTGAGCTCTAGCACCGGTTGTTTGTTCTGGGACCTTGTTTGTTTTCTTTGTTTTTTTCCCTTAAAGTGTATAAATACTGCCAGCCATCTTTACCCAGCTGCCTGTTTTCATGAAATCAGCAGAAATTTCTATCTTTTGGATGCCTGTGCTTCTGCCAAAACTGAAGATGCATGGAAGCACTTGCACACAGCTTAACCCACATTTGAAAACTAAGAAATCATTAATTACCCTTATTTTCTGGGTAAAAGATGGCTTTTCCTATCCCTGCCTGTATGGCATAAGCATTTTGAAATGACAGGCAAGATGGAAAGATAGTCTTCAGGAAAGATGACAATCAATATCCTCTAAGTATGTTTGCAAAAATCTGAAGGGGCAGAGGAGCGAAGTTCTGAATCAGATTCGAATTCCTATAAAAGTYTGACTATAAATTTTTGTTGGTCCCCACATACAGGGTTTTTTTTCTTGTGAAGGTAAATCTTAGAATGAAGGTTTTGCATGAAAATAAATCCTAGACCCCAATAACAAGACTCAGCAAGTTTCCTATTGCATGGATAGTTGGATAGGAAAAAGAAAAAGAAAACTTTTAGAGATAATTTTGAAATAYGGATAAATCTAAGCATGGGCTTCATTTTATTTTGGCTCACTTGTCCCCAGCCCCCATTAAATGTGATCCAAATGAACTATGCACAGATACCTTTATTTACTTTCACTTTGTTCTTTGGTATGAAGAGTGATTTCTGGGCAACTGCTGCAGGAAAGGCTTCTTCTGCTCCCATAAGATGTGGTGATCCCTAAAGCTGGAATCACTCCRTTAGCATTATGCCAGATTATATGCTAGGTAAAGGATCCAGGGCTGAGCTGTGTTGGCTGCTAACTCAAGATGCAGTAGAAAAAAWACCTATTACCTTGCGTTAGCTGGAGGGTCTCTGACACCCAAAGGAATTATAAGGAGCTTTTCTGAACCATTAAGAGTCCAGGCAAGTTTGCAACATGGACAAAACCCGCAGAAAAGAGAGGGGATAATGTGATTCAGGACTGTTTGAAAAGACTTCACAGGTAACAATACGTAATGTTGCAGATTAGTATTTCTGCAGTTGTCTCCCGACTGGAATAATGGCTTGAGCCTAATCCTGTAAATAGGTCCTTAAACTCAGCTTAAAATAACAGCTTTTTGTCATTTGTTATATAAATTTATGGTTTCCTCTTTTGCTGCTGCCCACAGGAATGTCTGATTTTATTGGTGTTCACCAAAATCTCTGCAAGAATAAAATCTCAGCTAGCGCTGTGCTCTCTCTGAGCTCGTTCACGTAGTTATGTCTTCAATTCCTGATTGCAAACGAGCTTGAAACTGTATAAAACAAATAAGAAAAATGTCAGGGCCAGATCCATCAGTGTCTCCTGAGGACTGCAGGATTGACAGAAATAYTCAATAGAGCTGATGAAATGAGGAAAAATAATACCCCATCTTTGAGCTCTGAGCTATAAACCTTCCCACTTAGCGCAGCTTGCATTTACAAGGCTTCTTTGTTAAAGCAGCCTGTATCTCTGTGCTCTCTCTCAGATGTGGCTTAGTCAAATTTATTTACTTAATATTTTTGAAAGAGGAAGTTCTGAATCTTAAGGAAAACTTATACATTAGCTTGTATTTGACAATTTAATCTTTCGCAAAGGACATCCCCTTGCATGGAAAGCTGACTCAGAGATGTGAGTAAGCTACTATTTAACGCCTCTGAGCATCTCTGCGAGTGAAACTTTTCTCGTATGGTRTTTTGATTCATCTACAGCAATTCTAACCATGTCTCATTTACCACTTTCCCAAATCAAATTCCCTTGCAAGTCATTAACATTTTAACTTGATTTTTGTTATATTTCAAGTAGCCAGTCTGATTTTCAGCTGCTTCAAATATCTTTATGCACCATTYTCAGAAAATGCCTTAATGGGCATTGACAAACTTGAGTTTCTCTCTAAAATATTACGGCAGTGGCGTCTCCCTTCCAGCCTCCTTATTGCAAAATCTTTTAATGTAGCAATTAGAGAATTTGTCTTAGACGCAAGAAAAAGGTTTGGTTTTTAAATCAATACAAGGGAATTAAGTTCCCCTTCTTTCCACCTGTAAGGAGGTTGTGCTAACATTCATGCCATAATAAGGATGGGAGCACTTCTGTTCTCCTCCACCCTCGTCTATTCTGTTGGGCAGAAAACAATTCAATGGACTGAAAGTGTTGTAAAGTTGCATCGTAACCTTGTAGCCTAGCAGTTAGGGCTTTTACCAAGGAGAGGAAAATCTATGGTTCCACATCCTTTCCTGAGCAGGTCTTTAAATATTAAATGAAATCCCAGAACATAAACCAGAATCTAGGACTCTTCTTCCAGACAAGTCCCCTAAATAGGAAGCTTCAAAGCCACRCTCTGCTTGGTCTCCTTTTTGTTGCATATCTTTGTGAAACCAAAGCATATCTGCATCTCCAGAATTAGAAAAGGCTTAAGTGAAGTAGGACAAACAGGCCAAGAATCTGTTTACATATCTCATGTGGTTTAGTGTTAAGGCAATTTAAATTCTTCTCAGGAGCTGTTAAGGTGCTTGTTTTATATGCAGGCAGGACATACTTTTCTGATCARTCTTGACAGTAAAAGACTTCTGATATTTGAGCTGTTTGTTTTTACTTTTTTTCCTTTTGTGACTCATGAAAACATTTATCTAGAAAGTATGTTATTTTCAATGTTGGCTTCATAGACTCCGCAGGCCAGGCTTTAGAGAGCAAGCTTCTTCAGTTCTCTTGCATAGGAATTTAGGTGTTTGAAATACTAATTTATAGATATTTCTCATGTTTTGCTCTAAAGGCAAGAGGAGGGATGCTGTATTTTAGGTTATGATTGTACTGTTGCTAGAGCTTCTCTAGGAGGGAATTGTAGTTTTTTAATATCAACTGTTCTAAGAAGTAGGGACACATTTTGAACAGAACTAGTAGGATGTATGCAGTAATCTGTGTTTGGAGGCACAAAGATGGTGAACATGGCTTCCAAAGTAGTTTCTTAAATATGTTTTTACTTTTTGTCCAGACATTCCTGAAGTTTCTAACATCCATTTTGTTCCATTCATACTTTATTGTGGTAATATCCATTACTTTTGTTTGTCCTGAGGTTAAATTTGAAGTATGATTACCTGGGCAAACCACTCTATGGATGACTTGGGCAGAAATCTTTACATAGTCAGACTAATTGCAGTATAATAAATTAATGAAGCTCCTCAACATTTATTCACTTGGGATGATTCCCAGATAATAAAATACAGTAAAATGGGTCATTTTGTTAAAATAATTTTGCTGAGCATAAAAAATGAGTGTAGCTACGTACTGCTGGAATATCTCTAATGTAATTGTGTAGGTCCCTGTGAGTGTTGTAAATGAGTTTTGCTTGGAGAGTTCACGTTTGTGCTGGATGTGGCTCACTGTAGATGAGTACAATACCTGGAGGCCAGATAGTGGATCACGTTTTACACGTGATTGCTAGTCATAATAAGAAAGCACAAAAGAAAAACAAATACAGCCTTTTAATCAACTGCAGCATTCTCAAATCAGCTTTATTTGCATACGTAGCACTGGGTGGAACGGATAATGAAATGTTTGTCTTAGTTTGCTGACAATGGCAGTCAGAGGTGGGAATTAGGATTACACATACTCATAACCACTGTGCTTGCTTAAGTGATTAGACTTTACTTCATCCGTCTCATATGTGGGAAATTCAGCTAAAGTTCAGATGACTTGGCTCCTCTCGAGTTCAGCATTTCCTTGTTAYACAGTAGCCCAAGAATTGGCGGTAGCCTGCTCCCAGGAAAAGGCAGGTTTCATGGTCCTAGGCACTACAGAGGTAAAGGACAAACTTCTCCTTTGCCACGGGTGCTTGTATAGCACGTGGGGCACCCTCGGGAGCTGGAGGGCTGTTTCTGTGTAGTGCTGATTACCCCTATCTTTAGCTGGATTTTTTTGACAATTTTTCTTTCACAAGAAGTGCTGCTTATCGTATACGGAGAAGGCTCCTCTGCGTGCCGAGTGTGCTGAGGCAATACCCTAATGGAGGCATAYTTTACGTTCCTCATGTCTCAGTTTTCTTTCTTGGCCTAAGTACCTGACAAACGCTTTTCCAGATTTGCTGGGATACATCTTCCTTCCCTCACCACGTCCCCAGAAACRTAACCTACATAAGAACTTGGCTTGCTCGGGAGAGTAAGAGCAGGAGGTATCCAGTTATGTTTCTCCAAAGATACCAAGCAGCATTTCTGAATGGAGATATTTGAAGAAGCAGAAGTGATCTTCATGGATCATAAAGAAGAGTAGTAGAGAGTGCTTCTTCCTCTCAGGCTTCTCGTGTGGCACGAGTTTCCCTTACGTTTAGATTACGAGAAGGAACGGGGGGATGCGTGGAGCAGGRCTTGTTCGTGCTCCTGCTGCTGATAGGTGATGCAGAAGCTATTGCCTTGCGCTGGCCTGATCTGGAGCTGGGCTGGAGAGACAGAAGTAGGTGGTTCACCACCTGCCCTCTGCTGTGCTGTCAGGGTCCCGGACAGCAGAATGCATGGTACCAGTTTTGGAGTAAAACAYAAGGGAGAAGGTGTGAAGGGCAAATCTCTGCGTTTGTTGGCTGTCGTAATGCACGGGATCCTTTCTCCATTCTGTACTTTTTCCTCATATGGAATAAGCTGTAAGTGCAAAATTAATTACTGCTGCTATTGTAATCTTCCCCYGTGAGTCATTCTCTCTGTTTCAGCATTTCTCTTCCAGGAATATTATTTCACAGATGCTTTTTTCCAGTTGTATTTCTTTGCAGGTTCTGTCCTGGCTTTGCAGTATAACTAACACGTCGAACAAACGTATGTTTTAAGTACTGTGTGTCAAAGCAAAACACGTGGAAAATCATTAATATCTAGTCACATCTAAATGGATTTAAGGTAGGGAGACAGCTACAAATTTTCCTTTCACTGACTTTTTCAACTATCATTTTTTACTGCTCAAAGCAGGGATCAGTAAGGTTGGCTGAATGGGGCGGGATAGAGCTAGTATAAATTATGTCCCAAATTTGCCAATTGTTTTATCTTTATAGATTTGAAAAATAGGTGCTGTGGAAACAGCAGTGCTCCTTTACTTGCTGAGGCAAAGCTGCAGCATGTTATGTATTTACAGTCTTAATAGCGCACCTTGATCAGGTGGAAGMCAGTGATGTGCTCTGCACTGAAACGCTCAGGTTTACCCACAGTAATCACGTTGCAGATAGGTAAGATTGGACCTGAAAGTGTGTTCCCACCAGGAGAGCTGGGTTTTTTTTTAAATAAAGCCTGATATTCTTTTGAAGGCTGTGCCAGCATCAGAATAGCAACAACTGAATTACTTCCTATCTGCACTGACTTGTTGCCGCATACGGGCTAGGCATTAAGCTGGCCGTTTTCTGGTTTCGTTGTAAGCGGCTCTTCTGGGAAGCTCGTGGTCCTGCATGCAGGTCGGGTCTGACAGCACTGTTACCCCCAGGAGCAGGGAAGGGCACRCTGAAACCTAAAAAGTAGTAATACACGCTCTGGAAAAAAATTAAAGGTATTGGTGACTCTAAAGAAACGGGTGGCTGGGAGCAGGAGAGGCAGCTCCCAGCTCCTCCCTCCTCYGCGGTGGCCGGGTCGGCGTTAGGGACCCGCCGGGCGCCGCTTCCTTTGGCTGGGAGCTCACTTGGTCCTCTGACTCCGGGGCTCGCGGTTTAATTAGGATGAAAACGACATTTAATTCATTACTCTTCACCTCTCTAATGTTTTCTAGTGACTTTTTGCAATAACAGGGGAATGAAGCAGCAGAAATTGATAGTTACCTGGTTAAAAAAAAAATAATAATAACCTCTAGTAAGTATAGCCTAGTTTTTCCTCTGTAGGTTTTCTCTATTTTATTGCTACTGCAAGTTTAAATAGTAATGCTGGATTTGTTATGCTGTATGCTGGTCAATATAAACATAGTTAACATAGAGAAGGCAGAGTTCTTGTTTTCTTTTAATTTGAAAAAGTTGAAATCTTACTTGAGAAAGAAAAGGAGAAAGGCACATAGTTTTTAATAAGTTGTACTGAAAAAATGTTGCCAAACATTTAAAAGTAGAAACAGTTGAAATTTTGCAGATGAGCAACTGTTAAATATGGTGTTTTCTCATACTTGAAAATATTTTCAGGCARATTTTCTTATTGTAAAATAATTCTTGGCATTTAGATACTGTTTGTTCTTATGTATATTATCCCTTTTCCATTCTTTTTACTCCCATTATTTTTCAACATAGATTTAAGTGGAAAAAACAGTGAACAAGCAAAAAATATTGGAAAAATGAAGTGTCTAGTTCAAGCTCTAGGACACAAAATCATGGCTGGATTTCTAGCTCATGAACTGTTCTTTGGTATGTCAGACAGGTCTGTCTGAAAATACCTATAATTAGAAAATATTAGTCTTCCATAGCAAGAATCGCTACTGTTTAACTTTACCATCATGTCTGTTTTCATCAAAGACTCTGGTAGTGAAATGAAGCACCAAATGTTGGTAGGACTTGAGGTCGTGCGTGAACTCCTAGTGATGCCAAAAGCACTAGCAAGATCCCTGCTGATTTTGGTGGGATCAAGTTTTCACTCTAGATTTTTCTTCTATGTTGAAGTTTTTCCTGGTGGGCAAAGGAAAGTAAAATAAAGACCATGACCTAATGATTTGCAGGCCCGTGCAATCAAAGGTGAGAGAACATGTTACGCTCTCAAGAACAAGAACCATTGGAACTGCCAGTAGACAGAAGTGAGCAAACAAGCCAAAAAAAAAAAAAAAAAAAAAAAAAAAAAAGCTCGGTAAAGGCTTTACTGCTATGTTTTTTACTGCAGGTTAATGTGCTTCTGATTAACAGTGGTGTTCATAAAGCACAGAGAAGGATGGTTTCTTTGGCACAGACTCGCAAGATGCTCTGTGGCACTTGGCAGCCAGGATGGAGCAGGGCAATAAACCTGCTGGGTGATCTCCTGGCCAGCCCCCGGCGGGGTGAAGCGCCCGGCCCAGGGCTGGGGGCTGCCCACGGGCACGAGCTTGGAGCCGACTCCCTGGGAGCGGGTGCTGCAGCTCTGTCCCGGCTGGGAACACCCAGGGCTCGAAACTGCGCAAAGGGGGAAAATCTGCGTCCGTGCATGGACGGTGTAACGTCAGTTCCTAGGAGACCTTTGCACGTCGCAAACATTTTCCCCGTTAGCTAAAATCACTCAAGCTAGAACACAGAGCTGTTTATGCATTTACTCGTGTCAGAACAAGCTCAAGAGAATTTGATATTCGATTTGTAGTTGCTATGGTTGTACCTAATAAGTCCACGCATGTAAGGAAATGCACCAAAATAGCTTTCTTTGCTTTTAAAATAAAAGTAAAGTTTAGTACCAGACGATATGCATCRTCTGGTGGCATCAAGACTAATTGCTGCAGCCGGATCATCAGTTATTGTCTTCTCTGCATTCCTCCRCAGTTCAGAAAGTGTAAGTGCAGGGCCCAAGAAGGCTTCCGGGGTGATCAGTATATTGAAACATTTGGAATATCTGGAAACATTTAYGTTAAAAATAGTTAAATGTTTTAAAACCATTTAAACAAGTTTTCTTATATGACCAAAAAATAACAGTATGATCAGAACATTTCTTTAAGGCAGATTAAATGAAACTCGCACTGAAATGATCAACTGGAAGTAGAAACCATGTAGTATCTTGCTGATGGATTTTAGTGATCATGTTCTGCTATAATGACCTACAATGAAGACAAATGATCTAAACGCAGCACAGAACAGTGGCTGATGCTGGTTCTTTTTCCAGTTATATTTTTCTGCTGTATTATGCAAATGACAAAACCGTTGGGAGAGGTAAAAGAAAGGGTGTCTGGAATTTCCCCAGCTATTAAACTGAGCAATYATATGACTCCTCCTGGTAGAAAAGTGGATACTAGCTTGTATGGATAGAGATACAAGTTTGGCCTTATTAAGGAATTAATTTTTGAAGATTTTTGAAAATCTTTTAGGGAAAGGAACAAGCATGTACAAAGACTACTTTGTACTGCAAGTTACAACAGCCGTTACCATTAAAGTCGAGCCCACAGCTGAAAAACTGGAGTGTGCTTTTGACAGAAGAAAAATGACTATTTTATTCAGAAAGAAAATATAGTTAACATTTTCCAGTGTGAGACCTGACATACCTTCTTTGTCAGAAAATGTCAGGCTTGCAGAAACCTTACTTTTTCTGACTTTTTTTTTCCCTAGTAATTTACAGCTTGTAACGTGGCTAGGTGATGGTTTGTTGCCAGCGTTTGACTAAACATCTACTAAAATTCATATTTCTCACTCTCATTTGATGAACTTTCTGCCTCTCCACTTATCCTACCTTTTCTGCAAAGACCCAAACTAACTTTGTCTCAGATGATAGGAACTGCACACATGCTGTCTTGTGTAAAATTGTCTTGCAATTTTATCAAAGTCCTAGTGTGTTAAGACATCGTGTTCTCTGAAAATCTTGACTTTCATTTTAAAGTTAAGCAGGTTTTGAACTTTCTTGCTTCTAGGGGAAAGTCTAAAAAGCACAGAAACCAGAAGCTAAAGTACCTTACTGTATTTGAATTTGTTTAAATATCATTATTTTAATTTCAGCATTGTAATTTTTTGCCAGATGCCTCACAGATGTGTTTTGCAAGCATATGAATTTGGTGATACTGTCTCAGCAGCCTGAGTGCTTTGGGAAAGTGGACTAAGAAATGCCTGGCACACTTCAAATTTGTCTGGCAGTGGCGATCAGACGACCGTTGACGATCAGATGATCAGTGACGATCATTACATTTGCACAACTGCATACGCAAAAACATTGGGATCACATCTTGCTAATTCTTGGATACTTCAGCAAAAATGGTAGATTATGTTGGAAAAGGTATATAGATTTACACGTATGCATGTGTATATATTGGGGTATGCGTATTCATCTGTCCACCCTTCCAAAGAAGTGACACTGTGAGGAGAAGTGCACAACTAGTGTTGGCGAAACAGCGCCGCTTGTGCCGGAGAGCATGTCCTCAGTGTCTTCCTAGTATGCTGAAGACTGTGACTCAGGAAAAATAGAAACTGGTAACTTAAATAATTAAACTCATTCAGGTAGAAAATCAAAGTACAAATTGAAGAAAAGCGAGCTAATGAAGATTAACAGCTTTGTTCTTCCCCCAATTATTTTTTTTTTCTGTCACATTAAAATACTTTTTCTACCTCCCTGTTGATGCTCTGCTCTAACGTTTCTAGGAAATTGTAGCTTAGTACACAAGTTAACCTTGCTTCAGTGTGGATGCCACCAGTTCAGCCTTTGCGGCAGCACCTTGATGAGCGTGTTAGCAGCAGGCTTTTGACCATTAGAGGAGCCTCAGTGATATCTCTTCCTAAGTGGACACAGTCCCTGGGGGAAGAAAATGGGTTACTGCTGTCACCTAGTGTTTTTTACGGTTGTACTCCAAGCTGCTCCTTGTAGTCCCACAGGAGATCAGTATAAAGCCCCATCTTGTAATTAAGAAACACATGACTGGTTGTCATCGCTACAGTGCGTGCRGGTGGACTGAGTACGAGGGACGGTCCGGCCCTTTTTCAGGGAGCTCCTCTTATGCAGGAGCATCAGAAGAAAAACCGTAAGGTTGCTTGTATGAGGGAAGTCTGAAGGTGAAGCTGGTGGATGGTCAGTAAAGACAAAAGACATTGGCACAGCAATGTCCTAGACTAATGTCACGATAGGACACTTAAGTGACTACTTGGATTAAATGATAAAAGGATTTGGGGGCAAAAAGACTTTTCTATTTGTTGCAGGGGTAAAGGCAACCAACCAAAAGATTAAATGAAGTAGTTTAAAGGATCTAAGAAAATTATTTTAGTGGTATGGTTTTGAATAMAAAGAAAAGTGCTGCTAGAGTCGTTTAAAAAAATGACTTAGGAATCATATGTTGCAGTCTTAGACTTGTGGCTGAAATGATGGAAAAGAAGGTACAGTCTTTAGTGCTCCCAAGCAGAGAAAATAAGAGCTAGAAAAAGCCTAGAAGCKTGGATCTAGAGAGGTGGCTGAAGTTACAAATTAAGTGAAGAGTAATTTAGAACACCCCAGGAATATTYTTATAAAATATTTTTGACCATAGTGAGGCTTTTTCCTCATTTAACATGATGCAGCTGGATGACTACAAAATGCCCACAATTTAGCATTCACCAAAGGTAGTCTAATTTTCAGAAGAATTTTTTCTAAAGYTGCACTTGTGACATACGTAAATGAGTTTACTTTGAAGATATAAAGGCTGTTTAACTGAATTAATCACCTGCCAGTGAAATATCTTTAAGAGGACTGTGAGAAAATCAGGCAGTAGCTGTAGCTTACAAAAACAAATAACACTAAGCTTATCTGAAATATGTTATCTGAGGATATTTAATTTAGTATATGCAAGCTGACTTCAAAAGTGTCTAATTGTGAAATGTATTTGGGAATGTGATAATGGTAACACATAACCTTGTCACTTTTGAGATCGTTTCTCTGTAGAAAAGCTTTTCTGGCAGAAAGTAAAAATCTGTTTCCTACTCATTGCTGCCTCATTMTGACATCTAGCACTATCAGTGCAAAATAAATCATGTCACCTGATTAGCAAAGCATAGCAAACTAGTGACAAAGTGCTCTATTTTAATCTATCACAAAGATATAGCTGATAGCAGAAACAGCTCGACTGATCCTGCTCCTATTGGCATTCAGGTAGTTTAATGTCTTTCAGGTCAATAGAACTTGAGTGGTGGGAGATGATAGTCTGGTGCATTATACTTCACAGTAAGACTCAAATAGCACAGAAAATTATGTATTTACACTTTAATGCCACTTTGTGTGACCAACATCCAGCTTCCTTTCCAAAACAGAGAAGCTCACTCATTTCAAAGGAGCCCACTTCATTTCACATGCGGTTCTTGATGGTGACTGCTGAATACACGTGAGCACTTCTGCCTAAAAACCTTGCAGCTAAGACCTGTGCAGGAAYGACAGGCGGTCTGCCTGCATGCAGCTCCAAAGGAATAAAATAGATCTGATGCTCTACCTGCTAAAATAACAGACTGTCTCCTGAGTAGTTTAGAGGCAGACTTGAGAGAAGAAAGATTTAATCAAGTGACATACAAAAGAGATCATCTAGAAAAGCATGTGACTCTGGTTCACTCTTGATGTRCACACATGGAGACTTGCTGGCATCTATAGTGAGATCAGAAAAGCATCTGCTGCAAGTCAGCTGCATGTGGGAGGATGGAGAGGAGGAGGATTACACATTTTCTTCACATCTTCCTGTTTGTATATTTATTGTTCTCCAATATATTTTAACTGTCTCATCTATTTACAAAATAATTAAGGTTATCACCTTTATCATTATCATGCTGTTAGGATTCATGTACATGACTATTGAGTTCTCATTTATTTCTTTCTCCATATTGTATTTTAGTTAAGTTCATTTTCAAAATAATTGATGATTAAACTACGTATAGGAATATTGCATGGCAGTTGAAATCAAATGGTTTAAACTGTGAAAGGAAACTTGGATCAGAAATAACTTTCTAGTTTGTTTTGGTGTGTCAATGCAGAGAGATCTCCACAGTTGCGACCTCACAAAAATGTTTTCTTATTTATGCCTTTGAAATAAGATACTCAAAGAAAATATCGAATGAGCAGAGGTTGTCTTAGATGTAGCAGTGCTAATTTGAGTCTCTTTTCTCATTTTTATCTAACAGAGACTCTGCTTCATCAAACCACCTGAGCATCACCTAGTCTTATTGGTCTGAATGAGGCTGGTTAAGCGCATGCCTGTGTGCTTTGCTCACTGATGAGGGAATTAAACACGCGCTGATGTAGTTTACTGAAGCAGAACAGTGTTATTTGATTGCCTCTTAGTATAGGGTATATTTATGTATTATTTACGCTTTTTTTATGTTTGCACATGTAGATGTGTACACATCTGTGTACACGCACGTATAAGGCATCTCAGAGATGTGTGCTGTTTGTACCGGGGGGCCGTGGCCCCACGTAACTGCTGCGTGCCAGACCCTCTAGAGCAGGYGGTTTTGCAAGGCGAGCGCGACGGCGACGGCGGGTAAGAATTCACGTGCGGTGAGAGAGTGCTGTTGCCTACGTTTGGTAGTAGGTGGAGAGGGCCATACAAATCAGTGTCAAACATGGTATCTTATCTGATTTTCCGGTAGGTTTATTTGATGCATGATACCTAAAGATGTGGATTTCTTCAAGAGCCCGGAGCAGATGCAGCGGAGCTCCTGGCCAGGCTGCCGTCTCCGTCCTGGGGAGGACCGCAGCTCTGTTTAGTTCTTCTCAACTGTGATGTCCTGCTTCCCGATACCTGTTCTTTCCTCATACAAGTTACTTTGTTAATCTTGCCATCCTAGTTCCAMCCTGTAATCCTATTTTTCAACCATTTTCACCTTTTGGTGTCTGGTCTCCTGCTAGTTAATCGTATATCTCTTTGCTTGCTTCCATSCTGAGTTATACTGTTCTGTGGGTGTTCTTTAATTTCAAGCTTCATCTGCTTTATTCCATTTATAAATCGTATGTGGTATTTAAGCTACAAGCTATAGCTTATATATAGCCATTCATAGGCCCTGTGGCTTCCGTATTCGAAGATTTATTAAGCCTTGTAACTCTGTGATATTAGCTAAACAAAGCAGAGTTTGTGCCATGCTCTCGTTTCACTTCACTCCAGATACTGCTTGTTTTCCGATAGTCGTTGGGAGTTCGGGGACCCCGTGGGTGCTCAGACCGTGTCCGCRCGGACGCGGCTCGGCGTTGCGGGCAGCCCCGGAGCAGCTGCGCCCAGAGGCAGCAGAAGGCTCCCCGGGAGCGCGCGTGCCCCCGCCGCGAGCCGGCCCGGCCGCGGCTAACGCCGGGGTCCTGCGTCGCGAGCATCTTCACGGGGACCTGGTTTCATCTGCTCGAAGCAGATGTGCCGTCAACGAGCCGCTTTCCACAAGCTGGTTGGTGCGTTTACTGCCTGCAGCCTTCGCCTTTGCCTGCTCCTCGCGCCCGGGCCGTTCCTGCGCGTCTAGCTAGTCGCGATGCCTTCGTTGTGCGCGGGCGACAGTGAGGTTTGGCCCTGGGATGCTCACCGCAAAAACAGCAAGAGTGTGTGTTAAACGGGAGAGCCAAAGGAATGAGTGAAGCAAATCTTTTGAATGAAATCTATAGTATTAGGTGAGAACATGCAGTTACCTTTTACCTTAACATGGCTAATAAGATCAGAGAGCTTAAAAAAACAAATTATTTAAATGGRATTATGAATCTAAAACCTTTTTCTTTAAAGTTRTTAAAAATTACACTTCCAACGTGACAACCAGCAGTGTATTTTTACTCCAGTTGGCGTTGTAGAAAGTCAAATAATTGAGTTACTGAAGTCTTGAATTTCTCATCTAGAATCATGGGCTTTTAACTGACAAGCCAGTTTTTGATAGATATGGGTCTTATCAGCAACTGCAGATAAAATGTTGTCTTATTTTCRGTTTTCTCAGCTTAATTCAYTAAAACCAGGAAACTGTAAATAGGTTATTGTAAAAACAGGCAAGTTTCTCCCCCTCTTCCAATCCATGAATAAAGAGTGTGACAAAGCGTAAGCAGTGAGTTCTGAAACGCTGAAGAACCGAGGGGCCGGAAAACCATTAATTCAGCTCACCAAATACAGATTCTATTACCATAGGTTAATAAATCAGTTGCTTTAAGGTGAAGCACACTTATAATCTCTTCTCCTTTGTGTTACATAACAAATCAATTAGAGAACAGTGTTTTTCTTCAAACTAATTAAAAAAAAAAGTGTGATCTGATTGTCTCTTCCCATAAGAAATAGCAAATAGTTTCTACACCTTCTAGTGAGCAGACTGGTACAGGAGTGCTTCGTGGGGCCCCTTGGGCTGAAACTAGGCAGCGAGCAGAGGTATTTGCATGGCACCAGCAGAAGGCAGCAGTTTTTCTTTGCTCCAATTTTTTGATACGCTCMAATTTCTTTTGAAGCCTTTGCTATCTAAGTAGCAAAATTCTGTACTAAAGAATTAAAAAGATTCAGATGTTTGTGCTCCAGTATCATTTGGAGCACAGAGATACCTGTATGACTCCGTCTTCCWACTAGTACCAGGACCATTTTCTCAAATAAAAGCTTAATCTTCCTCTGCATTTTATCAGAGCTAGTTCGTCTTTTCTATTGCTTTGTTCGATAAACCACAGCTTAGGCTCTACATACTGTAACTTGCAGGTAAGAGTTTGAAAGAACTAAATGGGAAGAGTTTGAAATCTAAATGGAAAAAAGTGTATCTATGTGAGTTGCAGCGTATGAAACTAGAGCAGATACAGCAGTTTCTGGGGCTCGTTCAGGCCCCTTTCTTTCTAGGTAGGCATTTTGCAGCCTGCTGTGCAAATATTAATCAGCTGATTAGTTCTGCTACTTCATGGAAATGAAGAAAATTGAATCTATTTACAGCCTCTCTATCTGATAATGCAGCGAACTAAACAATGTGCTGGCAGTTATCTGGGACAGTTCTAAAGGGAGCATTTTAAAGGGTATAGCGTTCCTTTGCGGCAACAGAATCGGTCAGAATAAATATTTCAAAACCTGCTTTGATATGAAAGCTTTTATTTTCCACAGTCTAGAGATTTTTGCACAGAGAAATACAGCAGCAGAAAAAGTAAGACACTGCACATTGTAAAAGTTACTGACAACTCTCAAGTTTTCAATTCTGCGTTTTGATCTGTTTTGGAGACGTTACCCAGGATTACCGTGCCACTCCAAGCTTAGGTGGTATGAAGCAGTAGTATATAGTATGCAACAGGTATTTTGTTCCCTTCMGTTCTGTGAAACTGAAACAGATCTGTGAAAGTAATTACTGTGCCAGCTAAACTGCTTGTCGTTAGCTAGGAATTGGGATGAATTCATTAAGATAAATCCAGAAATCAGAAGCAATAGTGGAGCTTACCTAATTTCTGTTATGAATTCTGAATGCTGAGCGTTAGGATGCAGAACGTTCTTTAATAAGTCCTCGCTGAAGCAAGTAATACCACATCAGTATTAATATAACAGCTGACTACGATAATCTAAAGCACTCTCTTTAAATGACGTTTTTCAGAATGTGCTTGATGCATATTTATAGTACTTGCTCAGTTTTTCTTTAWTGGGCAAAAACACACAGTGACCCGACTGCAGGGTAAGGTAAGATGTCCAGGGTTACAGGCTCTGGCATGGCTGGACTGACCAGCCCCTTTTGGGGTGATCTGGAAAAAAAGGGCCCTGGGAATGCAAACAAAATTTAGAAGAAGAGCATAGCAATAATTTCAGATAAAACATTACCGGTAGAGTCCTTAAAGATAGAAAAAGACTTTGATAGGAAATGTCAATATTTTACAGGGTTAAAAAATAATTGTTCAGAAACGTATGGAGAAATATTGCAAAGAAATTACTTGTTAAGACAAAAGCTAGTTTCTGAGGGGACTGTATTCCTTCATGGGGGAAGAAATTACATGGAGAAAGGCATTTTTTATTGAACAAATTTCCCCATAAGTGTGTTTCCCCATAAATTATATGGGGAAAAGCAGTTAGTCATGCTCTGAGACACAGAGTAATGTGTTAAGTAGTAGATAATTGCTGATTGTTTTAGCATTATTTTGCATAAAATGGTTTTCTCAGTTTTTAAGTGAATATATTCATAATGGATCAAAATTTTTTATCCAAGAGGTACCTTATATGAAGAGCTAATGGATATTTAGCATCAAACTTTTGGGAAAGTAAATATGAAATGGTAATTCAAGTAACGAGAAATGAATGTACATTTAAAGGCTTTAGACAAATAACTTAAAAATACATAGCAGTTGATTTTGGTTTTCATCTTACAGAAGTTCACTAGCTATATGCAAATTATTAGCAACACGGAGGATTTTTCTATTTTAGCACAATTCCAAAATACATTGTAATAAAGGAATTATTACTGTTACTAACAGAAACATGTCTTCAAATACACCAAAAGGAAAAGTTGCAAATGAAGGTGTAAGTTGCTCTCTGATAAGTTATACTAATGGATGTAATCATTCACTGTAAAATAACACTTTTATCCCTGTATAATCTGTACAATGGCACTACAGACTTAGTAATTTTGAGTGCGTCTTCTTCAGTCATTGGAGAGAACAGTATATGCTTTCTCTAAGTTAATTAAAGTTAGTAGTATAATATCCCATGACAACCACGCATGTTTGTGCCAGCACACTTGGAAAAAAAGGTGCATTAAATCTGCTGCAAGACGTGACTTGTTAGGGGCCTGATCCCCGAAGTGCGACGCCAGCGCCCACGTTAGGCTCCTTCGGCAGAGCCCGAGCAGCATCCTCTGACGTGGTTGTGGAACGGTCTCCGCTGCTGCCTCTGAAGTGACTGATGCCCTTCTGCAGGAGAAGCGTGAGATCTGCAGGGCCAAGCAGAATCTCCAGGGGCTTCATTCTGTAGTGCAGGAGGATGAAGCTCATCTGGGAGATAAAACCCCTAAATTCTGGTTGMTGCTTCCAGAACTCCAACCGTGCATTTACAGCATGTCCACAGACTAAGAACTCCTTAAAATGTAAATGAGCATCCTGGAGTCGCGTGTCCGCTTACTTCCATTTTGGCCTAATTAACACTGATTCACTTCAACAGACGGGACAGACAAGGCTCCTGTTGCTCGGGACAGCCTGCGGGCTGGAGCACTCTGAGCACAGGGGGGTGYGCTTGATGCGAGCCTTAATGCCAGATTTTCCATTTGCTGAGTAAACGCTGTGGCCACTTTAAAAGAAATGTCGATACCATCACTGACGCAACCGTCTCTAAGAGGACACGTAACATCTGCACTTCGCAGAGCCCGGGGCGCACAGCGAGTGCGCTCCGTCATGCTCATCAGGCCGGAGCACAGGGTGGTGGTGGCTCTGCAGTCCCCTGGCTCAGAGGAGAGCTCTTCCATCCTTTTCAAAAATCACTGCCTGTTGATGATATCTGTTGCAAAACCAGAGCTTGGTTTCACTGCAGTATCACTCTCCAATTGCAAAGCAAGCTTTTCCAGTGGGAGCTCTGGTTTGGCACAGGCAGCAGCTTTTCCACTGTTTTTCTGTCTGCTTTCTCCTTGCCCTGATTGCCCTTTTCAGCAAACTGATCACTTTCCATATCTTGATATTCATAACATTTTAGATAAGACAAGCTTATGGCCTGATGTTTTTCTCCAATGATTCATTTATAAATCATGGTAATGAATAAAATAAAATTATTTAGCTAATTGCTATCCAGTTGTAAGTCATTATTATGATTCAGTTTCCTACCAGCAACTACTCCTCAGAAATCATATTTTATTCAGTCTCTAGTTCTACCATGTCATTCATAGTGCAATTATATCTGTGACATTGTAATGGCAAGAGTGAAAATCAAATCAACATTCTGCTGACAGAAGAAGAGCAGTAAATGTCAAGCTAATGAATATAGAGTGGGCATATGTAAATGGCCTAGGAGAGCAGAAGGGTTCTTGGCATTCCTCATTTTAAGCATAGATCAACCTAGATTTCTGAACATGAAAGAAACTTACAGCCAGGGCAGATGCACTTCATAACTTCATAAGAAATGAGTTATAAAGGGCTTCATATTCTTGCTAAAATTAAGTAATGGTTAATATACCTAGCCTGGCAAGAGTGAGCCTGGTGCCGGGGCAGCACGAAGAGCCTTTCCGTTCACAGGCAAGACAACAGCGTTCACAAAGCTGTGAGCTTGAAAGGTGAGGCTTTTCAGCGCTGCTCCACCCCTTCCAGAGACCTTCCTCAGCGTGAGCTGGACCAGACCCTCGCAAGGGGCAATCTCGTGCCTTGGTGATCCTGGCAAAGCGTTTGGTGACCTGGCTGCAGGGCTCAGTCCGTTGGCTGTGTGTTACGGGGGCAGGAGCACCCTGCGGCACACTCCGGCCCTGCATGCTCGTTTTCCACTCATTTCTAGAGAACTAAATATACGTGTTTACTATCTCAAATACATCTTTCACTGACTTCTCTCTGATGTGATTTCCCAGAATGGTCCGTGTGGCCTCTTCCTCTCTCTTTTTTCACTCTCTTTTGAAGCTGGTAATTGAAACTGTAAGGGATGTCAGGACTGTAAGGCTTTGCTCAGAACCCCAGTGGTTGCACATAGGACTGACTTTTTGAAAGCTATTTCAATATCTTCTCTCTTCTAAAAGACTCTTTTATGACGTGCTGCCAAAAGTACCCAAATGATCACGTATGGCTATGTAATTTATTTGTTTATGTTGTTTCAGTTGGAAATCATCTCTACTTACGTGCGTAAACACCCAACGCAGATGTCTGGTATTCTTAACACAAGAATTCAGGTAGGTGGTCAACTACAGGAGAAGATATCTAAGTAAAGAAATAAGCATCGATACAACAGGGGGAAAAAAGAAGAAAACGCTTGACTGAACAAAAATGTTGTGAAAGGTCTCATTGTTGTTCTCTATGGATCTCCCAACGTGGTTGCCCTATGTGAATTGAACAGGTCATCAGAGACGTAACACGTACGATAATTACGTGCTGTAAAAGTTTGTTTTACCCAAACTTCATTTGTGTGGAGATGATAGAGATTAGTATTTCCCAGGCTGTAGCCTTTGAATCATCACTATCAGTAAAACCTCAGAAGGTGATCTGAAAATTACTGAAAATTTATCAAAAAAAAGAAAAAAAACATATATTCATATACGTGTCTATTCGTATTCATGCCCATGCAAGGAAACAAATACAATGGGTGTAAATGAAAGTAATATACAAACATTAAAAATTAACCTAATTTGCATTTGTTTGTAAAATAAAAACACTGTGACTACACTAGCCAAGATCTTTAGATTTTTAAAAATAATTGTTAAGTCATCTATTTTTAATAAGCAAGACTGATGTCTGAGAATTTCCTAGATACTGTTCTATATGACTTCTTAAAATAGAAGCAAAACCTAATCCATATTAATCCATTATGTTATTGAGAAATTGGGCTGTCTGGACGATCTTCTCTGGACTGAAGGTCAGCTGTTACTCTTGGGTGTTCGCACCAAAGACCTTGCTAAGGGGATTTGACTGAGGGGCTGAGGAAGGAGAAGGTGTCGTGGGAAAAAAGAGTCTTAATAGCAGCATCAGAYGGGGGAGCTAGGTGAGGATGGAAGTGTTTTTTTCTCCTAGACAGTTTTTTTTAACGGAGTTTAAGAGAAGATGCAAACTGAGAGAAAAGAGGTGGGAAAGGTCTGGGCAGCCCTGAAGCCGGCACGTGAGGTGGGCAGGACAGGGCGCCGGGCAGGGTGGCAGCTGGCACGGGTGCGCCAGCAAGGGGAATAGGCGAAAGGAGCAGAGGAAGAAGGAAATACTGTGTCATCTCACTTTCTTACCCTTCCCTTGGAGACCTGAATACTTGAAATAAGCTTAAGCTTAGGAGTGATAAATCTTGACCTGCTCAGGAGGGCCTGAGCCCTTTGCAGCAACGCTTGTGCTGGACAAATTCAAGAGAGTCATTAAAATTTTTTGGCTCTTATTCTTTCGGTTCATTGCTATTGAGCAAATGTAGGTACCTTTCTTTAATATTAATTTTGATATAGTAAGGATTTTAAGTGAGTCAGGCTTAAAGTTCAGACTTTTCTTGTAGATGGGAACGTCTTCTGTTAATCTAAATTTAAATCGCTTAAATGGAGTCTCTATTTCCTATAGCGTTAGTTCAAAGAAACCACATGACACAGAGATTATTATTCCGTAGACTTTTTATTTTATTGTGTCAAAGTAATTACCTTTTAAGTACTATCCAAATTAACATTTTAATATCCCTCTGGACTTACACATTATAAAAGCATAATACAAGAGAGACTCGTTACCAAATACTGAAGAACTCTATTTCCTTTTCTACTAATCTAGTCCCCTGCATAAATTTGAATTTGCAACATGAGTGACAGTATTTTTTTTTTTTTCCCCGAAGGAGAATCAAATATTGGAACCAAAGACATTTCACATTTTCATCACAGGCTGTCTACAATTTAAAGAGTTTAACTTTCTTCTGTTTGTAATTTGTGGTAAGCTATTTGCAGAAGATAGTCTCTCCTTATGCTAACAGTCTTCAGGTTTCACTAGATTTCACCGGTGGAAAAATATATGACTTAAAGCACAGAGTTCCAGCTATAGTCTCTGGTGACTTTTGCATACTGAAGGCTCCAGATGACTGAAATAGTATCTAAAATTCACTTTTATTTATAATCATTTTCAAGAATATCTTACTGTTTTCACATTATACATAGATAGGTTTTTCCTGTTTTTATGTGACTTTTTCAACATTACATCTTGTGCTGATAAGAAAAGCTTTCTTCTTTTATCATTATTTTTATTTCATGTGCAGGTCTCAGGCAGATTAATCATTGTCATATGAGTAAAACCAGGTAACTTTGCAAGCACTTGAACCTAGACTCAAGGGGGCAGCTAGGGAAAGGCTCCAAGTTTGTACAGACCAGACCAACCTGGACTGAAAAAAAATAATTAAAAAAAAAAAGGAGGGAAATTAGAGATATTCAGAACAAGGGTACTGTAGGTTAGTCAATCAAATGTCTTATGTGTCTGCAGACCACAGAAAGACCTCTGGGGAACAAGACCTACCTTCCCTTCCAGGTGCAAAATCCCATCTTTTTGAAATCCAAGGTGACTTCTACTGAATTTAATACTCCCTCTCAGAAATATAGTGTTTCTCTGTAGCCATACAGATCACAAAATAGCAGACTTTGCGTTTACGATCATCTAGAAAAGACAGTTTAAAAATAGAAGTGATTTCTCTGTCTCTTATGAGTGCTTTAGCATGATTCAAGATGCCAGAAGACCYTGACTTTAGCTAGACTACTAAAATAGCTGTATCAAAAAAAAAAAAGTTAATATATTTTAAAATATCTCTGCAAAATGCCTTAAATACAAAACTTCATTTTCTCAGTGGTCTGGTCTGTCATCTGTTAATGCTGCAAATAGTAAGTTTTAAAGCTTTTTTTCAGGTCCTTATTAAAAGTACTGCACCATATCGAGTCAAAAGCAGCCTCTCGGGGACGCGTTTTTAACATCTGCCATCTAGTTTTGAAGCTCCTGAAAGGGGACCGTGCCGCGCAGGTGCGAATCAAATATCTTTGAGACGTCTAAAACGAGAATGTTTATAGCAGTAGACACGTCACCTGCGTTAGTAACTTCACACATYGCGTTTCTTGGACAAAGTGTGAAACTCCCCTGAAAGTTATTTTACTGAAATGAGTAATTTTCACCATCTTTTAACGTTTGTTGGTTTTATCCGCTGAAGATAGAAATGAAGCGTACTGAAACCAAAACCACGAAGATAAAACCGAAGGGTCGGCTGCAGCCAGCTCTGCGCCCGGCGGCTCCTGCGGACGGCGAGACCGAACCGCCGGTGCTTGTGCTGGAAGTGRGGAAACGCGGGTGGGACGCGCCAGGAGGTGGGAAGGGCTTCCTTGGAACGAGCCCTGCGAGAGCTTTGGGTGATGTTTTCGTGTTTTCGTTTGTACTGCCTCATTTGCCTTCCTATAGGAAAGCCGCTTTTCTTTGCTTTGCAAATTCAGGCTCAGTTGTAGCTTTTTCAGTGATATATGGTCAGAATGACAATTAATTTATGGTTATTTGAAGAAATCTTTTTGTTAGTCTAATTGCCTTTTTTGCCTTCAGTTTTTAGACTTATTTTATTACCTTGTTTTCAATTTTGTGTCCGTTTCAGCAGGTACATCCTCTTTGTTCACCGTGCATGTTGAATACCTCAACACAGTACTGGCTAGGCTGTCAGTGCAGCAAATGAACTAGATCTTTTTTAAAAGATCTGTTGAGATACAGTTCTCATATATGTTTCTCTACCCCCGCCCCCCGCTTTAATTCCTGTATCCCATAAAGGAAAACAAAAAGATATAACCTGTGTCCTGTCTTTTTGAAGATAAGCCATGGGCCTCTAGCCTTTTCCTTTAGCAAAGCAGTTGACTTCAGCAGGACTTTAGAGCTGTATTAATACCAGTGTGTTTTTGAGATAGATGCTCTAAATTTGATACCTGGTTGTGGCAGCATGATTCAGCTCTACCATCAAAGCAAACACCTGCCTGGCTTCCTTAGGATGGATATTTGCATTAAGCTGGCTTTAYAGCATTCTGGCAGAGTAAACCGGCCTTGAAGCAGCTCCCCTGAGGTCCYGAACGTGCCACTGAGAGCAGAACACAACGGTGTTTGGTGCCCTCCGTGGTTATCTGCCTAGGACACAGACGTGCCTATTCCACCCTCACGGACGTGTCCCCAGACCCTGCATTTACTGTCTTCTTCAGGCTTCATCATTACCTTTATGCATTTGTAAATGAGTGAAGGAACATAGAAAGCAGCATCCTCTTTGCTTGATGATTTGTGTTTTTAACAGTGTCCTATTCGAGTCTGTTGTGTTTGGTGGGCTGGTGGGGTTCAGAGCCCGTCTCGCCTCCCATGGTTAAAGCCAGGTAAGACAGCGATCTTGACGATTAGCAATGAAGACTAAAAGGCACYGGAGAGAGACTTCCAAGGCATTGCTGATAAACTCTCTTCCGTAAACTTAACCACGTTTAAAACAAAATACAAAATGCCAAAGCTTTTCTGTGCTGGTGCTAAACAGCTAATAGCGATATTAATAAATATCCAWCAATTTTTACTTGCTCTTTACAAGTAGAAAACTGAGAATTGTCTGAATAAGTCTCATTTCAAGCAGTTTTGAAAAATGCTTGGATCAAACAGTTAAAATTGCAATGTGCATGTATCTAGATAAAAGAGAAATACATCTGTGTGTTTGGAGGGGATAAGAAAGCAGACTGAATATAAAATACCAGGTAGCAAAACTCTGGGCTGTAAACTCTTCCAGAAATGCTGATCAGGAATAGTGGTGATGAAAACTTCATGGACTTGCAAAATATGCAAGGACTCTGAATTTTGGCTGCAGAGGGGACACCATCTTCTACTGAGCAAGAAAAAATACTTCAAAGAAATTGTATTATTTTCAGGATGGCAGGATGTATGTTGAGGAAGTTTATCAGGAATTAAATCCTACAATCTGTCAGTGTATGTGGACATATCTCTATAAATRTAAGGTCTTATTTAGTTGAAAAAGAAATTTTTAAAGACAGAGATTAATACTGTAGGTGCCTTCCACTTTCTAGTCAGTTCAGATGAAAAAAAAAAGCCTCCAATGAGCATAAGGGAACAGACTTTCTAGTCTAACTGATAGTTAGGAGACTTCAGTTACCTAATTCCCTTGGAGACCCCGTGACTTTTGCGTCTGCTCTTTGTGGTCAGYGTTTTCCAGGGCAACCACTGACCTCCGTGCGCGTGTGCGTATGTGATTGCAGGGACGAGAGGCTGCATTCAGGCTGCTGTAGGTCGTTGCGATGAAGTGACGAGAAGCCTGACCAGCTGCCTCTCATTAACCATTAGTCTGGCCAAAGATTTTGCTGCAAGTTGGAGGGGGTCAGTCCTGGCTTAACTGGGGGTTGTGACAGTGTTTGAAAACATTGAAGTACTGTTGGAGTGTTGACAGCTACTTTAGAGAAGAGGAGGAGAAAGAGAAAATCATAGGAAGGAGAAAAAGAGATTAAGGAGGACTGGATGGAGGAGGCCTGTCTTCTCAGGAGACTCATTTTGTCTGGGAGGTAAGAGAAATATAAGCAGAATATATGCAGAAACAAGGCTTAAAGGACTCTCTAGGGTTGGGTTACAACAGGCAATGTTCCCTCAGCTCTTAAAACTAATTAGTCTGTATTTTTCCTTGTCCGTACGTCCCCTCCACTCCCACTACTGATTTACTCTTCCCGGTTCAACAGAAACAGCCGTGCCACCGTGTTTCCTCGGGTGAGGCGGCTCGCACAGCGGAAGCAGGACAGGGAACTCTCGCCTGCTGCCACCACGTTGCGACGACACTTTACTGAAATCAGGTTCGTGCCTTAACTGCAAAAATTAACAAAAGAGTATTCTTTCTGTACTAGATTTTAAAGCTGTCTAGAAAATAATATCTATCAATAAAAAGAAAAAGGTTTCAATTTTCTAGCTTTGATACTTTGCAAACTTCTTGGTTTGTCCAAGTAGTCCTGAAGTTTGAAAGCTTTCCTATGAAATTATTGGTCTTCAGAGAAGTCACTCCATGTTTGGAAAGCGAGGGTGAAACCCACCTCACAGTTTGTTGRTTAAAACTTGACAAACACACCGTGGGAACTATTGGAAAGCCAGCCCTGTGGAAATGCAAACCGGCACCACCACGTCCCCGAACAGGTTTGGTGGCAGAGCTAGAAAAGCATCTTCTGCCAGTCCAGGACTGTGAGTCTTGGGGAGTTTGACCTCTATTTCAGTCCGTTAAACATCTATCTGCAGTAGCCTGGGGACCTCAGCACAGGGCAGACCCATGGACTCCTGGCCGCAGTGCACCAGCTAATCTCTTCTTCGGAGCAGCCCTGCTTTTCTAGCCCCGTAACGTACCGCGTGCATGGCCTTGCCGGTTCTGCATGCCCGCTTAGCCTTGAGCCACCGCATCGCTCAGTGCGTGCGCTTGCGCGCTGGTCTGAGAGGCGTCTGGCCCGAAGGGTAAAGTAGGAGAAAAACGAACTTTGTTCTGCATGACAGTATCAGCGCTCTGTAACTCCCAGTGTTCTTGCRTTTCTGAAAACTCTTGGATGATTTAAGAAAAAGTCAGGTAGAACCGCATCCATATTGTTCAATGAAACAGCAACATATTCCAAGATATTTTGATAATTTTAAAAAGTTTTGGGGAACTGAAAAGGTGTTAAAAGCCACAAACATGTGCTAGATAATATGTTCCTATTTCTTTCAAGAGGAAGTGCAAGTCTGAAATAAGAGGAATAGTGTGTGTGTGTGTGTGTGTGTTATATGTATATATCTATCTTAATTTGCTAACTAGATCCCTAACTCCTAAGAACTATTTCTAACTTCTATGCTCTCATTTTTACTTCTCCCAAATTATATATATTTTTGGTATAAGCTTAAAATAATAGCATTACAAAACACAAATTTACTCAGAAAAATGTCACTGATAAATCTATCTATTATAGATAAATCATAGATAAATGATAAAAATCATTTAAATTGTTTGTCTATTATATAATTTCTTCATTTCACTTGAAGTTTAAGTTTTGGCACGATATCATGAAGCAGGAAAGTGACATTATAATTCATGTAAGTAACATGGTTTTGTTGCTGYTGTGAAAGGGACAAACGAGTGAGACCAAATGGCTCAGACAGCACTACTGCTTTCCATCATTTTAATTAACAAAAAATACCTACTAGATTTTTTTAAGTTACATTTCCATAAACTGTCTTGCTTGGTAGGCCTAATTCTGCTGTTATTTGCCAGTGTAATTCTGATGTCAGCCAAGTTGTTCTGAACATTTTTCCCATGTTATTAGTTCAAACTGGTCTGTTGGCCATTGGCAACAAGTACCCCATTTCCTATTAAATATGTAAGGTAACCAAGTGAAMATTGTAGTGCTTCTTCATTGCTTGGGGGAAATGAATCATAAAGAGGCATTTTGGCTCAGAGGCAGAGCTCACCCAGTTTTACCAGGAAAGCACTGACGAGTTTTGCTGACCTGGCCCCATGCAAACGGGCCGCTCCGGAGCCCCCCCCGGTGCGGTAGCACGAGGGGGTTTAGGGCACCAACCCAGTGAGCAGAAGAGGGGTTAGGCTCTGCCCTAGCTCTGGTGCAGGCTTAATGCAGCTTGTAAATCATTCCTCATTGATCTCTTATCGATAAAAGTAATGAATTGGTCAGGGTTAGTATGAACAGCTTCTTTTTATCTAGATAATTGTTGTGAACTTGTGTATTAATCTTAAAAACAAAACTGATGGCATTTGTAGTGAGTGAATGATTTTGGTTAAAGTGCAAATAGAAGATTAAGTTATCACAAATAATATAGCTATGGAAATAAACTGAATGTTTTTATACAGGTGTAACTTTAAAGAAGATAGTCTTTTGGAATGTTATATCCCAATACATTCATATATAGTGAATTATATAAACAGATAAAATCCAGAATGTTYGAGGGGAAATGAATATGAGAAGTTAAAAAGTATTCAAAGGCATATTTAAGGTATGATTCCTTGAATCAGATTCATAAACACTTGCTTATTTAATTTTTGTCAAGTCAAAGAGGTTTGCTTTAGCTATGAATGCAAGCATGAGCAGAGGCAATATTTCATAAACCAGTTCTGCTCTGTTGCTCCGTATCCAGCACCTACAGAGTAGCAAATGCTTTGACTGTTCATTTTGTAGCAACAGAGAAACAGTAACTTGCATCCGCAGTCTGTGATCAGCCTATAGGGACTCCAGAAAGGAAACTGAAGGGGTAAGTCTAAAAAAACCTACAGATATTGTAATCTCAGAGTAGACTGGGTAGCCAGCAAGGAAAAAAAAAAAGGCAAGGTAGCATGGAAACTCTGCAGCCTCTTACAGTTATCTGAGTTGGAGAACAATCCTCTTCTGTTGCTTGACATATCACAAACATTGCATTAAAGCAGAGCAATCAAATTTGTAAGTTAACTGTAGTGCAACATGTGTGCGTCCTACTTCTGTCCCTTTTGCCAAGGAATAACTGGAGGCAGCCTTTCATCTTAAGAGCTTTTGGACCGGACCAACACGCTGTGTCCGTCTCAGTGAGTACATAGGCGCCTGTTTGGTACCGTGAAACACTTGATGAAAATCAGCCATTTATTTTTACTGTTCTTGATCCTCTTGTCAGGTACAAAGAATCTCTTTAACACCAGCCTTGAAAGATCAAAAAAGCCACCTCTTCCTCGAAAAAAATATCTTTTTGTAGTACAACAGAATACTTTCTGTGTCAGTGATGATCCCTAAGCATGGAAAGCATAAATGAATGTTCTTCTACATTGATTAATGTGCTGGAAATTTGTACAGTGCTTTATCTTTGAGTTTTAGTTGCTTTTTCCTGCCCCGTGTGCCAAACTGCTTATTGCTGAAATGATTTGGCTTTCTCAGGCAGAGAACARTTTTCATTTGTACACAGTAACATTTTTATCAAAAACAAGGTATGACTACTTCCAGTAGAAATGTATTTAATGCAAAGTATTGATCTCATTGAATATTTTTAGTGCATTCCYATCCAAAGAAGATGAAATACATTTCATAAATCCATCCATTTCTTCAGAAGCCAACTCCTCATTTTTCTTCTTCCCGTTTTGGCTTGGCTGTTTCTGGCTGCACTGATGCACATTTCATCATGAGTCATGACTCTTTCTTCCTTTAAGAAATCAGAACTTCTCCTGTTTTTAAAAAAGTGAATGAATTAGATGAGAAACGTCTGGAGCGACTGCAAGTCCTGCTCGATATAGAGCTGAAAAAAAATGAAAACGTTTTATTGCTTTAAGAGGCTCATGGTTAATGAGATAATTCCCAGGGGTCCAGTAGAAAGGAGAAAGCTAGGGGAAGGTGGGAGATTATAATGGTTTTCACGCCACCTTTGTACCCTTCTCATTCTGAGTTGCTGTAAGAACTGACAAAGTTCCCAGTCCATTTTACACAACTCGGTGGCAGAAGCCCAAAATGAGAGAGAGGAAGGAGCCAGAGCAGTAAAGAAGCCAATTTTATAAAATCATGCATAGACAAGTAAGTACTGCAAAAACTTTGCACAGAATATTCATCTTAGCTGCAATGACATTGTATTTTATCCCACTTCTAACTTTATCACTTTAATTATAATTATGGCCAACTCCTGCCTCCTCTCTGAAGCTGGAGGCCGGCGGGAGTCAGAACAAGCGCAGGTGGCTGCCGCAGAGAAAAGCGGTGTCGCAGCCCATCACGGGGATGGGCGGCCCCGCCGGCCTTTGCGCTGGCACCATCGCAACGCGGGTGCTCGGGGCATCCCGCCCCCGTTCACCGGGACAGCGTGCTCCAAGGGCTCCTCCGCCGCACTGCCGCCTCCCTTGCAAAATCCACTGGATCATTCACGTCAGGAAAGGTACCTGCAACAGGCAGCTTTACAGAGAAACCTGCACTCCCGCTCACTTAAAGAATTTTATTACAAGAAAACACAGGCAGCTTTACAGAGAAACCTGCACTCCCGCTCACTTAAAGAATTTTATTACAAGAAAACACATCTTTCAC
>NW_028187122.1:3066980-3071919 GCF_003343005.1 Rhea americana
ACACTTACTGCAGACCAACACAGGAACACCCAAGACAAGGAATTTCACATAGGGACACAATGCAAAAATAGGTTTCTAAGAAAAATATTCACTGTAAAATAAAAGGAGAAGGTCAGGTTTAGGAATTTTTGAGAACTAACCAGATAATTATATCCAAGTTCAAAACTCGATATGAAAGAAAACAAAGATTTTCTTGGAAAGTCAAGGTTTAGYTGGTCATAGGTGATTCCTAAGCCAAAATAAAATTCTAGACTTCATGTATTTTACTTTAGGAAACGTCATTATCCTTTCATTTTCTGTTCATTCTCTGTTTCTGTATGAGCTGGAAGGACAAATTTTAAGAGACTATATGGACAAAAATCAATRAGTTATTTCATTATTATTGCTAAGTTTGCTTTTATATACCTCTGAGATTGCAAACCTTTCTGCTTCTGATGAGCTCTGTTTTCTGGGCTGTGGAGGGATTATTTTTAGAAGGGAAAACTGATTTTAAAAATGTGTTATTTTACAGCATTAACTTTCCTCTATCCAGTTGCACGTTTGATTTATTTTTAAATAATTGCTAGTTAAACATCCTTAACATGATTTTCACAAGTTTGCTGCCTAGTCTGAAAAAAGAAATGTGATTAACCTAAGTGTTGAAAATCCTTATTGTATATAAAGTAAGAAAAGCTGTAAGCCTTTTGTAAGGAACAGCCTCTCTGCATGTTTGCAACGAAACATCCCAGGGCTTTCAAGTTTTCTTTATGCTGTTTGATTTCTGTGTTGTTGTTACCGCATCTCTGCTGGGATAAATATCTGAGCTGCTTTAATGCCAGATCTTAGGCAATAYACTCCAAGTGCAGGATGCATACGTGCCTCTTACGGCAAACCCACACTAAGGTAAAATTATTTTACTAGACCACGAAGCCACAGCAACTTGGTCCAGATTTCCTTAGTTAGTCTCCATTAATGAAGAGTGCAAGGAAATCAGTCTCTGAACTTTCGGGCATGGAAGTAGTTTTTACCCGAATTGGAAACACGTATCATTTAAGATATTCTTTCTTCTATTTCTATAGAACTGCTGTAGTGTTTTGTCATTATACTGTTTAAGGGCTTAGATTACCAAAATATCATCACTGTTTTTATTTATTGGGTGGTTTTGTTGCTGTTGTTGTTGTCTTTGCAGCTATTGTTGTTATATAACTATTCACTTCAATTTGCCTAATGATGTTATTTTTCTTGCTGTGACCCTCCCTCCTATGCAGTCTTCTGGATGGTAGATTTGACTGATGGATCTCTGCTGTTTTATCAGAAACCTGCAGAAATTGTGGTTGGATCAACTAAAGATGCCAAGTTTTCTGAGGTGTTAGCGAGTTCAGTCTGTTGCATTCTGCTATATTTTTTTTTTTTTTTGTACTTTAAAACACAGATTCTCCAAAATGGCTGGGCAGCACACCACAGTGGCGTTCTCTCTTTTGCAGAAAGCTTTTTTAAAAAAAAAGAAAAAAAGAAAAAGAAAAAAGCATACTGTAAATATAATTTTCTGGAGTTAGCAAGACCACACAACTACTGAATTAATGAAATAGAGTAGATACAAAACTAAAAGCAAAATATTTATTCAGTATGGTACGTTGGTTTATAAAAGTGCATTGGTCTCTCACTTTTGGAAACTCTGATACTTCTGTATGCATTTTTTGCTTAAGCAATTTGACTAGATCTATGTGAAGGATCACAAATCACAGAAATAATATTCTGATGCCTAATGGCTTTGTGACTTTTTTGATTAAAATTATCTCTACAGTAACTATGTAGGAATGTCTTCAAGAAAACACAGTATCTTTTTTTTTGCCTACAGCAGAGAAAAATTAATCCGGGAAACATAAACATGTTTCGGTTTTCAGTGAGTAAATGCCCTTCTGCCCTATTGCACGTATTGCTATATGAGAGGGGTTTGGCAACGCAGCGGGATGGCTAAAAGGGGTGTCAGAATAGCAAGCATGAAGAATGATAGACTGTTTGGCAAGAGATGCAGAAAAGGGGTATAGAAAACATTATCTCACTTGAAAATCATGCTGAACCGACTCTTTAGTGGCAATAGCCACTTAAGAGATTAAAAGCAGGGAAGACACAAGTTTGGATTTCTTCCCCATTGCAAAAATTGCTCTCTTAACGTAGTTTTCTCAGGCTTTTWCTTTTTTATATTTCTTTGAGCCCTCCTCTTAAAAAATCCAGCCTTCTCCATTCCTACCCCCTCATCTTTCAATATGGGGGGGGGGCAAGTATCTTCTCTTCTAGGATATGAATAACTTTGTACATGAAAACTATTGCCTATGTATCTGAATTTCTCCCTTCTCTCTTCCATCTCACTGGACCTTGCTGGGAAAAAACTGTTCTAAAAGACAGGAATTGATGCTTAAGTAAATGATGAAGAGGATGTGATGGTGTTTTGCTCTTGTGCGCTTTCTGCAAAGATTATACTTTGAAAGTTCTCCTGAAAGAGAAGAAAAATTGCACAGAAGGTTAAGTTAGTAGCTACAGGAAACCAACAAAATGAACAGTATCGCTTCAAAACTTCCAGTTCTGTGCCTGTAGTATCTTGGCCAATGGTCCCAAAACCTACCTTAGCAGGGTTCTCCTAAAGACACTGTGCTGAYGCCAGCATTTGGGGCAGGAGTTGCCTGGAAATTTATTTTCCTGCCAAAAAGCTAGGAGGAGGGAAGAGTATGAACGGGCAACTCTGCAGCGTTTATAGTATTTATCCAATAAGCATTTCCCTTCTCTCTATCATTGCATTGCAGTGGATTTATTTCACACTGAAGTAYCTTTCTGTAGGTGGTGCTAGCTAGTAGAACATCTGAACAAAGGAGGAAAAGCACAAGGCTTTTTCTTTTCATGAAACTGCAATGTGCAGCAATGGACGTACAGTAATGAGATATTATCATACATCTCCAGTTTCTRATACTCTGCTGTGTCTGTTATTCATACAGTAAGAATCATACTAAACTGTTTAAGTGCTGTGCTGCAGTGTTAAACCTATATACTGATAGATTGCAGGAGCTGGGAGGAAGGATCAGGAATGGGTCTCCCACGGCAGACTCCAAAAAAAAACAGTAATAAGTGTTTCATGACATATTGATAAAGGAGGAAAATACGCAGAGAACACGATGGAATGTAATGTTTTTACTGTATGGACTAACTGTAGATTAACCGACAGTGCTAAATGGGAGAGTTTTACAGTAGCTGAGCAGTAAATTCACAAAGGCCGGTCAGGAGGAACGACACTGAAGAGCTAAGGTAACGTGGGACCCTTGAATCTCTAAGCAACAGGTAGTGACTTGAGTCTGGCTAATTAACTCAGCATAGTGAAACAGAGATGGATGGAAAAAAAGGTTGCAAAAACTAGCCAATCTGTAAATTCTTCACAAAATCATTATCTCAAATTCTGTGCAAAGGCCGTYACTTGGACAGAGGAGAATTGTTCTGTCTAAATCTATTAATCAAAAGCCCTTACTTYCTGCTGCTTTGTGCCTTGAGCAAAATGACACGGATGTAGTGCAACTGAGCAGGGCGAGACTCAGAGGATGCCAGGGGCTTCCTGGACACRTGCCGCCAGCACAGCGCCTCCTACGTTACCGGCGCGAGGCAGCCTGTGGAAAGACCAGTTTGAGTAAAGACGGCACGTCCAGGAGGAGCCTTTGAGAGCTAGTGTTACTTTTATGATAACTTCTAGAAAGGGTAGTGCTAATACCAAACCTTGCACTGTGTGGAGSATTGTCTTTTCACATCCCTTTGTGTTTTGCTCTTTGGCTTTTTTGGCCAGAGCTGTGGGTTTGGTTGGTTGGTTGGGGTTTTTTTTGTTGTTTTTTTTAATGCAAACATGTTTATCTTCATTCAAATGTGTTTGTAATACTGAGAGCTAGGCTCAGGGATGACTCTTTGGCACAACTGTGCCTAAAATGTCTCTTAGGGAACTGGCTTACTCAATAGCTGSTCTTGAGCATCTTTACACATCACTGTGTAGGTGAACAGAGGACATGTGTGAAGTCAAGGAGGCCCTAGTTTCTTCCTTCACACTGTCAGCTATCTTCCACTAATATATGAACACGATCACTATTCACTGCAGTATCATTGCTGCAAAATTSAAATCTTGGCCGATTTGTGTAAACGTAATTTTAAACAATGAATGTTAACCATGATTATAGTTGTAACTCTCCTGGTTCCTCTGACTCATTATGGTAGAGCTGGCCACATTTCCCAAAAAACTTCAACTGGAGAGGTCCCAAGCAAGAAAGCCCTAGCCCAAAAATACATTGTGGTGAGTCCTTCCCTCCCTGATTAAGGAGAGGTAAATCTCTACTCAAGAGCTATACAGGAAGTAAAAGGCTCAACAGCCTTGTCAGATCATGGAAAGCAATGAGAAGTACACTGTGAGTGTGAACTAAGCACAACTATGTCACAAACCTGTCAGCGTAATAAACGGAAGGAGAATTTTGTTCCATTTCCCCACCACGTTTGGAATCAGGAAAAAAAAAACAGAAATCATCCAGAATCTACACTAGAAATCAATTTTGGAATCACAAGCTGAACTATAGAAATTGGAAGGATGGTCTAGGAAGTACAGCAACGAGACTAAGCTTTCCAATCAGAAATACTGGATACTAGTACTGTTAGTAATAACAAATGCTGCCTTGAGTTTCATCAGACAAAATATTCAGCTTGCACAAGGCCAATTCTGCACTATAGTTAATGGGCAAACCTGTTCCCCAGGATAATCTTTTCTRGGCTTCCTTGTTTTCTGCAATGTGCTGTCCTGTGCTCTTGAGGACCTTTCTGTCAAATGTACTCAAAGCAATAGACACCTTGATAGAAAAGCTGAGATTGTGCAGCGTTTCATGAGTTTTTTTACACTCTGTGGTTAATGGGGGACTTCTCACATCTCAGACTGTAACTAAGGAGA
>NW_028187122.1:3072019-3100644 GCF_003343005.1 Rhea americana
AAAAAAAAAAAAAAAAAAAAAAAGTGGAGGAAATAAAAGTAGACTTATACTTTTTTGGCTTTACATTTGAACAGATGTTACCTAAAATCAAAATTCACTTCATGTTTGTCTAAAAAATATGTTTTTGCTAACTGCAGAGTAGTGCTGATCTGCAGAGTCCACCCTTCCTTTAAGCAATGAAGCAGCAACAGTCTTTTTACTGGGATTGTACTAGCATATGTTAATCAGCATTTTTGTCCTCAAAATCTTGGATATGCATCCTTGTTCCCTCTACGTTTTGCATTGTCACCCTGAAAAATAACTCAATTGCTTTTCTAAAACCTAGAACTGCTTCCATGCCTTGTTTCTGATGTCTCACCTTTCTCTTTTCCTTCTTTCAGTTACTTTTATGCTGGCCTCCCAGTGATGGTTCTGGGAGTTTTGTATCACCATTTTTCACTCTGTCTGATTCGCCTCCCTGGCTTTCTCCTTGAGACACATGAAAGAACACAGCGACCAAGAGTGTGAGCTCTTCTAGGAACTGATGCTAGCACACGCCAGACTGTACATGTGATGGAAACACAGTTATTTCCTTATGTTTCTTATCTAAGCCTCTTTCAATTTTAAAGCTCACTCATCATCTTCTCAATGCTGCATTACCCATGTGCCTGGGAAGGTAGGACTTCACTGCTGTAATCTCAACTTTTCTGCTTTTTCCATTGAATACAGCTTCATCCAGCAACAGCTTTGCACTTCYATTTGCAGTGTAGCTGTATTTGTTTGGGCTAAATAAGCTTGATTTTCTTCTTAACGTATCCAGAGATGAAAGTTGTCTGTTTATCCCCACAAACTTCAAGAACTGACATAGCCCGTAACAGTTCTTGTTCTTTCTAGGGATCTCTTTACCTGAAGCAGATGGTAAAGGAGAGGAGCCCTGCAGGGTGCTCTCCTTGAAGGAAGTAATTGTCTCTAGTGACCATTGGGCAAATGTCAGAATTTCTGACTCATAAGATACTTCCATATTAAAAAAAAAGGGGGGGGGGGAAGAAAACAATTGTTCTGATTTGGAGAAAACACAACTTTCCAGTGTTCCCTGCAGAATAGTAACAGTTGAAACTTTTGCCCAGAATTCTGAAATCAGCTGTAGAATTTTAAAATCCTATGTAGAATTTTAAAATCTTATTCGGAATCTTCATGAATATTTTAATTTGTATATTCTCCTATGTATCCTTAGATAGAAAAATCAAAAAATAATATAAATGCTAAAGAACTGTGAAATCTGCTTCTTTACATTAGGAATTCCAAAAATGCCTCTCTGATAGATAACTTAAATTCAGAAACATCATTCACTTCATGCTGAATACAGGAAACATCCTCCAACTAACATTAGCTCTACTCTGTTCTACAGAGCTGCAGATAATATCTTCTCATCCTTCTACCCATATTTTTGGAATATTGGAGAGAAATCAGAATATTTCAAATAGATTTGAAATGTTTTTTAGAAAAGCTTTTTGAAATGGGGATATAGCATATGTCTTATCATTATCATTCTCTAAAAATAAGAGGCCAAAATATACTTTGTACTGTGYGTATTCTAGTGTATAAATCTATCTAGAATGGCTAAGCCTGTTTCAGGGTGCACAGCTCAGCACATCAAACCAGCTGTTATGTATCTAGTAACCAGTGCTTACAAGTTCACGTCTTTGCAATGGTCTGTGTATRCTTCGAGCACACAATGTGACACAAACTTCTCGTTATTCAGCCTGAATTAACATCACTGAATTCATTTCAGTTATTTTGGCTTCATACTTGAGAAAGTGGGGATGAGACTTAGCCTAAAAGTATGATTTGCTATTGAGGAAATTTAATACATACAGTGCCCTAATGTACTGATCATTAATTGCAAAAACTGTTTTATAAYGATCATGTTTTCTTCTCAGAGATTCTGCAATAGCTGAAAATGTAGGTGTGCAAGATTGAGCTCACTAATGTACCCTGTGCTCCATCYGGAATGTGGTGTGCAGTGCAAACTCTCAGTCTACAAAAAGCATCATATTGGTATGAGGTCTTACAAGTTTTAAATTCTTGTTGTAAGTTGTAAATAAGCAATATTGTTACAAGATTTGACCCTGCTCCCCTAGGGGAAGAGCTTTGTTACCACTGTCAGGAGGAGCAGCAAAATCACATACTTGGATGAGCTGGTGTGTGGGGGGAAACAACTAGAACTGGAAATTCTGAAAGTTCTTGGTTCTTACTCAAGGCAAGTTTTTAAATCTTTTTAAGCTGAAGTGATGACCAAAATCAGTTTGTGTGGATAAAGTCTACATATTTCTGAATATCATCCAGTGCACATTTAAATCTTTCTTACTGACTCCAGGGRAAAAAAAATACAATAAACTAAGAGCTTTCAAACAGACAATAAATTAACTACTACAGTGGAAAAAAGACCAGCTAYAACATCAACAGAACCTAGCATTTGATTGCAGAGAGAGTTTGAGTCTAGATTAGAGAATGGTTCAACTGATAAAGCCAAGAGAATTAATGAAAGAAAAGATGGATTAGGACTAGACAGCTCCTGGAATAAACTGTAATAACTTATTAAAGTTAGCAATATAGGACAATACCTTTATCTGGCATAACTGCTACAGCAGCRCTGCAGATAACTGTGCTGCATGACTTTATACAGCACCAGAGGCGGTCTGTGACTTTACTCAGTCTGTTACATTCATATTCTAAGTGTAGTGTATTCTTTCAGTGCCGTAAGTTCTGTACAAAGGCAAGACTACGCTTCACAAAGTAGTTTATCCCCAAGTAATCCAGTAAATTAATTTTAATGGACACTTTACAATAAGGAATACTTTCAAGCAATATAACTTCTCTGATCCAGCTTCATCTTAAATGGTTTATTTTTATAATAACAAAGTGGAAAGCAATGAATTATACTGAGCTCTTCAGCATTTTCAGGTCTTTATTACAGCAAAAACTTTTAGGATACACGATGCATCCAATATCCAGAGCTGCTAGAAGTTGTTTGGGGCTAAGGGCCAAACCAAAGAGTTAAGTTGACTTCTCTCTTTCCTCACCAGCAACCCAGAAATTCTGCACCACCTTTTATCCTTCCCCTCTCTGGTATCCACTACTCAAGTTCCCTTTCCTTACACCCAAGTTCTTTCGATTTTCTTCTTGTTTCTCCAGGCTTATTATGACTGGTGGCTTGTACATGAATTTGCCTTGCTACCTTCCAGTTTCTTGATGACTGTGTTAACAGTGCTCAAGAAGGCTGGTTATTCCAGTAACTCTTTTTTTCAAATTTGAGGGAAAAAGTTAATGTGATAAAACAATAAATTATCATAATAAAGGGCAAGTGACCTTACAGAACAAATTCTGGCTTTTCTGCAAGCTTCAGAGCCTCATGCATGCCTGCAGCTGACAGTTTCCGGTTGATATTCCTATATCTGCATTGCAGTAGGTTGCGGTAAGTTGTCCTCAGGTCCCGATTGAAGAAGGCATATATAAAAGGGTTAATGAGAGAGTTTGCGTAACCCAACCATAGAAATGTTCTCTCTACCCACAGTGGGATACAGCTGCATGCTGTGCCACAGATGAAGGGCCTGGCAGTGGAGAGGAGGAAAAATGGCAGCCAGCACACAGTAAAAGCCCCAACAATAATTCCAAGGGTAGTGGCAGCTTTCTGTTCTCTTTTAAAGATGGAAATGTTTTTCCTGTCATGCTTAAGGAGTCGTGAAAAGTTAGCACATTCTTCAGATTCTTTGTGCAGTTTAACAACTCCATTCATAGATATTCCTTCCACTTCTTCTGGCCGGGGAAAACCAGCAAACTTGTGTTTCGCAGCGCTCCTCTTGGCAGCTTTGTAAATCCGGTAGTACATGAAAAGCATCACTGACATTGGAATGTAAAACGCAACCGCAGTGGAGTAAATTGTGTAGCCAAAGTCTTGACTGATCAAGCAAACCTTTTCATCGTTTACATTTTGGGCCCAACCGAAGAGTGGGGGTATGGTGATAGAGGCAGATAAGAGCCATACACACAGGATCATTTTGGCCATAAACTTTCCATTCTGCCTGACAGGATACGTAAGAGGTCTTGTTATTCCCAAGTACCTAGAACAATAACGTAGAGTTACTATGTAATGCTTCGGTTAACCAATAAAGCTATTTCATGTAGTTTGCCACAAAATTTAAGATGGCTGGCTAAAAATAGTTCAGCTTTTGATCATTAAGGAAAATCTGAAACCTAAGTTTTATTTGACTGTCTGATGAAGTCTTGGTATAGATGAGTGCTTACTCTACAAAGCATACTACCTTCTATACTGAGTTCACGCTTAAATTAAAACAAGTGGTTTCATTCATGTTACTTATTCAACAGTTACAAAGATCCCTGCTGCTAAACTGAGATGATAAGTTGTCTTTCTTACCTTCATGTTTCAGGCAGGAACAACAAACTGCAAACTTACGTCAAGAGTACTTACTCTGTCTCAGTGCTACCATAGTTCTTTTTATTATTGTTGAATTAGAAAGAAATGATACTTCTTCAACATTCAGCCTTTTATTGAATAAAGTAACAATCCATCACAGTGTCAGTTCAAGAGGACTGGGGAAAAAGTTTGGTTTTACCAAGAGTTAAGTTTAAAATGACAAATAAATGGAAACAGATAAGAAAAATGTTTATAGTGTGCCATGGTTTCGTGAAAAAAATGATGTCTGACAGCTTCTGCATCTTCTAAATTGCAAGAGCTTAAAATACACATTCTGCTCCAATAAGATGTTTATCACTATTGCCCTATATAGATGGACAGCAATATCCTAAGTTTGTGTTTTCTCTCAGCTACAGAAGATTTCTGCAGTTCCTCTCTAACTATGAGAAGGTTCTCTTAAGTGGAATGGATGACCTTTTTTTGAACAACTAACATTTCTATCCCCAAAATTGGATTCTGCTCAGCTGGAACGTATTTATAAATTCCCATTAGCTTCCTCAAATTCTTCTTTCCTTGTCCCCCCAAAAGAAAGAATTTTGAAGAAAAATCGGTGTCATTCACTTTGATGCTTTTAAAACAAATGTTTTTACTTCAGGCATCAAAGCAATGTTTTGGTTTCAAGGTGTACCTCTATTTAGGTAAAAAGTGAAGGTTTGGGAGAGCTATAAACAAGAAATACAGTAATGTGATTAAGAATAGTTTTGCCAGATATATGTGAATACTAAGCAAATCAAAATATCAGTATCTACCTAGCTCTGTAGAGTGCTGCATTGTTGATTTTACTGCAATGCAGTAAATTATGGCTAGTGCTACTGCTTTATATAAGAACCCAGGTATGTTACAGTTTTGGAAATAAAAAGATGCATCATTTCATGATCTGTTTTCTTGAGTCTCAACATCACCGATGTATTACTGATAGGGAAAATTCGATACAAGGACAGAACTGGTTTATTGTGCCCTCTTCTTGAAGCGTGCATGAGTCAATTACAGCAGTGCCTGCGGATGCTGTGAGCTAAAAATAGTTATTAAGATTGGCTGGRATTATAGCAGTATGATATGTGAGCATGGACCATGTTATCAAAAAAGGCTATGCCTTGTTCACCTCACCTTTTGCATTAGGATACAGTCAGGCGTTTGCTCCTGGAGGCCTAGGGCACAGTGTAGATTCCCCGGAGAACTCTATTATACGTGTCACTRGCCAAAACTGTTTGCACTGCTAATGAGCTGAGAGTTTTCCAAGGCTTTCCAAGATGTAAGAGAAGACAGTTAATGCTGGTAAGTTCCAGAGTTTAACTCTCTAATGGATAGATCACACTGCTTTAAGTAACGTAACTACAACAAGGGTAGTTACTACCTGCAGCCTTTCTGTGATAACAGTGGCATGTAGATGGTAAAATACAGTATCACACCCTTAAAACATGCGTGAGAATAGCATGATTAAGCTGTAAAAGAGTTAAATGTATCATTGATGTAAAAAGCTTACTTGCCACTTACAATGTGTTGTTTTAAAGAATCTTTCAAAAAAAGATCAGTCCATCTTGCTGAGCTATGTATTTTTCTAGCTATTACATATTTGGTTATTAAAAACAACATGATCATCAGGTGATCTTCCTTATGCAGCTAAAATGGTTAAATTAGATTTCTGTAAAAATCAGATCTGTGGGTTGCACACTCTGGATGCCTACTGGTGAATTCTGATGCATCAGGATGTAACAAAAAGAATTCATGAAAACAAGTATACTGAAAAGAATTAAAATTCATTAGTTTTACACTGACACCACTTTTTTGGAAGCTACCTGAGTTTCACAAAATGCTATTTGAAATTAAAATATATTAATTAACATAAAAATACACCAGCATGCTCTCTGCTTTAACCATTTTGCTAAATGTAGTATGCTAGGAGAAGAAGTCAGTAGATATAAATAAGGGAACCTTCGTTAACTTTTTATCTCCATAGATGAAATCCATTACCCTTGAAAAYTTAGTTGTAACTTCAAAATAATGTAAATCACTACTGTTGTCTAATACACTAGAGTGTGTCCAAGACTTAATGAATKCATGATTTTCTAAAGTATTATGTCAAACTCATCATAAAAATTTGCTTTTTAGTGCTTAATCTCTAATGATTACCTTCTGAAAATGACTAACGGTAAATCAGCTAAACGAACGTATCATTCCAAAAATATGTAACAGCTTGAGGCCTTACTGCCTCAAAGAGTTCAAAATAGGAACAGACAACATATACTAAACAGAAGGCAAAGGATGAGGAATAAAGGCAATTTCTTTTTAGATGAGAGCACATCCCCAGTTCTGGGCCAGCTGCTTGTAATTTCTTCTGTGTCTCCTCTTCCCCTTTCGAGGAATAGAAATCAACTACTATGCTGCAGCCTCGTTCAGGTCTGAGGTGCACACTGAGTTCCAGCTCTGCGGCGGAATAATTATCACCTGCCATTCACTTCCTGGAGTCCTGTTCGAATGCAGGAACAGAATGAAGAGCTCCTTCCTTGCTGGAGTGTGCTATCATCAGCTATTGTGAATAATCACCATTTGGCACATTTACCTGCTGAACACCAACAGTGGAAAAGGTAAATGAGTAAGCCTTCTTTTCCTTTCTCTTACTAAAAAAAATGGTTTCCTGAGCTCCAGTATTCTTTTCCAGTATTGCTACAGATAATAGTAACCCTATAAAAGAGCTCCTGGGAACACTTTTTCCCTCCTTTTATTTTTCCATTCTGTCTTTTTTGATATTGATGCATTACAGTGACCACAGAGAATAGTTTGTAACCCATAGGGCTAACATGGCCTCCATTGTCACTTGAACTATAGGTTATGTCGACATTTCTTATTACAGTGTGCTCAATATATTAAACGCTACAGCAACTGTTAGGCTATAACATATACGGAAAACAGTATATTACGGATGGAACAGGAATTCACAGACCCTGATTTCCATCTCTGGCATGTTATCCTTCTGTGACTCTTTGTATTACCTTTTCCCATTCATGTCTGTCTTAGCTATTTGCCTGTCATGATGGTTGTCAATGTTGCTGCTTGCACAGTACTTGTCAAACTGGAAACTGGACTGCCATGGTATGCCACTAAATGTTACTATATTACAAAATTTCAAAGGCTCAGTACAACTTTCTTTTAAATGTATTTATTTCATTCTCTAACCTAGAAAACTGTGCAAAGTAGTCTGTTTTATCTGCAATACCACAAAGTGAGTTCATATAGTCAGCCAGTTAGCACCAGAAAACTTTGCAGGATGAATTTCTCATCATCTTCATCTAACTAACTCTCCTTTTGTGACTGAAGTGATTAGTGGCTTCTATAGATGTAGAAGAAGATATCAATTCTTCCTCCAATCATACTTAAGAGAAAGCAGCAGTGCCAGACTCGGTGGCATTTAAGGCTAACCAAGCATGACATTTAATTTTTGTGGATTTAACCTGATTTTTCCAGTAGTAGTAAAGTTCTTTTCCTTTTTCTTCGTGTTTGTTCCTACCTAAGAAAGCTAAATATATCTGCAATATTTAGGCTGTAAAAACGGTGAAGTGTTTATAGCTACTTTGTGAACTTTGAAACCGGTCTAGTCTCCCCACCTTCTGAAATATCTAGAAAAGAAACTGTGGCAAACTGAGGATTAACATTACATCAAATTTGCAAAAGGAAAAAAAGATGCCCAATTTTGGTTTGTATGTCCAAAATCTTACTTTATCACCTGTTTTATTTGGCTAAAAAATAGGAAAAACAGGAAGAGGACTTGCTCTTCACTGTGAGTAAYGCCGCAGAGTAATACAAAATCTAACAGCGAACAGTTTTAAAAGTATTTTTGAGCCTCCTGCCAACCCACAGATAAATTTAATATAGTATGATGCAGGGATCACTCGCACTGTTTTTGAAGCACACACACGAAACACCTTTGTCACTAGTTTCAATGTACTTTGTAGATAGAATTCCATTTTAATTAATTCACATTTTTGTCAATATTTAAGTGACTTGTAACTTACTATTGCTCACCTGACCTATCAGAGGATCAATCAGAGGATTCCTCCAGAATCAGGTTAGCATCTTTCACTGTCTGGTTTTGCTTTTATGAAGCAGATTGTGTGACTAAAGAAAAAAACTGGAAAAATCGCAACAGAAATTATATAGATGCACAGTACAGCTATTTCTATAAGGGATATTGACATACCGTTCTGTTATCGCTTACAATTTGACTAGGAGCTGAGCTTGAAGTTTTTTCAGTCCTTCTATTTTCTTAAGAGTCATAAAACTTTTCTCTTAAAAACATACAAAAATTGCCTACCTCTTTGCTTTTGTGCTCTTTTTCTGGTACAACAGCTTCCTAGCTTCAGTTCTTTTCTGCTTGTATTTGTTTCTTTGCTAGCTCACAGCTAGAGAATCCTGTCTAATGATTTACCTGCAGTAATAACTTATTCTGAAGAATGACACTAATCTACTGATCTTCCTTTGGTGTCTGTGAGTCTCTCACAATCTTTCATAATTTTTCTGTTCAATTCAGTGCAGCATTAAGGAGATACGCAGTAAGAATAYGAGCATGAGGTCATTCCTGAAAGCTTTCTGACATTCAGAAACATTCTTCCTACTATAGTGATCTGCCTAGAATGATTTTTCCTTATACTTTGATACATTAAATAGTAAATGAAATGCAAAAATAACACGTTAAAAGAATGATCAAATCTAGTATTTCTGTTACAGCTGTATGAAAAACCCCTAATGCAAAAAGAATAAGGTATACAAAATGATCACCAAAATATTATTCCCATTACACAGCTAAGTAAATGAGACAGAAGTAAAGGGGTAGAAACACAAAAAACGCCTAAGTGCTGAGACCATTACAGTGCACGACTGTGGTGTTACAATGTAAAAAGTAACCTTGTTAATTATTGTGTGACAGTACTGTATGCAAGTCTTTCTGCAGTACAGATTGGCCTTATAATCACATTATGATACTCATAGATTTGTCAGGGAAGAGGAAGACACTTCCGCAGGAGTAAAATAAATACTTTTCTCCTTCTCAGAAATGGACCAATTTATTGATTTCATTGCATATATGGCTGATTTCACAGTATGTATTAGATCACTTTAAAACCTCCATGTTAATTGTTGTGCAACTTCGAATGAGACAACTGGACTACCAGACGATTGCTCAGTGGAAAAATTGTTTATTTGTTCAGTTATTTCTGTACTCTACCTAGCTAAACATTGCATCTTTCCTATTTAGTAAATTAGTATATAGTCCATGAAAAATCTCAGCACAGGGGCCAGATTCCAGATCTTAACTGCATTAGTTAGAAATGGTTAAACTTTCTGGTTTAACCAGAATGGTTCTTCCTTCTTAGTCAGCGTTGAATGCAGTAACATGAAAGATCTTAAATGTATGCTTTAGTATCTGCTGTTTCAGATGCTTGAAAAGAAAGACCTCTTATTTTTAAACATTTTCAAACCACATGGCTTTTTAATGAAGCCCATCTTTGTGGGTTTCTTCATATCTAGTCTCCTGCATATGGGTAGTTTGTTTGCTTACTCAGTGCAATAGGGTTAATTATATAGAGAATTTAAGYGTTTCCTTTTCCTACCCAACTCCTCGTTGACAGATAATATGCAACACTTCTCTGGAGGAGGATCTAGAGATGTACTGGGAGTCATATATGTTCATTCTTCTCTTATCAGGCTAGAGAACCTAAACCAGCAAGTGAACGGATGGGGGTGAAGGGTTAAGCCAATGGATGCTAGTAAGATACTGGAGGAGAAATGGCAAGCTCTATTCCTGTTTCAGTTTATTAAAGAAATTGGAGAGAAATGCTTTGGCACTGTAAGTCATGTTTAGCATGGTCCTTAACTCATGAGAGGTTAACATGTTTGGATCCTTACTCTCAAGCATTTCTATCTCCTGAGCAATAAGCTTCACTGTTGTTCTGGCAATTAAACTGTTTGTCAGAAGCTAGGTTAGCATGATCTCTTGCTGAATGCCTRTGTGATTAGAGAATCTAGAGCCTTTGATGATCCCTTTGCTCAGTTGCCCTGCTGTGAGGCAGAATGACTTTAAGCAAATGTGTGGTTTCCTGAAGCACCAGCTGAGATGAAATCCCTACTCTGTTCTATAGAGGCAGTTCCTGAGTAAAAGAGAACAGAGGAATGGAGAAAAGGAATCAATTTTGCAGATTAGGAACTGAAAAAAGAGACTAAAATCACATTGTCCTCTTTCAGGTTTCTCCCCATCTTACTTATCCCTTCCTTTGTGCCCAGAAGCATCCCCAAACCAATAAAGATTTCAGGTTCTTGCCAGAAAGTGTGTGTGGCACTTGTAACGTGTCCTTTTCCTGCCTTACTGCCTTCAGCTAGGGTTTTAGTTCTCAAACTCACAACATATTAACAAAGAACACATCTCTTTTCTCTACTGTATTCCCTCCCATGGTGTCCTTTGGCAAAGATGAGTGCTCATGATCCCAGTCAGCCTCTTAGTTTCAGCCAGGCCACAGGAGATGTGCCAGGAGACAACCACCAGACACGCCTCAGTGTTGGGACTGTCCTGTTCAATGCACACATTCAGGTAAGCTGTAACAAAGATGGCAATGTGTTTTCCTTCAGCTCTGTGCTCTACCAGACACCAGCACAAACATGCCTTAGGTGAGCAATGAGGCAGGCTGATGGTCTACAGGGCCTGTGTCTAGATCTCGACTAACATTTCTGCCTGCTATCTTCTCCTATGTGTATGCAGGTATATACACATAGGTCAGGTGACCCCTTGACATATGGCAGTAAGGTAGGTCCTAGAATTTAAGTGCAGCAAACAAGTTGAAAGCAGAGCAAGCTCTAGGAAGGCATTTGGAGAAGGTCCTGAAGGAGAGCACATGGAAGGATGTCTAGGTAGATGCAGCTGAGACAGTCTGGAGAGTCTCCCAGGACCAGAGGTGGAGATCCAGCTCTTGAGCCTGTTCTTAGCAGGAGACTAACAAAACGGTATAGGGATGGCCAGGTCAACTACAGCAAAACTGACAAATGTAGAAAAGCTCCCAAGTTCCTGGGTCCAGTTAAAGATTGCTTCCTAACATTTCACTGGCGTAAGACACGTTTCCTGTGCACCTTGGTTTTCACAGAAGAAGGCCTAAACACACAGGAAAGGACCTGCAGAGAGCTCTGGTCTGGGTAATGAGGGAATCTGAGTATCAGGTTTTTCCCAGAGCATACCAGGCTTTCAGCCTAAATGCAGTTTACTGACAAAAGAAGCCTATAAACCTTGATCACAGTCATCACAATACTAGGCTAATGCTTTAGTTGTATAACTAGGGTTTTTTCTGTGTTTCTTGAGTTAAGCTATGAGGTATCYTCAACTAAAATGTGTGGGGGTTTGATTTCAAAGTTATGAAAAAATGTCATTTAAAAAAAAAAGAAAAAAAACTCTTGTCAGACTCCTATAATGCAGAAATGGCTAAGGTGATTTTCTCCAACTTAACTATATGAGTCATGGTTGGGTTGACACTAAAAATCAGCTAAAAGGAATTATTTTGAAAGTTATAATGGCGTTTCAAAATGAAAGCCTCCTACAACTTTAACTAGAAAATCGTGACTGATGTCTTAGTACAATTAAGTAAGTGTTTCAGAAACTTCCATAGTATAAGCAATGAATGAAAAAAAAGTCACAGCCTGTTGCACTGATAATACCACTATATTAAAACAAAGTATCTTCAGGGAATAACTATTTAAATACGCTGACATATATGTCCCCTCTCTTCCTTCCTTGAATACAAACAATTTAAACATARTATCTACAGACAAAGCACTTAAGGAACAATAGCCTCTAGAATACTCCTTCTCCCCTTTCTTTCTCTTCCTGCCTCTGCAGAGACAGAAAATACTGGTAGTGAAAGGACTTGCTCCAAATTCTCCTCCTTGCTTCTCCCCAAGACTGACTTTGCAAAACCCCTGCTGCACCCCAGATAGTTATTATGGGTGAATCTCTACACCCAACTAACTAGTCTACTCAGGTGTTTTTGACTTTGGCCATAGCTGGATTTATCTGAAGACAGATCTGAATTTGTCAAAATCACAGAAAGACCTTGCTGTGGGTTGGGTGTGTAAATATTTTAAATGTTCATCTCAGGCTTAACCTTTTTGCCCAAGTTCAGCAGGGAAAAAGGATAGGGTATCTATGTTAGTATACAAAGGAAAATCTAAGACTACAGCAGGTTTATTTAAAAGTCTTATTTCTAACACTACAGGATGCACAAAGCATTTTGTATTGTTTTACAGTCTAGGTTTCTCTATGATATTAACTGTGGGAATGTCAGCCAGAGGTACATATTGCTCCTAGAAAGTGGGTACCTGGGGTTTTAGCTTCATTCCTTTCCTGAAAAATGTTTTTAAAATACTGTCATTAAGTTCAGTGTAAAACATACTTCTCACTAACACAATCCTCTCACAAAGGAACTTTCAATGAAAATAAGTCTGAGAGCAAGATTTGCTACCAAAGTAAAAATGAGAAATGGCAGCTTTAGAACTCTAACTGAGGTGCCAAACAACCAAAGTATCTAAGTTATTCTGTTTCATAAAAAATACAAGATGAAAAAGGATATTGCATCTCCTCAAAGATAAATGTGTTCTTGCTGACAAATTCAGATCAGTGATGCTGTACTTGTGAATAATCCCAATAGTAGCAAGCAAAGTAAAGAATTTCTGTAAGACTGAGTCAATAAAAAAACAATAGAAGGTAGGGAGTTTGTGGTGAATCTCCAGAGTATGAGCAATTCAGTCATCCTAGGTACAACTCTAGCACAATCCCTAGAAAGAGAATAAGTTATCTCTACTCAAAGCCACATAATGACAGGTATTTAGCAGTGTTGTGTGAAGGATGAACAGAGCCTTACTATGTTTCATGAAAGCTTTAAAACTGGCCTTCAATCTGAATTTTATGAAGGACAATTGCAAAGGATTTTTTTTTCTAATCCTAAATTGACTGAGTAAAAACATGGTGCGCTGAGTCTTATTTCTCCATGTAAGCAAATGAAATGTAACAGTTCATTCTGAAATAACCAAATGTGGACATCATCAGAAAAAAATGTATTAATTTCCAAACAGAAATTTTAGGAAAAATCATCTCAATCTCACAGACACTCAAAACACTCAAAAATACTTTGATAATAGAACATCTCACTCTGACCTACTACAATACCAATTGCGTTTTTAAAGATGCGCTCTCYGGAGTAGCTTGTCCTTTTCAGTATTGAAAGTGTGTCTCACTTCCTAACATGAATAGGTCCTATCACAGAAACTTCTGCAACAGGAACTTATCAGAAGAGAATAAGGTGATTCCTTCCCTGTAACCCAGCCAAACAGTTATTTATTTTCCTTTACTTGATATTTTGGCATTGTTGCATGCTTAGTATGTGGTAGAAAATGATGTTATATTTCATCCTCTTTCATATCAATGAATGTGAAGCCTACTGTACCTACCACAGCTCTTAGTCATACCTCATTTATTTCCTTACCACTTATTTTAAAAGAGAGATTTATTTACAATATGCTTATACTCTAGATCCCAAATTCTCCTTTCCTATGGTAGTCTTCCTGCCTGCTGTAATCTTCCTCAGAAAATATCCCATTCAGTAATGTTTTGGAATTTCATTCCAATAAATAAAATGATCAGAGCAAGCCCTCCTCTATAAACTAGAAATAAAACTTTTCTAGGAACGTAGTATTACCTTAGAGGTGATCACTCAGAATACTCAAACATCCAGCCCCCAATGCCTTTGAACTGAAGAAGGATAAAAGGGAGAAACATCTATTAATGAAAGAACAACTGCAGCAGAACCCAAAGAACAATGGATAAAACTGTGTGGTCAGCCCCTCACAGACACATAATTTCTCTCCTTTTCAAAATCGTATTTTTCTGCAGCTTATGATACCTTAAAATACAGAAAAAGCTCCAACATAATACTGACTGCTATCAATTCACAGGAGTGAAATCGTAGTACATTCAATATACAGAATAAGCGTTTTGCTTTTCTCCTTCTGAGAAAGGAGTTTATTTCTTCTTCTGGCTCTCTACTCCTGAGCCTTCCATACAGGAGAAGATTTGAGCACAGATTCAACTACCAGTTACCAAGAAATAATTATATATYCAGCTCTGGCTGTCAAAATGCCTTTAAGGTGCCTTTTCATGTTGCCCAGATTTTAGAGCTATGCCTTTACACTGTAATAGAAATAGGTACAGCTGATCACAGACCACCACCTTTTCCTCCAAAGTGGTGGATTCCAGATCTCTCTTTGCTGATACTACAGATGCTGCAACACACACGAATGTGGTGAAATAAGTGGGATCAGCAGAAGGCAGCCCCTCCTCTTGCCTCTCAGTGATTATGCCTTTGCTTTCCTCTGGAGCAAGTTGGCAGCTCTCAAGTTCTTCTGAGACGTGGTCGCATCAAACTACGTGCAGATAAAGACTAAAATACCCAAGGTTTGTTCCTGTGCTTACAGTTTCCAATAATCTCAGTTCTTATTGCCAAGCCAGTATCTTCAAATGTGTATCTGAATTTAGGAGCAGAACTTTGGCATCAGTGTGGGATGAATCACCACAGCTGAGTGCCTGCAGATCTTGGGGAGCTCACTGGGAACATTAAGTGTTTGAGACATTTGCTAAGATACTCCCTTCRTTTCAGTAGTGCATGAGCTTAATGTTAAGTGCCAGGTTTTGGAAATGTTAGGCATCCTGTTTGCATTATCTTCTTCATAGGCAAGCAGTCCACTGCACAATTTTAATTTGGGTGATTTTTGAAAAAAAATGAAGCTTATGTCCTGGAAATGACCAAACTCATTTAGCAAAAATAGCTTTTTAATATGGGACAATAGACTCCTGAGAGGCTGCAATTAGCATTGTTGATAAAACTGCTTGTGCCAAGAAGTAGATTTCCAGTTGCAGATTCTTAAGGCAAAAGGAAAGGTAAAAGGAAAATTAAAGTGCATAACAATGTAAAAAAGAAGTCTTCAGAATTGGAGTCGCATTATTTTTAGCATCAAAATATCTTACTAGACTACTGAAGAAAAGCTTCGCATCTTGTCAGCAGCTGTTTTGAGTCACAGGTATAAATATATCCATATAATTTTGTGGCCAGATAGCACACTAGGTCTTTGTTCAGGRATTCAGTATATCAAGTATTTGTTAAATGTCTACTTCTACAGCAAATAAACAAAATTTAGAAACCCACATAAAGAACTGTTTACAGAAAATTCTTCTGGCAAATGTTACTGTATATCTGAAATACTTGGTAACAATYACAACATGTTTTCATGGTTTGTATTGATAATAACAGTTATGTTGTAAATTATACAATAAGTTACTAGTGTATACTTCTGTTACATGTGCTCATTTCTTCCCTTTCCACCTTCTGATTTCTATGTTTATGGCCAATTTCTAAATAGCAGTTACTACAGTACATCTTCTAGACCAGTGTTCTTTGCTTTGCTTTGCAAGCCCCTAAACTAGTTCTAGTGTGGGAATAGCCCTCTAATACCATAACCAACTGGCAACAGTCCTTGTTTTTTTCACAGTTACCTTTTGTGTCCCTCTCCAGGGATCTGGAAACTATATGTTGAAATCCTTTGTCCCTAGTCTCTAGTGAATCTCTAAGAGCAAACAGGTAGAAACAATGTACTTAGAGAAAGCTCTGTATTATCTCTGTATTATCGGGGGCCTTATTTATCTCACAGCGGCAATAGGCCGCATCTCTCACTACAACTACTTTCAACATAGCCAGTGAAAATGGATGATTCATTCCATTCTTCAGTGAGAATAAGGATGGCACAACTGGATAAAAGAATATTGGGAGGCGATCTCAAGATATGTCTGCCTGAGTCTTCTCCATTAGTAAGCCCTCCCTGAAAGAACTGGAGAGTCTTCTACTCCAACAAGTCAGAATTTATTTAAATGAAAACTAGAAGTTTGATCTGTTTAAACAGAGAAAACTCATCACAACCAGAGAAGATGGAAGTAAAAAGATTTGTACACAACTCTCTACAACTTCTGTGCTCTTGCAGACAAGCCTTTGCTTCCAATTCTGTTTTTACTAAACTCTGTCAATTTTTGAGTTGCAGCAAACTCTGCCGAGTCTCTTCCAGTCTCTGGGAAGTTTTTCCATTACCCTTAAGACCTGGCTGTCTGCTGCTTGCTCCTGTCTTCAGATTCTCCTCCTTGTCACACCCTGCAGGACCAATCACACCCAGGGAAGGACGGTGTTACCCTTTCAGGTGGGCGCTACCTCTACTTCCCCCAGTCTCATTAAAGGAATATAAAAAATGGTAAACAAAAGTAAACAACAAACTTTCCCTGTAGTTTTATTTTTAACTAACATTTCCCTGAGCTAAAAAAGCTTGGCTTTGAGTTTTTGACAGCACATTTCCTTGACATATCTCAGGAAAAAAGTTTGCTGCCAGCTTTTTCATCAAGATACAATGTACCTCTAAGAATAGACTTCACCCTGGTTTCTCATTACTTTAAAAAAAGCTGTTTTCATAATGACCCTCCTTGCTTTTTCTTTTTTTAGCCAAATTATGACCATACTGCAGTGGAATAACTATACAAGCCCCCTCCTTGGCCTTTCTCCTTGGCCCGGACAAGCACAAAAAGCTCAGCACAAATTTGATTTCCCTGCAGGTATCAGTTCTTTATGTTAACTGCAATAGCACTATCAGGATTTTCATTCTTGTCTGTATACTAGCCAAAGAACTTGTTTATTGATAAGATAAAGATATCTGATCTGTATGCATGCTAATATTTATGCCTCACCCATATGTGAAAAATAGGTATCAGACAATCTAGATGCTCTGTATAAAGCCTTGTGAATAAATGGATAGTTATAACAAAATCAAAGCCGCTGCACACTCTTTTCTTAATTCTATTATATTAGTTCAAACAAAATAGAGAGAAGCTCTCCCCAGATGCCTATATATGCCTGTATGCACACATCCCCTACTGAAGTCATGTGTGTTGTGGCAAGTAAGCTATGAAAACTCTTGTACCTTTAACTTGATAATTGAAGATTTCTACCCTGATCTTCGCATAGAGACCAGTTCTGTGCATGCATATCCTTAATCTTGGCAAACGATTCCAAATTATTAAGTTGTTTTTCATTTTCCATTATTAATTATAGCCAAAAGAGTCAACCTTTGGATTTCAGGGGGGAAAAAAAGGATGTAATAATATTCACAAATGCATTTCACAGGAGTCTATGATCACAGAGACTGAAAGGTAGATGTCTTATGTGTTTGGTTGACAAAATAGTATCTTTTTGCCAAAATCCAGCATATGTTATAGAAGAGCTATAACATATGATGTCTATTATGAGAACAAATAYTTGCCTCAGGTTTGTGATCTAGCTCCAATCTAGCTTGAATTAAGCTGGCAGAGCCAATGTGCATTCTTAGCATTTCTAGCTGACTTGGTGCTCAAACTGTTTCAGGAGCTTGCTGACTTTCACTTTGGGCCATATCTTGTTCTGTCTCTCTAGAAGCACGGTTTAGATTTKAAGCATACCCACGGCATTACCAGCAGCAACCTGTCCACAAAATTCTGCAATGATATTATGAAAAATCAAGCACAACAGTAGATATCGAACAAGGGAACTATGCCCATTTTAGCAAAAGTAGAACTAAATCAGTGCTTAGCAGGATGAATGACTAGAACTTTTACTTTGCCAAAATCTTGGCAAATTAAAACCCATAGCAAGAAGAAATTGAACAAGAATGCTGGAATAACTTTGACAAGAAAAATCCCCAATTTGCTCCTCCAAGAAGATAAAAGAAACTRAATATTCTCTGCTGGTTGTGAAACAGGTCTCTCAAACCTGAGTGAGAGAAAGAACTAATGGGCAAGTTGAACTGAACTGGTTCATGTATCCTAATCACCATTCCAGTGAAAATGGAATGTGAAGAAAGGCCTGAGAAACGTCAATCAGTTATTAATTAAGATTTGTGACAAAATACAAATTAGCAATCTGTGCTGTCACTGCTACTACAGCAGGTAAAAATGGAGGCTGTCCACACTCACATCATATGTGTATCTCAAATGTTGGTACATAAAACCATACAGAATTTGATTATTCACACTTATCTCAAACACAGTTACACAAAAGTRTAAGACAAATAAATCACTAACTGGGATCTTGTCAGACAATCTTAAAGGAACAAATACGAAATTACAAAAATCCTTTCTCTCCACTACAAAGAGAAATCTCATTCTAATTTTTTTTTAAATCAACATTGCAAAATTAAAAATTCTATTTAAGTTTGACTACACCCATGTTTCTTATATAACATTGCACAAAAAGCCCTTTTTCCTAATATGCTAACATGGATATCCAAATGTTGCAAACTTTGGTAAAAGAAATTAATCAAAAAAAATGTTACCAGCCCCAAAGGCTATTTTACAGTCTTAAGAACAGGAACTGGTCTGTATCACTAAAAGATCTCCACAACCACAAAAACAGGCAAGTTCAGTCAGACCTCCTCCTCCCAGATAGCTTTCATGCAGTTGTCAGCAAGCCATTTCAATGTATGCTATAAATAAATCCACTATGCAAAACAATTTACAAATATAAACACTATAGTGATGAATACTGCTTAAAGATCAATTAAAGAACAAAGTGCACTTTTAAGTCTTTCAAAGTAATGAAATTTTCAACTGATCCTTGACTCCAGCACAAGCACATCAAAATAAGATCTTATTTGCTCTATCCAAATACTTCTAAGCCCTTCAGCCTGAGTTGTCTAGCATATKTAAGAATTTCTAAAGTGAATATGGCTAAAATGGTTAGAAAAAAAACACTTCTAATCTGCTGAAACAGTGCTAGCATTACAAATGGTATTTTCTGCACCATATTACCTCAGCGCCAGGACATGTTTTACTACTGGAGTCTTTTGGAAAGGAAACTCAACCCTTATAGTAAGAGTTTGCTCAAAATTTTTCATCTGCATTTTCTATTTTTAGTATACATAGGAGTACATATATTATGAATAAATCCTATAAAAGTAACTGGCTATCCAGTGTAACAGGAAAAACTAAAAGCTGTAAGCCCTCCCACTGAAACAAACTGATCTACCCTTAAAAAAAAGAACTGGTCATTCAGAAAAAAAATGCCATGATCATTGCTTTATGATATTCATACTTTGTCAACTCAGATATTAGAATTTGTAATTACATTTTTCAAATCTTTGCTATAAGAAAAAGGGCATCTTGGCAGACTCAACTGTTTCTCCAGTTTTTTTTTATATCCATATAAGAACTAAAACGGCTTGTTCTTTCTTCAGATTTCCAAATCTACACAGGAAGGGCCAATCTTTATGTGATATACTGAGAGAAAAAAAAAGAAGTGTTCATAGCTGAAAGACAGATCTACATGTACAATACCAGCTGCAGATGAAATGGGATGTTCTATCTCTAAATTTGTCACAAATGTTTCTGATAAAATGTTTCAAGTTCAAAAACAGTATTAAAAAAACCAAGATTGCATTCCTTTAAAGAAATAAAACAATCCTCTTTCATAATTTAGAGGCTTTTTATAAATAAGTCTTAATCATTCCAGAAAGGTTAAGGAACATTCCTTGTGAAATTTCTATTCCTTCAGAAGGTTGTAAAAGTGTATTACCAGCAAGATAGTAGTCTTCTTTCAACCACTGCACAGTGACTACAAATGGTTTCATGTTTCATTCTCTAATATGCATTCAGTTCAAGAAAAATTCACTAGGAAAATATAGTTTGATATAAATGTACACAAATTACTCTGTGCTGTCCTTCCAAGATGATGTGTATTGCATTTATGTAATTTATATTAGGAGATATTTCTGAAAGACACCTTCAAAAACTGAGTGTTTCTAGGGAGTTATATTCTTTCTGTGCATCCTGGAGGAAATCCAATCTGTTTGCACTCAGGGAAAATCTTTTTTGTGACCTTGAAAGGAAAAATTCACTTTCTAAATGTCTTCAGAATGCCACATATTATTTAAAAGCACTAACAGCTCTGAGATAGCTGTGGAATTCATTTTTTTATTTAGCAAAATATTCTTCCTTTTAAGATCAAAGTATAGTATAGATAATGGAATATTTCCCAGACAGCTGCTCTTTTCTGCATTTGTAAAAGAATCAAGTTGTAATTCTGGCCAAGCAGTTCAAATTTTCTTTTAGTTTTCAAAGTGGATGTTTATGGAAAGTAATATTCCCTCACCTCTGACTAGCAGACTCCTTTGAAATATCTGGATGGAACCCCAAGAAAAAGAGACCCCCAGATCATTTCTGAAAACTCATCCAATGCTAAATCCTGGTAGGAGCAAACAGAAAATAGTTTCAAATGTGAAATAAAAAAGTAACAAGCTAATTTCAAGGAAAGGCATTCATGTTATGTTGTGTAACTGCAAATCTCCCATTACTGATTCAACTATAACTCCCCATTCACACATATCTTCGAACATAACCAATTACAGCCATCTTTTCTACTATCACTTGTAGATTATCCTGCATCTCCATGCACTATGACTCCCTTTTAGCAACACTACTTAAATATAGCCAGTATCTAATAACAGAATAATCAATTTACAGATTTTTCTATAGCATCTTTTAGCTTCCCCAATTTTTTTCAGCTTCTAACATGCCAGCACAAGACACCTACCAAACTTTATGTCTTAGGCCTGTTCGCACAGCAGAATGACTCATCTTCCACTTGCTGTGGTGGTAGAAGGACCTTATTCCTCGTTCCGCTAGTGTTTACAAAGCAGCCCATCTATTTGTCAGATTATCTTTTATTTGCTACATCCCATTCTTACTCACTGTGTATCTGCTAGTCTAGTCATTAAGAACAATGACCGTGCAAAGACGTAACAAACAAGTTACAATTTTAATAACTACATCTCTTCTAGTCTACATGACGTAAGAAAAGGTAAATAAAGATGTCACATAAATCAGTGTGATCATATTAGTACAGCATAACAGTCTTGCTTCATTTACTCTTCAGGAGATGGCTTTCAGTGAGAGATAGACATTGCACTATGTTAAATTACTTTAAAATGTACTCAAATCCCAAATCAGTTCCTTCATCTCGGTATCTTGGAGAAAGAATTAGTGTCATGTCYCTTTTAAATGTAAATAAAACAGAGATTGAAGAAGTGTTCAGTAACAAATTCTCTGCAAAAACAGATCAGAACAACTCAAAGGAAGAATGTTAAGTTGACTAAACTAGAAAAACTACATGCAAAGGAGTAAAAATATCTGTTTTTTCCATATTAGTGTGACATTGCTGTTGGTATTTTCAGTCATCTGGACAGTAAGTTATTTACAGATTTAGAAAGAGTACATTAGTTTATGGATTTAGCAATAGAAAGAATAGCTCTTCTAGTGTTAGTGTTTAGGAACAAGCTGCCATATTGATCACAAAACTTTCTTCCACAATATAGACCTTAATTTCAGTAACTCCATCACACACTTTTTCTACAATTTCTCTAAGATTTTTCTTGATCCTTCAGTTATCTCTGTGTAAATAGAAGCCTCCAGTGACATTATAAGCTCTACTGTTTGTGGCACCAGGACCTAAACTCTGCAAAGCTATGAAGGAACCTACCTCACAGGAAATTCGGAAACTCACTACCTACAGACTCTATTTAAGAAAATCCTTATATATCAGTGCTTTTGTATTCTACACACTTCTCATATCAAGGATGAAGGTTCCCTAAATAAAGAATAAAATGGGGTACCTAGAAATGAGGATCCACAAAACTCATATTCCTAGAACGGAAAGAAAGACCAGCTGGTGCTAGCCTCTAAGAGCTAGAAGGACAAGAGTAAATCTGAGTCATCTACAGTAATGACAATACTCCTATAGTATGATACAGATCACATATAGTGAATACAATATCTTGAGGGACACTGCAGGTGGGTACCTATATTTATTCTAGATCCAGAATATATTATATAAAATATTTTTGATGGTATCTGCCTATATGTATATATTCTATAAATATTTTGTGAAGGAAYGGAGCAGGGCTGGCAGACCAGACTGCAGCCTTTTCCACCATAGCCTAAATGCTTAGGAAAAACTTCCAWACCAAATGGAAAGCCATGCAGGGCTCTTCAGTGCCACTAAGTTTAAGAAATTACTGGCAGGGTTTTTGGGTCCCAAATTTCAATTTTGGATTTAGGCAGAATTTAGATACCTGAATTCTAGTTGAAGTGCTTAAATCTTTATCTGGATGTAGTCTTAAATACTTCCTGTGAAGCACTGGGCCTCCTCAGTTCCCAAGCATGCATCAAGAAAATCTGAATTTGGTGAGTGTTTAGAGATCAAAATATTCTAAGGTGATGCCTAAGTACTCATACTTATTTGGAGTATGGCAAAAGACACCGAACAGGGATGGAAGGAAAGCGGGTCCTTGTGCACAAAAATCTCCAGAACACCACAAAGTCCTGCTTTTGTATCATTTGTATATAAACTGTAATTCTTCATCAATTTAATGGATATCTGTAATACTCATTTAATGCTGGCTTAAACATAGACTGGAAAAGTTCTCCAGAAAGTGTTTAATTACTTGTGTAGGTGTGGGGAAAGTGTTATAATTCTTAAACTGTATCTGAGTGATTATGTTCTTTATTACTTCCTAAGCCAAAGAGTTATTTTTAAATTGAATTAAAAATTGCTATTTATGCAGTTATTCAGTGGATAATCTCCAAAACAGGATTTCTGTAGCTATCTTGGGTCAGAAGAACATGATGAATCAGCAGGCAAACCACACCAGTTTAAATTCAATTAATTCTCTTTAGATATTTATTCACTCACTAAGATGTGGTTTGCATTCTTCCCTAATAATTCACTCCTGAATTTTGCTCACTCATAAATGTAAAAAAATCCACATTTGATTTAATTAATTTATTTAGAGTCAGAAGAGTAGAACATTAAAGGAAAAAAAACAGTAACAAGATACGTTTAAAGTAGGTTACCATTCACTCAGGGACAATTATCCTGCCAAAGTCTCTGCACCTGCTACTTTTCTCCAGAGCTACTCCCCATATGATGAATGGAGAGTACAGTGAAGGTAATATTGACTGTCCAGGTATTAAGTTGCCTATTCAATCCTTACAAAATTGGGAAAGGGAGAAATATGCTCRCCTCTCATTTGCATCCAGTTTTAGTTTTGATCTACCCACCTGCAGGCAGATAGCTTTTTCCAAAGGGGAGCTTGCATAAGATAGATACCTCAAAGATAACAAGTTCATCTCAGCTCACTCTAGTGAAGATCTGTGAAAGTTTTCATGTTGTGGAATAAAAGGAAAGGGATGATGTGAAAAAAGTGCAGTCATCCGTATCTTGATATCATCATGAGTGCTACCTTATGGTTTCCACAAAATGTAGTCCTTTGTAGAYAACAACATGACCTTTTCTTTCCAGAAAAGTCACTACTGTGGCTCTATAAAAGACATACTTCAGACTAGATTCTTTCTTAGTGCACCTTGTACGAAGTTAGACATTCCTGTATTAGCATGTTAACACATACTTTGCAGTCTCACAACAACTTAGGAGTAGAAGCAGTTTACCATGTACTGGTGGTTCCGTTCAGATACTTTAAGAAAAAAGATAGATTTTGTTTTACATTGCAAATCCTTGTCTCCAAGGACACTGTTCTCAAATTAAGCCAGCCCTTAGACATTTGTATTTATCTGATAAATTAAAATGCCAATTCAAAAACATGATTTTGTATATSAGCATGCTATTCAGGAACCTGTGCTTAGCAACAGGGTAGAGAAAAAGGAAAATTTAATTTTGATGCTTTACCCTTTATTCAGCTCTTTCATGTCCTACTAAAAAATTACCTGTTTCTGAAGTGACTAYTCTACTGCCTTAAAAGAAAATGTTAGTCTTCCATTCACCATGCTGTAGGCCTCTGTATTAACTTCCTGTCTATTGTTAGGGAAGTATTTAGTCACCATATTCARGACCATGCTGCTGTCTCTGGTTAATGCAGAGGGGAAAGGATGGGGGGGAAGCTTCATTTGAGAAGTTTCTGGGAAATTTCCAGTAGCAACACGTTCCTTTGAATGGGTCACCCAGAACGTGTCTGACTAGGAAAAGATGAGGGAGTGAGAGGGTGACAGAATCAGCTTACAGCAACCAAGAAAAGCCCATTGCAATGCAGGAAAATGCTTTTGAGGGCAGGTGAGCCAGTCCATTYGTAGGCTCCGTGCTAATCTGCATTCTTCAGAGTCTTCCAATTGCTAGAGAAATTCAGTTAAAAATATATCCACCACTGAGGGCTATAAAGCAAAGTATCTCTAAGCACAGAAGGCCTGCCAGCACTCTAGGGCTATCAGTGGCATGAGCTGAGTACATTTTAATGWACAAGGGAAAAAAATCCCTTGAATTTACTCAGTTTATCCAGTCCAGAAGGGCCTAAAGCCTTTTTTTTTTAACCAGCTACACTTGTTTGTCTAATAAAAGATATTACCTCCTTTTATAAACCTTGCCTAATGGTTTGTTTGAAAATGTTTTTTAAATTAATTCAATAGTGACATTCTTGCAGCTATCTACCTTGGACTGATTCTCATTTCTGATCYAGGAATAACCTAGAGATTTAATAATGAAAATTAAAAATATCAAACTTTGCTGTCTTCACTGGATGACAACAAAGGCCTCCTAAACTATCCTAAAGAGCCAAGTGACAGTTCAATTCACAGTTATTCTTGAAAAAYGTTCAGTTTTATCCTATCTTAACTCTTCTTCCTAAGCAAACAGCTCCCATGTGACTCCAGAAACATTTAACAATTGTACTACAGGGTTTAAGTACAACAAAATGACATCCAGGGCCAAACTGAAAGATGGTGAATTTCATTCATTTCCTCCCTGCTTCTGGGTTTCGTGGTTCATCTTGTGTTTATATTCTTTGTGCTGGGATTAGAAGGGCTGTATCATCAGAGAACTTTCTCTGACAGATAATATAAAATTTACAAGTGTTTCTGTCAAACCCATGGATTCTTTCATGAAAACAGTTTGAACTTCTAATGACTATGTACATCATGATTTACAAGCTATTGTACCAAACATAATACTATATCTGGAGGTTCTCATTTATTCAGAGATGTGTCTTCTGCACTGTTAAATGAAAACTTTCCTAACTACATAAATGTAAGAACAATTCTAGGTAAACTAGAGCCACTAAACCAATGTTATATTGGTTATATTTCATCATACACATTTAATTTTCATCCTTTCTCTGGTATGTATATTTCATATATCTTCAGTATTCGAAGAATAGTTAACATCTCAAGTTATTCTTTGGCCCGATGAACCACTGTTACAACAGTGTAAGATTATGTATTTTTAAATAGAGTTACAAATTATGGAGTTTTAAAATTCTTTATTGCCAAGTGATAGAGGCATTTTGCTAATGAAATACTGGCTGGTCTCCCTGATAATGGGAGAAAAATTAAGATGTTCTATGTGTACATATCCTTCATATGGTTAATCCATGATGGACTTGGTAATGGAGATTAAAGCACCAGGATTTGCCAAATTTTGATTTCAGGTAGGGAGTAGACAACATCATTACGAGTTATGAAGAGATCATATTGAATAAACATTTAGTAACAGAAGTAGAAGACAAAAGACAAAAGAAGAGTAATTCTGGTTTAAACAAGTATTTGTAACTAAAAATCAGTCATTCATAACAGGTTATGTTCTGTTGTACCTACAACACCTGCATTGCTATATCCYTTGTTCCTAATTCTTTGAGGAGGTAGGGGAAAAGAGAAAGAATGGAAAGAAGGARGAAAGTGCAAGATGAGATCATCATTGTGACTAGTACAATTAAAATCTCTGTTTGGCATACAGCAGTGGCCTCAAATTTTAAGCTAAGGAATGGAAAAGAGGAAAATAAACTATTACAGTGCTGCTGGATGAATCAATCATCCCTCCCCATGTGGATAAGAACGCTGAATTATGTTCACCTATCTTACAAAAGTTATCAGAAATGGAGAGTTCAGACACGGACATCAGKAACGATCAAAGAATGGAACCACTTCTGTGTGGGGAGAGTGAAAAAATGAAATAAATTAGCTTAAAATAGGTAGATTAGAAAAATAATAATGTTAGGAAGTTAAAACAGGCTACTCATCGTCTCACACAACACTGGAACTAAATTAAAAGGTGGCAAACTTTAAGGCAACAAGAGAAAATACTTTCATAMACACTCTAGGTCCGTATGTGGATTTTATTGCTACAAGATGCTTAGCAGCATTCAGGCAATTGCTGACCACAGTAGAATTCACTAAATAGAGAGCATCGGAGCAGGGAATATTTATAAAGAACTTCAAGTTTTGGAATGAATATAAATTGTGATGCTCCTTGGCATGAAACAACCTCTGGGTTTGTGGGAAACTCTTTTGAAGGACTGGTTCTTTGTAGAGATCTAAYGCAGAGTTCTTTCAAAAAAGCTTCTGAAGCAGGCAATACAGGCGACTGTTAGAGAGGATATTGGACTAGATAAACCACTTGTACAGTCTAATTAGGAGGTTCTTCAATTTCTACTAATTGTATTGAGTTGTAATGCCAACAGTCTCCCTCTGGTTACTAAAATACCCAGTATGGGATGGATGCCATGAAAGAGGAAAAATACTTTCTGCAAATTATTTTATGGTTGGACCACCACAGAATAAAGGAACCTGTTGACCTTCCTCTGCAGAGGAGAGCTGAGATGTGGGCACAAAGTGAGATCTTAGGCCTTGCTTTAACATCAGGAATGAATCCCCCGTATGCAATTCTGCAGTTTGTATGCACCTCCCTATTCCTTTGGTGCCCACATCTTATGGAAGAAGCTAAATGTCTGCAAGGATAGCATGGGGAGGGGGAGTTAGATGACTGAAGAAATATGAAAAAATGCAAATATTTCAGAGTAATTTCTCCTTCAATTTATTGATCCAATTTGTCAAAAATGGGTTCTGTCAGCGTAAGTGAAAGTATTCTAAGACTTTATTAGAAAAATGATAAAATACCTAGTAAGCTATAATTCCTGTGTCTTCTCAGAGCCTGTAAAACTCCACTGAATTCAGGGGGTTATGCTGTCACCAAGTTGAGAAAAAMCAGCTCAAATCAGCCCAGGGTATAAAGCGGTTTAAGGCATATGTTATACCAGCTTGAAGGTGTAAACCAGTTGCAAATGCTCCGCTCTCCGCGACCAGCCACAGGAAAGGCACACAGTGTGGCTGCAGCTTTGCTCTCCGACACTTCCCCAGCGCCGCACGGACAGCCGCGAAGCCGAGCAGCGGCCGGGCCGGCACCCGCTGCGGCGGCTCGGCCGCTCCGTGCGGGGGAAGCGGCGAGCAGCGGAGACCCCTGGCGGAGCAGCGCGCAACGCCGCGGCGGCATCCCGGCCGGGCCGGTGCGGCTGCCCGCGGAGAGGCGGCGGTGCGGCGCGGCCACTCACCTGTCAATACTTATCACGCAGAGGGTCATGATGGAGGCCGTGCAGCACATGACGTCCATGGCGATGAAGACGTTGCAGAAGAGGCGCCCGAAGATCCACTCGCCGCCGATGAGGTCGGTGACGCTGACGAAGGGCATCACGGCCAGGGCCACCGAGAGGTCGGCCAGGGCCAGCGAGACGATGAGATAGTTGGAGGGCTGCCGCAGCTTCTTCACGAAGCACACCGAGATGACCACCAGGCAGTTGCCGGCGATGGTCAGCAGGGTGATGAGAGACAGGACGGCGCCGATGACAACTTTTTCGACGTTGCCGTAGCTGAGGATCTGCTCGCCGCACTGCGAGTCGTTGTGCGAGAGGGGGCTCGCCGTGGGCAGCGCCGACGGGGCGCCCGCCGGGGCGAGCTTCACCAGGCGCGGCGGCCAGGAGCCGCCGATCATCCTCCAGCTGCCCAGCGCCCGCGGGTCCTCCAGCGCGAAGGGCCGGAGGTTACCGTAGAGGTGGCTGCTGTTGGCGGCGACGACCATGGTGCCGTGAGCTGCCCATGAAGCCCGCCGGCTCTCCCCGCTGCCCGGGGCGCTCGGGCTCCTCCTCGGGCGCTCGGCGCCGCCCGCCCCCTCGCCGCCGGCGGAGCGGCCCGCCGCGGCGCTGCCTTCAGCTTCCCCCGGGCGAGCGGCCGGGC
>NW_028187122.1:3100971-3117326 GCF_003343005.1 Rhea americana
GGCTGCGCTCCCCTCCAACGGCTTCGTGCCCCCAACAAAGGCTGCCCACCGCCCCAACGGCTGCGCTCCCCTCCAACGGCTTCGTGCCCCCAACAAAGGCTGCGCGCCGCTCCAACGGCTGTGCGCCACCTGCTCCAACGGCTTCGTGCCCCTAACGGCTGCGTGCCCCCTCAACGGCTGCGCGCCGCCCCAACGGCTGCGCTCCCCTCCAACGGCTGTGCGCCACCTGCCCCAACGGCTGCGCTCCCCTCCAACGGCTGTGCGCCACCTGCCCCAACGGCTTCGTGTGCCCCCCCCCCCAGCCGCGCGATGCGGTGTTAAACGGGAGAGGGAGCCGTTCCTGCCGTCACAGGGCTGCCGGCCCGAGAGGGATCTGCGTAGCCGCAGTGCCACGCAGCCTCCAGGCATGCCGCGGCGGCAAGGGCTGGCTGCCGAGCAGAGGTGTTCACCTGGAAGGGGGTGCAAAGTGCTGCTGAGGGAAGACGCCGTAAAGGAAGCGTTCACCCGCAGAAACTGCTGAGTGGACTGCAATCCAGCAGAGCTATCCACGAGGTAGCAAGATTAAACCCAAGGCAAAGCTATATTCCCTTTGGAGTGACTGACGGTGGAGATGTTGGTGGACTTGTTTAGATGCAGCCTTGATCAAACCATAAAGAAAAGTCTGCGTTTCTCCACTGTTGAAATGTGCGTGCTGAAAGAGTCCGAGTGGCAGGTCTGGCAGGGCTCTCGCTGCCCTTTTGGGAGTTAATAGTGGCCACCTATGTAGGATCTGCCCCCAATACCATGGTCAGCTCTTAGGTATTCCTTTGTATCTTTAAGCTTACAGGTTTTCAGTATTAAGCCTTCTTCCTTCCTGCTAAGCTTATGTGAATGCTACACCTATATTTTTTCTTTATTAATATTTATATTGAGTTATTTTGAATTTAGTCGCTATTTAATAATCTATTTTAAATAATCTGTAATCTTTTCAGAAAAGGCAACCATTGCTTTGTTTTTTCTGCAGAGATTCCTTGAGCTCCTGGATGCAAGCCCATTTCTGGGACACCAGCTTTTGCCGTTCTTTACATCCTATTCTTGTCTCCAAGTGGGGTGAATGCTWACTGAATTGTCAGTTGCAGATGGTCTCTTGGTATTGTAACGTGCTAGACGGTAAGATTTAAAAACAGGACACACCTGCTCCTGAGTGTCTCTTTTGATTTCCATCAAAAGACAGAAGCCAGATGAGACAGAGAAAGGAAGGAAATGAGAGCAGGAGAAGTGACCCCCAATGGATCAGTGACTACTGACCAGTTTCAGTGACCTCTGACTGACAGGAGTCTTSATAACATTATAACAGCTTTCATTAAAGCATGCACTAGCTAGAGGGAAGAACTGTGTATGCAGCCCAGCACTAAGAGACTGCAATATGAGCTCACATCGTACAGCTATAATGATCTACTTTGAAGGAAGACCTGTTAAGTACCCAGGCATTGGGAAAAACTTCAGCTGACTCTCCCAGGCACTAGTGCAACACAGGTCCATGGCAAACGAGCCTTCAATAGCTGGCTCAAAAAAATTCTTGTCTTCAATGAAATCTTCTGTCATCATCACCTGATTCTTGAAAGTAGGGTTTTCATATGTGACTTGCATGTGATGTTGTCCACAGCACACACAGGACTGCAGGGTTGGGGTCAGATCACAGGAGCCAGCTACCCCTACAGAAGTTGAGTACAGGCACAGCCTGCTGTGAGGGGAGCAGGAGGCAATGTGAGCAAGATTTGGGAGAGACCAGTTCCTTGCTTCCCCTTCCACCTCGATCTGAATCTTCCTCTGAATAATACACTAAGCAAGTTTCACATAAGAAGTGAGAGACCTAGTTGGGCTTAACCATTATCAAGTTGAATGTGTTTTCCAAGTCAGTCACATATTTTCCTACACTTCCGTGTTAGTTGCCTCACTGTGTCCACTCGCAATAAAAGACTTCCTTGTTTAACCACTCAGAATGTGTTCACTAGGCTTGAGTTTCAGGTGGCTTACCCTTCCAGGGTGATAAAGCAACTCCTTTGCCCTCCCTCACAGCTAAGCAAATATTAAGATGAAAAAGATCTTTAAAATCAKCAAGGGTAGACCAAAAAAAGTTAAAGCAGTCAGGTAAAACACGCAAAAAGGAGACTATCTCCTGGTTGTGTGAATACATTCTTTTTAAAATAACGTCTGAAATATGGCTAAGGAGAACTGGGTAAATTTTGTTCAAAACAGATTTGTATCTTAAAAGTTGATAACGTTGTACAGTTTAATACTTGCTGTAAAAGCAAATTTTCAGTTATTTAAAATGTGACTAAGGTAGGGCAAATTATAATCTGGTGCTTCCTGCAAATGTGTTGACACAGTTCATTAAATCAGTCATTCTTCTTGACAAGTTTTCAATGTATTTCTGGAACGTAACTCTGTAAGTGTACTCAGCACATTATACGCAGGAACATTTGCRTGCTGCTGTTACCCATTTCAACCTGAAAGGAGGATTTTAGCCTCATCTTTTGTTCTATACCTGAAATTCCCATACAGTCATTAAAAATTAATCTCTTGCTTTCTTTTCTTCTCAAAGGTCATATGTATTTACTCTCAAATCTTCTAAGAGACAAGTCAATTTAAGTCAAAGGGATTTTTGTACTAATAGAGAGAAAACCTGTGACACTTTGGCAAGATGAAGCAGCTGATACCAGTATACAGACCTTTCCTTGAAAGCTTTTTTACTATGACACATCTAGAATAACATTCCAGTCTCCAGAGACTGGGCTGTATCTGGAGAGGTGCTTTCCTTGGGGATTCACAGTCTTTCATACCCCCAGCCTCTGTGAAAGCAGAGCATACATCATCGTATCATAGGATTACATCTAGTCCGTGTATTTAAAACTAATCATATATTAAGTTAGGAGTTGATCYTTCTAAGTGTACTTCCTGCTTTTGTCTTCAGAGACCTTTTTCACAAATGCTAAAATGCTGTTCAAGACAGTATATAAAATTAAACAAATGGCTGATTGGGAATCAAAAACAACAAGTTGACATTTGTGACCGCACAAGATGTTACCTTTATACCTACTATGAGGCTTCAGTAAATTTCACCAAATCATTTTCTGGCTGAGCTCAGTAACATACTGTCCTTTGAGTAATTTAGACTCGTAGAAAGGCTATAAAGGCTCCTCTTATCATCTCTGTTCCTCTCTAACTCTTGTCCCTCATTTGTTGTGCACCTGTTGAAGTTAAATTATTTTGTTCATATTTGCTAATGTCTTTATTTGTAGATCTTTAATACTCATTTTTGTTATATAGAAATATTCCAAATAAATAAAAAAAAGAAAGGATGAGGGAACCTACCTTTTTCTTTGACTTTTCCCCTCCAAAAATAAGAAACTCTTTTGATTTTTTTCTTCTTCTAAAAATAGTGATAATCACATAGTTACAGCACTTGTGATTCATATGAACTCTAGTTGTATTGTGTAACAGTAAGTATTGRTATCAATTCTTCGCTACTCTGTTAGCAAGGTAAGGTTAGATAGACCAGATCAGAGCTAGCTAATGAAATAAAATTTCACCAACACAAGTCAGTTTATTGAGGCCAAAATTATTCTATCAGTGTATCTCTGTTCAAAGAACAATTGCTAAATCCTGGATTCTTGGTGAATGGCCCCTCTCCTGAGGACTCAGTTCTTCCAGGGTCTATTGAAACAGCAGGCCTTTGCTGACTCCAAGTACTTRGACTCGAATGGGTCAAGGAGTGCAGCATCAGGAGCTTCACCACCAGAGCAGATACCATTGGCCAATAACCCTTTTCCCCACACAGCTAGGTCTGGAGAACAACAGCTCTGCTCATCTTAACRTAAAAAATTAAAAGGTTCTGCAGTTCTGGGTATGTGGCAGGAAGGTACCACAACATGAGCATGAAAAGGTAAATAAACAGGAAGATTTTCTTGCTCTTTTTTCCTCTTTATTGTCTCCCTTTTTCTCCTTCCTTGTCAGAGCCAGTCTATCCTCACAAATTTCATCTTTCGCTTTCATTTGTCTATTGTAAAAGCTTTCTTTTTTTCCTTTTCTTTTGTTTTCATCTTCTTTTTTTGGATACTAATAAAGTGAAGGCCTGATGGAAATAAAAAAATAAAGTATATGTATATGTTTCTCGTGGGGAAATATGTTGTCAAAATGTTTAGAATATTTTGTCACAATCTGGGTAGAATTCTATGGACAAATATTATTGAAACCTTGTTTTTATTCCCAGCATGTACTGTTTAGCAAGTAACTCTCTTGTCCAACTTTAGCAAAGATGTTGCAGCTGCAGTTTTCTCTACTGTCTTTTCTTACCTTTGCGAAATAAATCATCACCACTCTATGGCAGTAAAAGAGAGAGGTAACCATTCACATCTTTGGTGTTTATTTTCATTGTCAAAATAAATACTCACATCTATGCAACTTAAATGCATGTGAAATGATGTCTTCCCTTTTTGGAATCAGCAAATACTGACAGCAGCAAGTTATCATCTGAAAATAAAACAAACCAACAGGGTGAAATTTATGCTAAAAATTCTGTATCACTCAAGAAAAATGTTCCTATYTGAAAATTCAGTATGCACTTTTACAAAGGAACTATTGAGACTATGATTAAAGTGACTGTGACATTTGTGTTGCTGAGATAGTCACACCCAATAGCATCTTAGCTCCCTAAAAGAGCTGAATGCAGAACTAAAGCAAARCAATCTGATAGTTGCCACCGTAGGGTCCCTATTGAAAGCACGTTAGAAGAATTGTTAGGGGTACTCAGATGGATTCAGGAGCCTGTTGGTCTGCGCAAAAATCACAGAAAAGACTCCCCTGGGATCCAAATAAATACACTGAGAAAGAAAGAACACCTAGATACGGGAAATTTGTGTCCACTAAGAGGGCATCAGGATGCAGACAAACAAAGCATGTTAGAGGCTTCTGACTTAACAGTGAGGACCACAAAGATGTTTTTAATAGATCTCTGGTATCGATGTAAACAAAAGTAGTAAGACCTGAGTAATATATAAAAAAATAAGGTTTCACACTGGTACGGTAACATGATCCATGACACTCTGGTGCTGAAAGTTGCTTCATACTCAGATTCGTATACTGTTACAGCAAATAGRGTTCTGCTAGATTTATGAAGAACTGCTTAAATTAGCAGAGTTCTCCATTATAAACACCTCTAGAAGAGATTTGTTTCACTTCTATGGTGCCAGCCACAAAAGCTCCTTTGCCCTGTTGTATATCTCTGAGAACTACTCCAGCTGGTCCCTTCCCAAATAATTGATACATATTTATTGATTTCTTATGATCAATAAGATAAATCAAGCTCCATCATGCACTCAGTCAAACAAAATCTGGAATAATACCTTGAGCTATTCCACATATATTTACATCAAAAAAAAAAAAAAAAAGCCTCAAGAATACCATTCAGGCTATGCTAGTTGTTTGAATGACTGGCACAGAAACAGTACTGGCTGATCTAATAGGCAAACTCCTCATGGACATAGACAGACCAAAGCAGAGCTCCTTTACTGAAATATCTCRGTGTCTAATATTGTCAACAACTGGCTGCCTATGCAACCACAGCTGTGGCAGGAACAGACTCTCCTTCTCCCCCTTCTTCCTTTAGCAGGGATGTGACAGCAGTTGTTTCCCACCCCGGAGCTGCCCTGAGCTCCTACTCCAGCCGTGGCAGTAACCTCTCTCTTACCACAGCTACTAGACTTTGTAACTTACCAGACAGCAGGGCAGAAACACGTTGGCCAGGCACGACTGTTTCTTGCTCATCCATTGCAAATTGTGGGGCCTCTKTGGGAGAAATGAGGTGTGAATCTTAAAACATCGCTGGTGAAAGCTGCCCCAAAGAAGAGACGAAGTAAGCAGGGATTGACTGAGGATTTGGGGGCATCTGTTTTTCCCTTGGTTAGCAGCATCTTTTCCCAGGTAAGAATTTGGAGTTTGATACCCTACAGACTTTCTTCCATGAACCTTTAGCCAAGCTGGAAGCAAGAGAAAATGAAGTTTCCCCAGTGTGGGCAGAGACCTTGGAAAACTATCTCAGAGTTGGAAGAGAGACCCAGATTTGCTGTCCGTGGTTGTGGTAAGTCCTTGAAAGAACAGAAGTAGTGATTTGCTCACCCATGTTTTAAATATGCTTCGCTGTTGATAAACATTAGAACGAGATTTGCGGGTTTGCAACAGTGCCATATACTTAACATATATTTGATTTATGGATTTGTAATTCCTCAGCCCTTTTGCATTTTAGGGAACATCTCTTGACACGGCCGCTTTGGACTTTATTTCAAAATTTATTTCACATTTTTTTCGGCTAACATCAGAAAATCAAGAGAAAGAAATAAAGAGAAAAATTACTTTTTGATTATTATTAGTGGTCAGCGGGAGCCTCCATTAACTGGACGGGCGACACCACCGCGGAGCAAGATCACGGCTCCATCTAGCGGGCAGAGCAGGGCGGGCCGCGGCAGGCGGCGGGCCCCGGCGCGCCCCGTCAGCTCCACCCCCGACACCGCTCCGCCACGGCGGCGGCGCGGCGCGGCCCAGCCCGCCTCTCCCCGGGGCCCCGGCCCCGGCCCCCGCGGGGCCGCGCCGCTCGCGCGGGCGGACTACAACCCCCAGGGTGCCCCGCGCCGGCGGACTACAAGTCCCAGGGTGCACCGCGCCGCAGCATGGCCGGCTTCGCGGACCTGAGCCTGCCGCCCGGGCCGGACAAGAAGTGCGTGCAGAGCCTGCTGGAGGCCGCCGCGCACTGTGAGTCCCGGCCCGGCGCGGCCCGGCGCGGCCCCGCGGCYGGGCAGCGGCGCGGGGCTCCCTAAGCCCGTGGGGCCGCTGAGGCAGCGGCCGGGCCTCGTGTACAGCGTTGTATCTATGTGCGGAGCTTATCAGGCTTCTGCCTGGGCTCGTTTGCTGGGCGAAACGTTGTTTCACTGTGTTTGCCTTTTCTAGTGGGATATTCGGCAGTGGCTCTTAATCACGTCATCGATTTCAAAGAGAAGAAACAGGTAACTTCGGTTGGGGTGTTCTGTTTTGTAGAGCTGCGTGGTTTGTTGGCTATTCCCGTGACAGGTTTCTGTKCCGGGCGCTTGCCTGGACGTGCGCGGGAATGCCTCTGTTCGTGACAAAACTCCGTTTTATAATGCAGTGCTACCGCCTTGCAGTTAGTCCATAAACATGGTCCACAAATGGTTCTTGATGAAGAGTTTTAAATCGTTTTGTTTCTATGGCCAATTTCTCTTTAGAATTGGAAAACAACTTTTACTTAAATTCTAAATGCATCTGTATTTTGAATAATTTTCTTTGTCCTTTTTTTAAGGAAATTGTCAAGCCAGTGCCTCCTTCGGAGTTGTTTCCGTCTTTGCCTATTGTACAAGTATGTCAATTTACATCCATCTACCTATTATTCTAATACATTCTTACCTTGATGCATTTGTGTGTGCAGTTTTGTATGTTACATCTTAATCAAAGAAGAGAGAACTTTCCATTACTTAATTGTTAATGCCCCCAATATTGGAAGAATTAGGCATTCAGTTTAGATGAGACTCTAGTCTTTAATTTTAGAAATGATTTGGAAAGCGACTGTGTGAATTTTCAAGCTTCTTATAGTTGAATAATTACAGTGTAATGCTTGAAATTAAGAATCTCAGTTTTGGCAGTGACTTACTGGTTTTGCTGGATATTTGAAGTAGTGAACCAGAACTATATTTCAAATCACTGGTGTGTTAAATCAGGAGTTACTTTTGCTCACACTTACGGCCTTCCAGGGGAGCCATAGCAGTATTAACAAAAATGCTCTTTTTTATCTTAAATTATTTTTTTAAATCCTTTATTATTTATTTTTAGTATTTCTTTCAGCTTATCCTTTCTCAGAGAAACACAATAAGCCCGTCTTTCTGAAGGGAAGATGTGATGCTGAACAAATCAATATAAAACAATAAAAGTAAAGTGTAGCTACAGACTTGTAGGAAATTGGTATAGGCAAGAATATGAGCAAGGTGCCACTTTCTTTTTAGAGCAGACGGGATGAAATTCACCATAAATTTTTGCTTTGCAACTTTTCAAGTCTTCTGTGTTATTTCTTCCTTGTAGGGGACATCTAAACGAATTAAAGTCTTAAACCGGCTAACGCTTGTTGTTTCTGATCCTTCACATTGTAATCTCTTGGTAAGTATACTCAGTGTATCAATTTTCCAAGTTTTATTTCCTCTTCCCAATGAAACTTTGGAAATTTTGTAGGGAGTGAAGATCATGGATTTCACAGGACACTCARCACTGATTTTCTCAGATTGCATCTTTAGAAAGTAATGTGATCATGAAGAGATGAAGACTTGAATCCAGAATGCATGAGTCTAGAATTCTTGACAAGGATACCATGAGCAAGCCTTGTAAACATTTAAATTTTAGTGCTACATTACTAAGGCAGAAGGTGGAAGTGCTTAAATAAATGGATGGGACAAGCCTCAAAATGACCTCAGAGAATTGCTCACAGTGGAGACCTACCGTGTAAAGTTATTAGGCTCACTGGATGATTATTGGGYTTGTTTTAATACTAGAAAATGGAAAAGGGGATTTCTTCTCATTATTTTAGGAGTAATTATTGTGCATATCTTTGGCATCTGCCAGAAGTCAAAGTACTAATTGTTTCTTCCTTTTGTAGCGATCAACATCTACAAATATAAGGTTATATGACATCATAGCAGTATTTCCTAAAACTGAGAAACTGTTTCATGTGAGTAGAATCATCCTTTTCTTTTTTTTTTTTTTTTTTCCTGTAATGCCAGTGCTATAATAATATTAAATGCATGCTTTGGGCTAGTGCAAGTACATGTTTTGTTTTGCTTTCATTTCCTGTTTTATACAGGCTGCATGTCATGGGGCTATTTCCCAGCTCAGGAACAGCTGGTGTGAGTAATTTGATCAAGCTGAGCATCTGAAACAAGCCAGCTTTTTGTCAAAATGTTTTTCTTACAAAAAATAAAACTGACATGTCTGACCTGTTGCAAGCTCATAAATAATCTCTTTAACTCTGAATTGAAAGAGTAGATGGAAGCATCCCATCTCTGTTAGCTTTGGCAGGCAGCAAGCTGACTTGCAGTTTAAAGCAGTCTGAAGAAGGCACTGGGATACTAAAAGCAAATATGAATYTCTTTGGAGGAGTGCCAGAATTTACTTTTGAGGCGAGCTTGTCAATATTAAACTGAGTCTGTTTTTAAAACAAGTTAAAACCTACATTCTAATATTACTGAGTACCTGTTTTGACATGTTAAAATCCTGTTTTTCTCATTTTGTTTTTCAAAACTACTTCCTCACCTTTTTGAAGAATTCATCCAATTAATAACTTGTCAAAATAATATATAAAGCCACAGGTTATAAAAGAAGGGGAACTTCTAAGAATCTTTCGGGGTAAGAATTTGGGCATTAATTGTTTAAATTATAACATAATGAAACTCATTTCTTACTAATTCTTCCCCCATTGCAAGATTTTTGGGACTCTTGGGAATTCAAAAGATGCTTAGTTGTGAAAGAGGCTTTCCACAGCCACTCTCAAGATCTTASTTTAGGGCTCTGGCAACAACATAAAATTAAGGTGTTGGGTTCTTGTGCAGTTGAACTGACTGAGTAACTTGAATGAGGGAGACTGACAAAGAGGGGCAGGAAGAAGCTACTCGGTAGCTTCTCACTGGACTCAGGTGAGTGAGTTCAGTCAGTTTATCATTGAAGCTGGTTGAAGGTAAACAGCAGGAGCATGCTGGCAGTTCTGGAGGAATGCCAGAGGCTCTCATTGAAGGGTGGATGTCTTTTATTTTCAAGCCATGTTGTGAGTTCTGCTGCAGTTAGATGTTCAGCTGCACCAGTGTTTAGCTGGCATATTCCCTACCCTCTGCCACTCATTCCTGCCTGTCCCCATCTGCTCTGCTGGTGCAGCTCTTTGCTCAGCTGCATGGTGGTTTSGTTTGAGAAGCTGCTTTTCAGCTGAAAAGTAACCACAGTTTGCCAAGGTTCAGATAGATCTGCTGTCCTGTTCTGGCTCAGCACTCAGCCACACGTAGTTGTTCCAGCACAAAGAAGAGGATGGCTGTGCTCTGGGCAGTGGTGCAGATAGTGGCTGCTGAAGCTGACRTTCTCACAGGTAACAGGCAAGTCGGGGAGGAAACCAGGCTGTCCRCAAAACCATCTTCATTGCTTTTGTACTGGCAACAGTTTGGTTTGGGGAGGACACCCAGGCATGTTTCTTGCAAGCTGCACAAGGCAAAAGACTTTGTTGCATGCTCACATTTGGAGCAGATTTGTATGTCTGTCTCTTGTTCAAAGCTTCTAGGTTTTCTAAGCCTCTGTGGAGAACTGTGTTAAGCTTTTAGAGGTATCATTAAGAAGATTCTGAATCATGTAGATGATATCATACATAATAATCTCAGTATATACTACCTGCTCTTACAATTTGTGGCTCTTTTGATRTTAAGGATAAAGCCTTCCAGGATGGATCTTCCATCACAAATTAACTGTATTTTAAAATTGTCTGTTAATAACACTGCCTAAAGAGCATCTTCTTTCTCATTGACAATTTTACACTTGAATTGTTTTCCATGGAACCAGATTTTTCATGTGTTTGTGAAAGAAATGTATGACCRGTGGAGATGCACTCTATTTCTAGCATGGCCTAAAAAATTCTATGCCCTCTTGTCATAAAGCGGGGAAGCTTTCCTGTGACTAAGAGTGGCAGTGATGGGTGTGGAAAGATGTGCTCAAATTCTCCAAATAATTTRTATGCTCAGGAGTGTGATGAAGCTTTKGTTGACRAAAATACTTGTAGAACATGCTGCTRCTTTAAATCTCTAAAGAGTGTTGTTTTGGTCTGCAGCTGGAATGTCCACTCTATGCCCAGTGTTAAGATCAGTGCTTGTTGCTTTTTAAGAATTTTAAAGATTCCTAACTGTTCTAATCATTTAGGTAGTTATGCCTGCTGTACATAGGCACATTTTTTTTAGATCATGGTGATCTGCTAATTGTCTATTTAAGTCTGAGGATATATTTGAAAGCCAGATTTCTATGTTTACTCATAACTAGTTGGCCAAAGCAAACCTAGCTGTCTTCAGCCTATCCAAGTGCTAGCCAATTTACTTCTGGCAGTCTGCAGTTTCCACCAGATGGGGCTCTTGCCTGCAGTGAAGCCAAAGACAAGCGATGCTGTGTGTGACTGCGGGATGTCCTTTTCTATATAAAGTTGTTGCCTTTCAGCAGGCTGGAAAACCTACCTCTGTGTGTGAGACCTGTCCAGTAGCTAAGCTAGACTGAGCACCAGAGCWTTTGGAGAAATCTCTAACTTCCTTTTCAGTTTCTGCTTATGGGGAAGYATGATCCTTAATTTTGTTTTTCCTTAGTGGTGGTTTCTGAAATGTTCTTGTCACTGGAATCCTGTAGATACACTGGTGTTTTGGGCTACTCCCTTCCCACTGTGGTTAATTTGCAAAACAGAAAAGTTTTCCAGCATTTCTAGACTTGATTAGGAAGGCTCAGTTTTCTCATGACACAGTGTGACTTGTGTGTTCCTGTTTTGTATTCTTGTTTTCCTTCATTTTGGGGCTCTTTCAGTATTTCCTGTGGCCTCACCAGTGTCTTTTCTAGGACATGACTCAGAGCTATCTGTTTTGTGTGTGTTCCTGAGAATCACCTCTGTCCAGGTAGTAAGTGGTACTGCACATAAGCAAATAAATTAAACTAACTGCAGTTGAGCCAAACTCACATCAAGTTAGACTTGCACTTAGAGTAGATTCAAATTGTGCCCCACCTAACAGAGTTGGTAAAGGTAGGGCGTAAAGATAAAGTTTAGTTTGAATGGCCTAGTAGTGTCAGTTTACCATTAACAATCTTGTGGTTTGCTGTGTGTGAATKAACCACATATGGACTGTGGGCCTCTTGTCTAGGAGGGAATGCTATCAACAGCAGAGAAACATTCCCAAAGCTGGGCCTCTGCTCTCATCTTCCCCTGAATTTCTTGTGAACAAACTGATAAAAGACTAATTTGCAAAGCCATAGTCAGCCCTGCACTACAGCACACAGTCCCTCTACCCTGCTGCCCAGACCTTGGATTGCCCTGCAACCCTGTCTGCTTTCATGCTGGTRTGAGAAGGGATGAATGGTTGGCAGTTGGCCCAGGTGTATTTGGAGCAGTTGGTGGCAGGTTTCTGAATGCAGAGTTCCCCTATGAATAAAAAATTCCTTTTGAACATCTTTGGCCCACTTTATCTTCTTTGTTACCATGCTGCTTATAGAAATTAATGTGGTCCTGTGTAATCATCTTTACTGGGTAGGCATATATAATTCCTACAAATTTTGTGTGCATGAGATTATATGTAAATAAAGGGCTTCCTTTTGTGTGTACTTAATTTTCTGTGTGTGTCAGTGTGGGGATTCTCCACCCTTTGTTCATTCCCTCTTTTAACAGAGGGTATAAGTTTGGGGGTGAATTCAAAGCTAGGCTTTCAAACTATAACTTCAGGTGCACAGTTTGAGACTCCTCTGGAGACCTGGCTTTCAGAAAGGATTGTGCATTTCCTCCCATCCCAGAAAGTAAGGCCCCATGAATTTCCCCTCCAGTGTCGGGCCTGTGGTGCYACTCAAATTAGAGACGGTAAAGGACGGTTCCTGGACTGTTCCTTTTGTAAATATGGGTTGTCCTTCATTAGGCATGAGTTGCTTTCCCAAAAGCCAGCATTGCTTTGGCATGTTCTATATCAGGTAAGAACAAAGCAGTAAATCTTGCCTTTAAGTTCGTGACTGTTCTTGGAAAAGTAGCCCTGCAAATGAAGGAAGGTTTAGGTTTTAAGTGTTCTTTGCACTCAAACTGTGCACCTGTAGCTCTGCTCTTTTATTGGCATACCTGCAGGACATTTAGTAGTACTTAATTTTAAAACTGGATTCTCCCTGGAAATTAAGAATCTCTGTGCACCTAAAGCTGCTTGTGTGTTTTTGGCATATCTGATAATCTACTTGTGTTTCTTTGCTGTAGATTGCTTGTACAACTCTAGATGTGGATCTGGTGTGCATAAATGTAACAGAAAAGCTGCCATTCTACTTCCGAAGGCCCCCTGTGAATGTGGTAAATTTAAATCTAAATTGTTTTTTTGCTATTAAATTCTATAATGTCAGTCTGAGCAGAATTCCCTACAATTTCCCTTCCATCATTTCTATCCAAGTGATTCTTATATTTTCTTGAATAATGCCTAATATTGTTTTAGATGTCCTTTACTTCAAGGCCTCCACTGCAGCTTTTAGTATGCAATGATGTATGTTCTTTCTCCTTTTTGTCTCCTGCTTATGAAGGCAAAAGTGGTATTTCCAGGGAGTGGGAACAGAGCCTTCAGGCCACTGCTATGCTTAACAGTGAGATTTGGTGTGGTTAGTGACCAAGCCACCTCCCACACCAGAAGTGATGTAGGTGTGTCAGAATAGAGTCATAGAATCACAGAATCAGTAAGGTTGGAARGGAYCTCTGGAGATCATCTGGTCCAACCCCCTGCTCAGCAGGGTCACCTAGAGCATGTTAGACAGGGTTRCRTCCAGGCAGGCCTTGAGTATCTCCAGAGAAGGAGACTCCACAACCTCTCTGGGCAACCTGTGCCAGGGCTCYGTCACTCTCACAGGGAAGAAATTCCCCCTCACGCTCAGGCGGAACTTCCTGTGCTTCAATTTCTGCCYGTTGCCTCTTGTCCTGTCACAYGGGGCAACTGAAGAGAGTCCGGCTCCGTGCCCTTGACACTCCCCATTAAGGTATTTGTAGACACTGTAAGATCCCCCYTCAGKCTTCTCTTCCCCAGGCYGAAGAGGCCCAGCTCTCGCAGCCGTTCCTCAYAGGGCAGGTGCTCCAGCCCTCTGATCATCCTCATAGCCCTAYGCTGGACTCTCTCCAGKAGCTCCATGTCTCTCTTGTACTGGGRAGCCCAGAATAGATAAATAGCCCTGCTATTTGAAAGATAGGAGAACATGAATGATGGTGTTAATTTGAGAAAAGGGTGTTGTGCCAGTTATTTGGGTAACAACTGTATTGAATCCATACTTGGACAAAAATGTCTTGGGAAATGAACCAAATGTGAAATCACTAAATATCTGCTATGGTGCACAAGTTGATTTTAAAACAGTACATCAGGTGTAGATCAAATACTAAAATACAATTCTGCCTGCTGTTGGTGGCTTGTCAGAAAACTTAATTTGAATGTGCTCTCAGGTGAAATATTTTTCCTCTGAGTGTGTATYAAGGTTCATTCAATGTGGGCATTCATGGCTGATACAGTCTTGTTGACAGGATTGACARATAGAGTTGGCTAGAAATCTTATTTTCCCTTCTAGAGGAAATTTAACATAGAATAAAAATAAAAAAAAAMMCACAAAATTCATCCTGAAACAGAACAAAAGTAACATCTTAGAATTTACAGTAGACTGGGAATTTCAATATTTCATTTAGAATAAATATTTTACATTTAATGTCCTTTGAAACTCCCTTAGATACCTAAAACTCCAGCAGCTTACCCAGGTGAGGAGCTGGGTGGTCAAGAGGCACTTAGATCACTGTATTTAGGGATACTTTTCTCACAAGCTGCTCCTCAGCTTTGACACTCCCAGCTTCAGGGCAGTCTGTCAGTCAGACTGGTTTTCTGCTTCCTGGGGCAGTCAGTCTAGGTTGCTGTGATGCCAGACAGACAGCTTGGTAGGCAGCTAGTGCATTGGAGATGATTTTTAAAAAAAAAAAAAAAAAAAAAAAAAAAAAAAAAAAAAAGAAAAAAATTTTTAAAAAAAAAAAAAAAAAAAAAAAAAAAAAAAAAAAAAAAAAAAACTGCTTGGCTTGAAACTGGTTGAAGTTAGTGTACTGCCACTACCTGTTTTGCTTTTGAAAAATTCAAGCTTTTCTTCTTGCTGGAAGATGTCACACCAGCTCTGTGTAAAACACTTGATGTGTATGTAACTTCTGTTCCGCGTGCCTGCAGATTTTATGCATGAATGGTAGCTGGATTAATTGCATCTATATTCAATTGCTAGACTATTACTAGACTCTCTTACAGTATTAACACTGCAGCATTTTTATTTTAATAATGTAAATATGAAGCATAGAGTAACATTTCAGAAGACCATGGAACCAGGAACTCCCTAGTTTTGAACTGTTTCTACCACTAACCGTATATTTTACGGCAAGTTACTTAACTTTTTTTTCTCTGTGTTAGCAAAAACAACAATACTAGGCTTTTGGTGAAACACTTTGACAGGCAGCGAAGGATTTTAAAGCAACTGAAAATGTATTAACTGGTACTGTTTGGAAACTCTCTGATGACCTACTGGTCTTCAAAAATTGTCACAAATAGCCACAAATAGCAGAGTATCATCATCAATAGTAGGGAGAAGGGACCTCATTTTTGCTTTTTTGCAAGGGAAAATTCTTCATTTGCAAGATGTGGATACTGTGGGAAGTGGTGTTCCTTATGGGAAGCTGTGGGGCTAGAGAAGGAATATCCTGAAAATGTTCGGACTTGTTTCTGGCCAAAGGTGATTATCCTTTTCATCATCACTGTGATTATGGAAAGCCAGTTACAACTAATAAATAGTTGTTTGTTTAAACTATTAAACTAATGAATAGTTCTTTGTTTAAACCTCACTTATTCAATAGCTGCAGATTCAATTGCATATGCCTGATGTACAGTGAAGTGGCTTTTTCCACCTTTTCTGTATGCTGTGTTCCTATTAGAACAGTTCTGCTTTCATTTTTTTCATATATAGTACAGGTAAATCGAGAATAAGYTGCATCAATAATAGGCAGGAGTTGTTAGATTGTTATACGTCTTTCCTTTTCATTTTTTGATCACATTCTTTCATGTGAAGGCAATAGATCGAGGCATTTACTTTGAACTTCTCTACACACCTGCCATCAAAGACTCCACAATGAGAAGATACACAATTTCAAATGCGATTAGCCTGATGCAGATCTGCAAAGGGAAGGTAAGCTCTCACRGTGAAAGCAAGTTAATTGATTCAGTTTCAAATTCTTCTGGAGTTGTGCAGACTGAGCCATTTTAAATGAGTTTGATGCAGGGATTTCTGAACTTGTGACTGAACCTTTGCCTACTAATACAAGCAAGCAATTATTCTGGCTGCAGATATTTCCAGCCACACACCACTGCACACTTCTTTCYTAAGTTGTCAAATTGTTGTGTTTTTTTTTTTCAGAACAACTTATCCATTATCATGGTACACAGTACCAAAAACAAAAGGGAAAAGTAAGCCCCAGAGATCTAAGGTGGCATTAGAACTGAAATTTATGCATTTATTTAAAAATTTGC
>NW_028187122.1:3117481-3193566 GCF_003343005.1 Rhea americana
TGTTAGTAAATTCCCAGCGTACAAAACAGACCCCACAGCTTGCTGGCTGTAAGCCAGAGCTTTGCTGCAATCAGGTCAGTTGCATTCTTCCCTGCTACTGAAGCCAAGGGAAGAAGTAGCACTTGCAGCTGGGGTGCCTGTACTCCATTGCTTTCATACTTCTCCTCCTCCCAGGCTACGCTGCCTGTCATATGGGTCCTCTCAGGCCATGTGTTTTTAACAGAAGCATATCATGATACATAACTGAGTTAAAAGGGATTGTAGCTCCCACCACCATTTTTGAAGAGGTCGTTGCTGTCCTTAGCTAGTCCAGAGAAACCAAAATTTACACTGCCCGGCAGGCTTAGTCTAAAGAGAGATACAGCGTTTGGGAGGTGCAGCTAAAGGGAGACGTTACTGCAGGACTAGGCCTATTTTATAGGACAGAGGAGGGGTTCAAATAGATGAATTCCCTTGGTGCAACAGAGTAGAATGAGTACTTACATGGCCTTTGCTGAGAAGCCCAACTCTGGGAGTTAATTATGCAAAATACTGACTTGGAGACGAGGCATATACACACACAATACCTTTCATTTGGGATGCCTTTATGCCAGTACTCCTCTTTTCTCTGTGCAATTACAGATATGTTCTTCATGCAGTTGTTGATTTGGGTAGGAAAAGTTGTGGTAACCTCACAAATGGACCAAGTGACATTTAGTCTGTGCAGAGTGCCCTTTCTTTCTGCATGTGTCAACCTAGTAGTACATCATTTATGCCTGGAAGGTAAATTGGCTGGAGCAGAACACAACAATTTGTTAGGTAGGCAGTGGAAAAGGGGAATGGGCTGCTACTTTACCTTTATTTTTTGCCTTTACTTTTTGCCTCTGGATTCAGTTACTTGGTGTGCCAGCAGAGATGGTTATTAGCCCTTACTGACAGTTTCTCTGTCTGTCTCTCTCTGTTAAGTAAAAGCCTTATCTATGGAGATGTGGTATGGCTGGTCTGTAGGCTGCTGGCATTAGCACTTGGCATGCAGCTCTAGCCTTCTGCCTAGCCTACATAAAGTTGCTGAGCTTTTAGCAGCTTTTGGATTCTTTTGTTCTCTTCTGTTGTAGGACAGAGAAACTCCTAGAAGCTTACTGCTGTCCTCAGAGCYAGCCTCAAACCAGGTCCCTAAAACAAGTCAGTGTGTGAGGAATGAGGGAGGGACTTGCTTGTCTTGCCAGACAGACAGTATATTTGCAGTCCTTCCTCCTCTTATGTTTTGGTACCTGAGTGTGGATGCTGTGCCCAGAGCAGTGTACTGAACAGCTGCTTTCTTCTTTACCTGAGGAGATGGTGTTTTGTGTTTGAATTCTTCCCTTTTATTTTCCCTGYGAATTTGCCCTTGCCTGTTTCTCCTTCATTCTCTAGCAGTACTCTTCTTGTCTGCTCTTATCTTCTCCTCCCTTCTTACCCATCCCCTGCTTAGAAGCCAGTTGCCTTTGAATCAGCCAGAGCCTGTCTCCGATACACAGCAGCGAGTGATGATCCTGTGCTGGCTCAGGACAGCTCGCAGAGCTGCTCTGGGAGTGTGGCTGAGCCCAGAAGACTGGCATTGGCTGCCATAGCTCAGAGCAGGAGGCTTAAATTTTCCCAACGAGCTCTTGCAGTCAGCACTGCTGAAGCTCAAAAGCACCCTTGGGATCCATAGTGCAGTCGTTTTAAAGGTGAACTACATGGAAAGAAGTGTTCTAAGCTCCATCATGTTGTGTGCTGTTAAGTCACTTTGATGTATGTATTACTTCTGTTTATGCTTTTCCTTATGCTGAGGCAGAGTTGTCTTGTCTCGTCCTTTCCTCCTCAGGCTGTGAGGAAACCTTGGGCATAGTGTGAACAGTGCAGTYGTTCCCGTGCAAATAGCTCTTTTACAGTTTGAGTGCCAGCTGTGCACATAGTATTTTCTTCCAATGTCTGCTTTGCTCTTTGTGCTGGGATGGTGGAAGGACAAGCAAAGCAGTGCAGGACAGGAATCAAAGGCCCCACCTTGTAACCAGAGGTGGTGTGATGTGTTCGTGGTATCAGAGAGGGAGAGTTTTGCTGCCTCAGTACCAGTTCTCATTCCCACCCACTCGAGCAGGAATTCCCAAAGCCTTTTGTTCAATATCAGAAAAGATGCAAGTAAATTTGGCTTTTGCTGCAGAAGGAAGTTGCTACCTGGGCAAAACAGTCTYCCCTGGGTAAGCATCCTTGGAGGATTACCATTAAAGAGTTCTGGYAGCTGAGCTGTGGTATCTGTGAGCCCCTGAGTAGTCATGTACCTCTTCTGTAGAAACCCTTTGGGAGAGAAGAAGGGAGAGACTTTGCCTGGTGATTTTTTTTTTCCTGGGGGTGCTAGGGTTGAGAGGATAGTGCATGATTTGGCTGCCATTACTTAACTGCAGACTGATTTCCCCAGCCAGTGTTGATGAGGGCCTACATGGATGCTGAGGTTAGGATTGGGTTTTACTGAAATAGAGTAAGCTGAAAATTCAGGAGCAGCAAGCTGTATAAAGGTACAATCTGTAAGCCTCTTCTGGGGTATGCTGGACTCCTAAATTGATTTCTGTTACAGCTCAAGTTGAGTTGTCATTTGTGTGGCTATGCATGCCTTCCTTAGTGAGGCTGAGCAGATGTCATGTGGCCTGTAGCTCTTGAGGGGCAGTGAGGGCACCTCACTCCTTGTCTCTTTTTAGCTAGTATAAATAAAATGGGGTGCATCTTAACACAATGTAACTGTATTTCTTCATCCTTTGTGTAAAATCCCTTTAAAGTCCACTATAAAAGATAAAGGTTCATGAGTGCTTGCTTAATATCAGCACTTTGAGATTTATGTTGCATAGCCTACCASCTGACAGGTGCATTGCTTATTCAGCTCACGACTGTCAGTGAGAAGTCTGTAACTGCGGGAGGGTGCTTGTCCCTGTGGCCCTCTTTCCGCAGGGAGAAGGGAGGTTGCTTGAGTTTATTCATTCCAACAAACTAAGGTCCCTGCTTTGCTAGAGTTCACCTAATTTGGAGACAGGGGCTACTTCCTGGTAGTCAACTGGGCTGTGAGCTTGAGCTTCAGGTAATGCTGTCAGAAGTTTTTCCACTTCTTGATTCTGTTTGACAGATGAGTATTTGTTCTCTTGTGTTTTCCAGAACATTATTATGTCAAGTGCAGCTGAAAGGGTAAGTCCTAGATTTTTGTTAATATCAGAAAAATTTGAGGATTTATTTTTAGCTGAAGATAGAATTTTATATTAAACATATAACTATTTTCATTTTAAATATAATGACCATCTTGTATTTCTTATGTTTTTAATCAGCATTTTACCAAAGAATTATATTGGGGTGTTTTTGCTTTCATATTTTCCATGGCAGTTTTCTCCCAGATGGGGACTCTGCTTTTCCAAATGATAGTGYTTTCTCGACTTCTAAGTGCATCTTCAGAAGCTTGCTGTTACATAATGTTTAGTCTTGCATTTCTAGCTGTTTCGTTCTCCAAATAGTTATATCCTGCACACACATACTCTGCCAGCACTTTGAGTAAGTGCATGTGTACATCCAGCCTTCTTTGTTCTGTTTTAGCCCCTAGAATTACGAGGTCCTTACGACGTGGCTAACCTGTATCCTTTTTCCAAGTTGGAGACAGCAGTTAACAGTAACACATGAAAGTGTGTTACTTTGAAATAACAATATTTCAGATTGGCTTTGAAATATTTCTATCTCTTCCACTCCTTGTACATGGTGGAGCTTGTTGGTGATACATTCCTTGAACCAGGACTCTTCAGTGGGTGTAGAAGGAGCAACAGATTTTGGTCATGGAGTAGCTTAAACAATAATGATATCCAGGTACAGATACAGGTATTGACATCTGTGTGTGTGTAAGTGCAATAATGAGTAACAAACATTAATCATAGGTCTTTAAATAAAGAGAAATAAAATTTTATGGACACTGTGGACCAAATGAGAAATTATTACTTATGATCTCTAAGGTGCAATGTCTTTTGTCRCAGMAAAGATATCTATCTATGTATGTATATGTGTGTATATATGTACAGACACAAAAGCATATGTGTGTGTATATATATGTATAAAAAGCTATAAAAGCATGTCTATTAAGAAAGAGAAAGTTCTTATCTTAGTACTGGTTACTTCTGTTCTTAATTTTTCAGTCCTCAGTTATGCATGTGCTGTCCAATCAGGAAATGTATTCTAGAAACAAAGAAAGGACACTTTTCTTGCCTTATTTTAGGAGTTTAGATGCACTTTTACTCCTCCTTCCCTCCCCACCCTGAACATGTCTGGCTTGTCCCTTGGAGAGGAGGAGCACACTCTGACTTGTGAGAACTGTGCGGGAGAGTACRTGGGCCGGAAGAATTTTACACCCTTTACGAGGAAGTTTTCTTGCCTCATAAGAAGAGCAGTCAGGCTCAACCCAAATTAACATACCTTGTTTTGATGTCATCCCTATTCAAGGTGGTTGGGAATTTTTCAGCAGAATGTTTTTTATATCAAAAAGTGCCTTTTCACACAAAACTGAAATTTTCAATGGGACAGTGTTTTACTTGATTATTCCTGTAAGAAATATACTTAAGCTGACCGACTTTATTTTTAAAATGACAGCTGCCTGTCTGGAAAAAAGCAGCATTGACAAGAGCCTTTTGGGGGGCTGCTGGAAAATTTCAGCCAGGAGAATTGGGTGCCTCGGTTCTTTGCCTCTAGGTAACCTTATGCAAAATGTCACTTTGATGTGCAGCTTTGCTAATTCGCAGTTATGTGTTGAATAAGCAAACTTATCCTACAGACGGACTTCCTTAGTCTGTTGACTCCTTTCTGTACATTTTGATCCTGAACAAAGATGACAGAGGTTTGCTGTTTGGCATGTCAGAAAGTGATGCCAAGGCAGCTGTGTCTACCAACTGCAGAGCTGCCCTGCTACATGGAGGTAAGTGAAAAGCCCAGGCAAACTCCTCTAAGTAGTGATTTCATTTGCAAAACTAAGTTTGTRCTGTGTATCCTTTTAAAAGGTCTGAGTCAGCTTGGGATTTTACCTTCTTTGTCCAACTCGTGAAGAGGAGCTTGTACAGCAAGTTCCCCCCCCCCTTGTTGCCATGTTAGGAAATCAATGGCTAAATTGATGATGCTGCCTGTACTAAAGTACTCTCTAACTATGTTAAACAGACTCATAAACCATTTAGCTAAAACACAGATCTGCCTATTACGCTACATAGTGAAAATAACACTTGTTTCAGAAAGTGTTGAATGTTGAACTTGGTTAGATCAGCAGAAAGTGCATCATTGACTTCAAGAAAATCAACATTCAATCTTAATGAAGCACAGCTTTTGCATTTATTCTTTAGTATGACTGCAGAAACACCCTTTGCCTTCTTTCTTTCTGATGCTTCATTATGTGGTCTTTGTTTCTGACTCACCGTTCAGTGTGGACCCTTTCAGGCTCAATGCAAAATTGGATATTGAGTGCTTGATGCTTAGGAAGAAATGTTTCATATGATGTACAATGTTTTGAAGWGTTTTTGTGAAACAAAACTTGCTTCCTTATGCTCTCAGCGGAGGAAGTTCACAATAACTATTCTTTCCTACCTACTCATTTTCATATTAAGAAAGTGGAAATTTAGCTTTTGACCGCCTGCGGTGGAAATCAACAGGTTTCCRGTTGTCCTGTGTGCCCTGCTGTCAGTGTGGTTTAGAGATGACAAAGTCTGCGTTCCAACAATCAGTTTAAACCCTTGCTTTGTACTTTGGTGCTAATTTTGCCTTCTCTACCCTCCCCTTCTGATGCACATTCGTTGGCTCTTAGAGTTTCCTGATTTCTGTTGTTTATGCTGATAGCAGTTTACCTTTGTGACTGAGTAGTCACATCTACCTGGTAATTTCTGCTTCTGCAAGGATTTGTCCGATAGGTATGATTTCTAGTCATTTTTCCAGCCACTGGAGTTGCTCTAGATAGCAAACACAGGGTTGGATTTGGTTTGCATCTCTTGTTTAGTAGAGGTGGAACCWGAATCTGCTACAATCAACAGAATCCTCCAGCCTGGTACTCAAGAACATAGTAACAGTGTGTTGGAAGAATTTTTGCCAAGTTTATGTGGAGTTTCACAAAACCTTCATTTTTCTTATCCATGAGGCTAAAAAAAACAGATACTTCATTTACCTGTCCCCCAAAGAATAGCAGCCCAGAATAAGTAAATACCTTTTTTGGAAGGTTCTTGCAGAGCTTTCTTAACAAAGCATTCTGTTAGCAGTCTTTTCTACCTTGAATTTTGCAGAGAAGCCTCCCAACAATAGTTTTGAAATTGGATTCAGCTCACTAGGTTACTTGGCAAATGTGTGAGAAGTTTGATAATGTCACATAGTCATATTTTATGGTAATGCTGAGGATTCCATGAATATTCTTGAATACCATAAAGTCACTTAGTTGGTATGTATAGGGGAGCCTCTGCCAATATAGCTGTGCCAGAGTAGTTTGTTTAAGAATACATTTTGTTTTTGTACAAACAGTGTGTTTTGCTCAGAAATGCTGAATTTTTTTGACATGCATTCAAGAACGTGTCTTTCTGTGACTGTGGAACTGATGAAGCTTGACTTCCTATGGTTTTGTGTCTACATCCCCTCAACTCCTGTGGACACCAACTTTCCCTTTTGTTTACTGTAATTCTTCACATGCCCTCGGATATCCACCTTTAATTTCCTAACTCCATAATTCACTTTATYGCCAGGTCCTGCTCATGTTGCTTTTGTTGTGTGTGCTGACTGGCTGGCTGGTGAACGTGTTGAACAGTGCTTTTGGGCATTGGTTGCATGAAACATGTATATTGTCCATGTGTGTTGTAAGATAAGACAAGAAGTAATTGGACTGAAGTGCAGGAAAAAACATTTAGTTAGACACTTATGGCAAGAATAGTGAAACACAGTAATGTGTTGCTGGAGAGGGTGGTAGAGTCTCTAGCACTGGAGACTATTAAGAACAGGTTGGACAAATTGGCAGGGAGTGACATTGGTGTAGGAGATCCCATTTGGAGGATAGACTGGATAAGCGTTTTAAGTGTAGCATCTCTGGTGGATTATATCCCATCCCTTCCTCATAAAAGAAGCATTGCTGGGGCTCTTGGACCGCGTGACGGCACTTGGTTGCAGAAGAAGATGATTTCTGCTGCTGCTTATGGTTGAGATGGCATAGGTAGTTACTGCTGCTTGGAGKATCCTGGTCACAAATGGAGAGATGGTTGATATACTTGAAAAAACGCTACGGGAGYGTCCTCAGCCAGCTTCCTTTCCAACCTCAGGACTGGCAGATGGATGCTAGGATTAGTGTCAGCATAGCAGGAAGGTCCCTGTATGGGGGATGGCTTAACAACTGCAAAACCGGTGTGAGTCTGTGTCCTCCATCTGGCTTGCCAGATGTGTTTGGGAACAAAAGAAAGTGAAGTGTGGTCTAACCTGGCACTGTCCTCAGGCTCAGCATCTGGGCCACTTTGGAACAAGAGTCTCATCAGCCTGGGTTCCTTCAGGTCCCTTTCAGCATAGATTTAGAACATGGCCCAATCGTTTTTCACTTCCCACTCCCCTGCATGCATACCARGCATCCCTGTCCTCCTTGCTGACCCCTGCTGCAGTTGTTCCTACATACCCATGCACACAGCAGTGAGAGGGCAGGGACAAGGAGAGTTTCCTAATACTGAAACTGTCCTTTCCTTGAAGTTYTTYAAATTTAAAGTTGCTGAAGGGTGARGATGGAAAGGTAAAAAGCAGGATGTTTAGCAAAGGCACTTCAACCAAAAATGTTCATTACTAAGCGATTTAAAAATCTGATTTAGCATGTGTAATTCAAATCAATTGCTTTTCACAGACAACACTGGTGCAATAAGAGGAGTACTGGTAAGGCCCTTCTGTGAGCTGGATGATTATGTATTGTGAACGCATTAGTGTCATCTTATTTGAGATACTAGAGCTTCTGCTTGTTTATTCCAGAAACGCGGAAGAGTGCATGTGGGGTAGTGTACACAGTGAAGAAGCCTCGCAAAGTTGAGGAGGAAGAAACACTGCCAGCCTGCAAAAAAGCCAAGACTCAAGTTTGAGGACTGAACTGGTTGTCAACAGGAACCTCCGTGCCATCTTTACCCAGTGCTGTGTCTTCCTCCCACCTTCTAACCAGCTCAGTTCCTCACATACTACTTTATTTAGTCCAGAGAAGAATTATTCTTGTGCTCAAATGAGAGATCTGTGGGGACTGCTGAATAGTTCACCATACCTGAAAGATKATCCTGCACTGTGCTTCTGGCCAAGGCCAGGATAGCATCTCTCCACCSTGTCCTAGGTCTTGTGGAGTTTGCACCAACTCCAGACAACATTTCTAATGTGGAACTTTCAGTTGTACAAGTGCAYTCTTTTATTAAAAATATTTTCAAGAACACTTCCATTTAAAGTCTAGCTTTTATGGCTACTCAACTTTAAAACATGTCTGTACTAAACCTTACAACTGCAAGTGAATAGGTAAAGTTCTTTTTGGTGGTCTGTGAGGAGTAATTCCACAGTTTAAAAAAAAAAAAAAAAAAAAACACTCCTCATTTTGTGATCAGTAATGAAGAGCCCAGCATCTGTCACTTGTTAGAAGATACCTCGCGTTTGTGTTACAGTAGCACCGACTGACCTGACCTGCTAGACCTACTGCATGCTTACATCCAAAGGCTGTCCCTGTCCTGAAGCACTTAAAACCAAACARTAACGTGAGGCAGTTACAGCAGATGGAAAGGAGGAGCCCAAGGTTATGCTGAATGTGTGCTCYGTGTGATCGGTTGCAGTCACAGTGTAACAGCTGTCTCACCTGGACCTGAGCAGTTGCCATGTCACAATTTTTTACTGCATCATTTCCTTTTTATGTCCTGGTCTGGCAGTGTTGCCTGAGAGTGTTTGCTTTGCTACCTCCAGCCTTTCCCTTTTTCCTTCCTGTTACTGCCTCGGTAAACCTAATCTGTGGCCAGAAAAGCAATCATGACAGACTTATAATCAGCAAAGCATTTTTAGAGCTCTTCCAAATGTTGACTGAAGCTTTATTTATTTATTACAAACCAATACAACAATTATGTAAGATACTGTAGTGGGCCCTTGAGCCACCTTTGCTGTGAATATTCCAGTCCTCCTGCATCTGACAACAAACTGAGAAGTGCAAATTATAGTGTGTGAAATACTGCAGAAGTTTTGTAGTGTGGTCTCTGAACTTTTCAATGACTGGACAAAGCAAAACAAATGGAGTTTTCAGTAGACCAGGAGTTCTGTAAAATTTTGGGTATAAGTCACAACAACTTTTGCTTTGACCAAAAAATAATGAAATATTTGTCCTTTATGTTGTYGTCTTACTTGTTGACTTCGTGATGGAGTCCTGTTTTATCACCAGGAATGGGGTGTAATATGTATACAAATTTGTCATATGTGGATTTCTCTCTTAAATGAGGCTCTAGCCAAATAGAGCAGAAGCTGAAACATGTCTGTTTGGTGCAAATATCTGAATAACAAGTTATTTTGCTTTGGTCAGAGAATAATCTACCTTGAGCATAAGAGAAATGGTTTGATAATTAATAATGGAGAAAGGCTTTTGAAATTTAGAGGTCCTACTTACTGCATGTTTGACCTTGATTTTAGAATTTACGGTCTGCATATTTGCCCTTTAAGTAGATAAACCACTTCAGGACCTGAGTGAAATGTTTCTTTTCCGCCTGTTTCCTGAGGCATTTTGCGTTTTCCAGCCACTCTGGTACCTGAACAGTTGAAGGACAAACAGTTACAGGACAAACAAAGGGAGGTAGCCAGGGCTGATGTCGCTTCTGCTTCCTGCAAGCTATTCTCCCCGGGTCCGAGTGTAGTGAAGGGGCAGCAAGCAGAGGTATGTCATAATTTTCATGGCAAAGAGGGTGTTTACAAACGAAGCCTGTGAATGGCAAGGTGACGCTCGCACGTGGTGGTGCTTGTGTGAGGAAAAGCCTCATCTGTCTAAAGCAGGTCCGTCCGTCCRGGTTAGCTGCTTGCAGATAGGACTGTCTGTCTGTGTTTAGAGGCATTTCTTGTGCTTGCTTTTTCGATGGGTTTCTGTAAGTTCCCTTCACCTCCAAGCTTTGCGTTCTGGTGACAAATGCTTGTTGCTGCCCACCCCTGTACTCAGGCTGTGAAGTTTGCTGGCTGGAAGCATGGTGGCCCAGGCCAGTGAAGGTGTGAGAGTCTATGGCATTTTTGTGGGGGGAAGCTACAGCATGGGGCATTAGGATTATTACTGATTGCAGCATGTAATGTCCTGGTCAAACTGGAGATTTCCTCCCTTGGCGACACTGTTGGGATAGTTGTGCTTCAGCTAAAGCAGACGGTGCGGTGCCTTCCTTTGCTCACAGGACTCCACTTCTTCCTTGACTGGGACAGTTGAAGCTTTCTTTGTGCTCCACACTTTAAGAACTCATTTGCTGAGAAACTGAGGTTTTAAATCAAACTCAGTTATAAAACTGTAACTTTCAATAGTACTAGCTACTCAACTTTCTGCTTTTGTACATGTGTTTCTATTTAATAAGAAAGAAGAGGCATTTATCTAACAGTGTCAGAGAAGTAGCTTGAGGGCTGGCAGCTTTAGGCAGCTGAGAAATTTTCTAAAGGTGTGCGTCTTACAGAGTCCAAAATGTGAACCTTTAAAGAGAGACAATTTCTCTGGGCACGCTCACCACTGCATAACACACTCCAACAAATACAAAGAACCACTCTGTTTATTTAATCTGAAATAGATCAGTACAAAATGTACAGAAAAAAAGCAGTACAAATTTACAAATATACATCATCTGTTTTTGCATTCTTCAATTATCAGGCTTTGTAATAGTCCAGCTTTGCGATTCACCTCCTGATACCGTCTCCTCTCACCTTCATAACATTGCATTCGAATCCGATAGCCCATACTTAATGTAAGGACTTTATCATCAAGGTTGGCAAACCATCTGCAAACCCCATTACTCAACGACTCCTTTAAATCCACTTGCATCATAGCAGACCTTCTTTCATTGCTATCTGATCTTGTCCACCTTTGCCACTCATTTAACACATTATTCTAATAGTGAKTATTCAGCAGAGATAAGGCAACAGTTACAGGTATAGGCTATTTAGAGCTATTGGAGGCTGGAGGGAAGCTGCTAATGGAGTTGGAAATAATACCATCTAAGATAAAAGGATTCATTTTGCTGACAAAGACTGTATTAGTTAAAACTGTAAAAAGGCAACAATAATTGGATCATTAAAAATGATTAATTTTTTAAATAAATAAATAATAAATAGGAATAAATAAAGCCATTTTAAATCCAGTGGAATTTTAACACTCAACCTGCCTTTTGAAATAATTTCTGTGCATCTTTGTTTTGCTATTTTTCAGGAAAGCATCTCAGATAGTCTAGTACCATAAATATCTTCAGTAAAAATATTATGTTTGGGAGCATTTGCCTCCGGGTTGGTAAGAAGTGTTTAAAAGCAGCAAAAAGCAGTCTTCTCTCTTCAAGACTAGTTTGGGTGGATGCTTTTGTAGCAGTTGTCTTTCAGGTTGTTGAATATCTCTTTGGTGCCATTCTGCCACTGAAGCACAAGATCCATAGGGGTTTTCCCTTCCTGGTTGAAAGAACCAGAAGAAGCAAGATTTAATTTCAGCCAGTGATCATAATCCTTTACTGTTTCCTAAATATTTGCATGGTGAGACCATTGCACATGCTCACRGTCAGACTTACTCCTGTCTCTCTGAGTTCAGGGTCCTGCTTTACAGATCTAGTCCTTGTCCTGTTCAGACTGATGATGAAATTTCCCTGTATTTCAGTGGGCCTAAGCCGTATTATTGGCAAATACCATGACTAGCAGAGCCTRTATGTGTTTCTTTGGATCCAATCTAAACTAATTAGAAATACATTTAGATGAAACCTCAATAAAGCGCTCCTCTATTTAATTGAGGATTCAGATAAGACTTTGTACTGATATAATTAAATAGGTTATGAATCACATCTAAATTAAACCGGAGCAACTTTTGTGTGCGGGTAAAGCCTGAGAGCAGGTCCTTGTTCTTTTGGGCTGTACCTTTTGTTGATTCATATACGTGTCCTGAATACCCCTGAAWTTAATGCCAGGAGCAGCCTTGGCTTTAGAGGGACTAGGCAGTGAGTAGGGAGTGCATAATGTGTTGTAGCAAGTGGTTTGCTCCTTGCCTGCTTCAGTTTTTTTCTACAGTAGATGCTGATTGGCATTAGTAAAAARTCAGTCTATGCCATGGATGCTTTGATTGGATTTGGGGGGACGGGGACTGTGACATGCTAAACTTGTTACAAGTGGTCGCAGAGCTCTGGTCGTGCAGCTGCTGTGGCTGAAATGGCTGTGAGCAGTATCAGGTGCTGGGCTTCTTAAACTGAAGCTCTGCTGATCCAGGGTGACTTACTGCCCAGCAATCAGACTGATGGTTAACCAGGCATCCAGAGATAGAGCTTGGCTTGCCATCAGCTGTGGGCTGGCTGGCAGAGCAAAAGGGAGTTTTCTGTGGCAAGTGAAGATCTTTGTCTCGGCAGTGATTGAAGCYCAGGAGTTACTCAAGGAGCAAGATGTGTTTACATCTTTTTAATATCTTATATGTGCAATTAAATTAGTAAGCTGCGATATTGTTTTACATTACAGCTGATGAGTTCTGGTTTTAGAACAGGTACCATTTTTYTTCTCGCTGCCCACCCCCAGGTTACGCTTTTTCCATACTTCATCTTTGCTTTAACTTAGTCTGAAGTGGTCTCAGGGAGCCACTTTGCAATAGTTTCTCTTGGCATTTAAAGCCACAACACTGCTCTGAAGGGAAGCTCATTCCAAAGYGTTTTGATTTCCGGTATGTTTTGCTGTTACTTACGCAGTTCTTCACGGTTAGGTCCGCTCCGTAAAGAATCAGAAGTCTGATCATTTTGTAGCGGTTCAGTCTCACGGCGTCGTGCATCGGTGTGTCTCCTTCCTAGGGGCGTGAGACACAGAGCGTGGTCAGTCCTGSCCTCCGGCACTCTGAACAGCTCAGCCGCTGACTCTCAAGCAAGCCAAACTGTGAAGACACGTCTGCTTGATGCCACCTCCTAACCGTCAGGTAGGAAGTTGTTAGTACTTACTCTGTCTCTGGCATTGAGGTCCGCTTCGCAGGCGATGAGGTGCTCCCCGCAGTCGTACTGACCCGTTCTCACAGCCACGTGCAAGGGGGTGCTGAGCAGCTGCGAAATGGGGGGCGAGAGAGAGCACTCAGCGGCACAGAACGCGTAAAGAGAAAATCAGAAAGGCAGACCGTTTCAGGAACGGCCACCAAAAATCAGCAATTTCAAGTAAGGGTCAGCCTTTCGTCTCCGGTTTAAGAAGCTGCTGAGTCCCAAAAGGACCTACCTTGTCTCTGGCATTTCTGTTTATTCCTTTGTCCAGTAAGAATTTCAGGACATCCAGGTTCCCTCCCCGGCATGCCCAGTGCAGGGCTGTAGATTCAAGCTACACCAGGAAAAACAAAAAAAAGGTAATTTAATTCATCCTTATAAGAAAGAACAAATTAAACAATTCTGATCGAATTTCAAATGAATGCARAATCATTTTCATTCAGTTTAACCTGAAGCACTTTACTGTGATCATTGAATTGTTTCTAGTTTTCCTATTTTGCCCTAATTCTTTCAGTACTGCCAGTTTTTCACTCTTCACAGCCACTGTGTATTGCTCTTAGAGAATCTTGGTTGTGAAAAAGTGTATATTTTGTCCATTCTGTGAACTTACAAGTCGTCTTTGGATAGCCAGGTGTGATTTTTATGGCTGATATGTGCTATTTCGTATCTTTTGTTTTTACTTGATGTCTTTTAGATTCCAAAACACACAGAAAATGATGATGAAAGGAAAGAATAGTTCCCTTTTGCAAACTCTCAGAGGCACCCAGTATTTGATTTCTCTCCACTAAGCTCTTTTGCAAAGGGTGGAATTTCCCTTGCAGATCTTGCTCTGCTCATCATTCCTCAAGTTTCTTACGCTACCCACAGTCATTGCGGGGTTAAGCGAGGGGGAATGAGGCTGGCTAATTCCAACTGTGTAGTAAAGGCACAAAACGCTGGGCTTGGAGAAGCAAGAAAACAGCTGCAAAAGCTGTTGGCATTCTGCTACCGCCACGGCCAGCATTCCAGAAGAGCAGAGGTCTCTCGTGAGCTCAGTGTTGAAATCCTGACGGAGAATGTGTATGTTGTCCTGAGCCCTTGATAAAGGCGTGGGACAGTGGTATCTCCACCACCTGCTAGCAGTCTGAAGTGGTAGCCTGACCTCAGCTTTCTTATCCTTCTTTAGGCTCTGCTGTTTGCAGCAATCTGCTGGCCGATATGCTCCTCCACTTCCTGTGTTTTCCAGTAACCATTTTGGGAAATTGAGGCAGACACCCCCTCTTGAAACCTCTTCTCAACAGTGTCTTGAGGATAAACTTACAAGTTATCTTAATTATCAGAGGCCTTTTGATGTTCTTCACTGCTATGTGTGGCTTTGGCAGAGTTAGGAAACAATGAACAGTTTTTTTGAAAGGAATGTAAGTGCATGTGCATACCATATCTTGCAGTTCAAGCTGGGCTCCGGCTTCCACTAACRTTTTTACCACCTCTAGATGTCCTTCAGAGCATGCCCTGTGCAATGCAGTGCGCTTGTACTGTCAATTAAAACAGTGCAAAGTCAGATATTAAATGTGGCACAAAGAGATTTTTTTTTAATCTTTTCTCCCTGCCTGCCTAGGATGATGGCAAACACATATACTTTATGCTGATTCATTTTCCAGAGCTAATACTTTTGAGACCTGAAATCTGCTAAATTTTAATAGTATCCTAATAGCAGAGAGCTGCCTACCCAGCATTTTAAAGGGCATGAGGTATATCTGCAGTATGACATGGAAATTTTAAATTGTGCCTGTTGAGTTCCTCCATCCAACATACTATGCTGCATTTGCAAATGCAGGCTATGCTCTATGGAGCATGAGAGCAGGCAGCATCACTTTTGTAGTTCTGCAGAAAAAATCCTTGTCTGTCCATCTGTAGCACTGGAAGACTGCCTGTTACAGGAAGCAGGATTTCCCAGTCCCAAGCATCTTTCTTTCAAATATAAAGATTCTTTAGCAATAACAGTATTTTGAAAGGTCCCAGTGGCCCCTGTATCACTGGAAAATGTAGTATGTCAAGCTCCTGATTTTTACTTTCTTATGCTCCCCTGCCCTCTTTTCTTTGCCTCAGAAGTGTAGAAGCTACAAAACCTAGCAGTAAAAGTTATTCTTGCTCTCTAATAATCTCTCTTCTATAGCAGGCTTTGAAGTAAGAAGTAGTATTGTACCTCATCACAGATGTCTGGATCCCCTTTATCTGACAAGTATTTTTCAATTACTGGCAACTTGTTCTCCAATGCAGCCCTGAAGAACGTGGGTATATCCACTGGTCCTGTCTGGTGGAGAGAAATACACAGAACATAAATGCATGTGGCAGCTCTACAGTAGTGCAAAACCCCATCRGTCCTTTCACAGAAGAAAACACTTCATAGTAGGACTTACAATAACTTCTGGTTCAGGTTCCTTTGAAACGGGTGCTTTTACTTTCTTGCATTTTTTCTTTTTCTTCAGCTGAATAATTTTTTCAAGATCCTCTAAGCTTTCAAGTTTTGGCCTCTCCTGTAACTTTTTCTTCTTRAGCTGAAACAAAGCAGGGAAGGCAGCAGGTTGAGCAACAGCGTAAGCCCATTTCCCTTTCAGAATGGTAGGACAGGRCATGCAATTCTTCAGCTGAGCTCACTAGCTTAAGACTGGATGAACTTGGAACTAAGTTGCCTTTTTAACAACTAGAGCAACTAGAGTTAATTAAGCATTATAATATGTTACTAAGGGTGTAAGAAAATCTGCRTCATCTTTTCATACACCTTTGGCCCATGTTCTAAATGTTGTCTCTCTCTTCAGCTGAATGTTGTGGGATAGCATAATTTTTCTGCGTTATGCCAGGAGTTGGAGCAGCACCACAGCCCTTCTGGCTCAACAATTTAAGAAATCTCATGGTCAGTTTATGAGGGCTGGGAAGCCCCTGCAGTTTTCACTGACTTCCAGCAAGCATCCGCTTTTAGGATGTAGTCTGCCTGATTGATTTTAACTTAATCCTCTTCRATTAAAAATATATCATTAAGCGAACTGCAAGGTTTATCCTGATTTTAACATTTCATTCAGGAAGCGTTCACTTTGGGAAGCTGCAAAGATTGTCTCCAGTATCCTTGAGAGGGCAGTTCGGTAGATGTTTATGACTTCTTCAAGCCTGCTTGTAAAAAGCATCACTGCATGAAGTCAGTATGGGGCATTGCTAACATCAGGGACAAATGTGTTGCCGGAGTTAAGGGCCAAGATCTCCAATACCATGAGGTGTCCTTGGGTCCATGACTTCRGAAGAGTGACTTGCAGAACAAGGGGTAACTGGGCCAAGACAAGTGTCAAATTCTCTCATGGTATCTTTAAGGGTAAATATACTGGTGAAACCCTGCTTTCAACTGAATTCTTATTCAAGTCATTTCCACCTCTCTCTTGAGGGGAAAAAAAAAATGTTCTCTGCATTAAGATCATTGAGTTAATGGAAAATATTCTGTTGGCTTGGGTGGGTTTTCCATCAACTGGAAATTCCAAGAGCTGTTAAGACGATGTGGTTGTTTTGGATAGAGAAACTTAAAAAAAATTGTAGCAAGTAATGATCTCCAAGTTAAAGGTGAAAGTCAGTAGTTRGATTTATTTTACTTAATATTTTGGGGGCTCACCTTTTCACCCCTCTTTTTTGGACCAAAGCCTTATTCCCCCTGCTAATTAAACTTCTTCATTCTCATATTGCTTTTACCAGTTTGGGGTGATATAGGAGGAACTGTCATATTACAGAAATACAAAACGGTAAATTTCTGTAGACCCATATCACTTTTATTTTTATTTTTTCCAATTGTGTTTTCATAAAAAGAATATTTTTATGGTAGGTAGGGCTTCTGGCTTCAGAAATGTACTCTTGCACCCTTAGTGGAAAGCAAAGCGGTGCCRGTTTGAGACTTGTCTTGGGTTAGCTATGTTTGATGGCAGTTGTTGGATGTGCCAGCTGAAGGTGTCTTAGTGGTTGTGTTCCCCTGTACTGACAGCTGGTAGAAGGGACTGGGCGAGAGAGAGCCCATGGGGCTTGGGGCAGACCCTGCAGGGATGTTGTGGCTGCTGCCTGGAGCCATCACCCGTGGGAGCCAGCAGATCTCTGCCTTTGGGCATCAGACCGCATACTCGTTTGGTGGCGATCTCCCAAGGGTTCGTTTACCCCGCTCACAAGGCATGTATCTCTTAATTAGGGCTGCTGAGCAAAGTACGCACAGGATGTCAAAAGAACGAGCACAAACCTGAAGAGCTTACCTCTGCCTCTAGCTTTTTCTCTTTTATATAGGCCAGATCTCCTCGGGTCAGTAAGGGTTCAGAGACTGTCTTTAGATCCTCCTGCTTCTCTAATCTTACAGCAGCTTCATACTCTCCATTTTTGAAGTCCTCAGGGAGGAAACTGCCAGTCTCTTTATCATCAATTTTCTTCCCAGTCACCTGCAAAAGCAAATGCGATGTAATATAAGCAGCAGTTTCATGGCTGAAGTAGCTGCTTCCTGGGAACATGGGTTACCCAGGAGCTAATTGCATGTCATTTTTGTGAAGTGTCCAGCTCTAGGAGTGCGTGGTAGAGTGCARACCTCACTCAGCCTGTGCCTGGCTTAACCGTGCACGTGAACAGTTAGAGCAATCTCACTTGCAGGGAGCTCTTCCACCTCCACAGAGCAAGCCCTCGTTGGCATCTCGAGGGTTTGGGTCGGGATCTGTGGCTGTAAAAGGCTCTGGTGGGAAGAGCCACCCRGAGCAGTGCCCTGGTGAGGAAGCAGAGTGAGAGGAGAGGCCACCCCTTGGGACCGTACACTTCCAGGGAAACACAGTGCAACTAAATGAGGTTGCTGAGTAGTTTCAAGGCTGATCTTACCTGTTGCTGTCAATACCAAAGTCCCCATTTATGGCACTTAGCAAGATAGCATAAGGTGGTTCCTGTGTACGAGCTGTAGGATGCTTGATTGTTTTTGCTGACGGTTTTGAATAGTTTTTGGAAATAACCTCGATTAACTACATTCAAAGAGATTGCGTGTTAAACTTAGTGGAAGCTATGGCATGTTTTGAGAGTAGTTCAGTCAATTCRTGTGATCTAGACTGACTTTTCGTTCAGTCACCCTTGTGAGATTGTTTGTTATAGGGTTTAACACTAGAGGAATTGGCAGGGCCTTGCCAAAGGAGTTTAACACTAGGAAAAAAAAAAAAAAAAAGGCAGGGCCTTGCCAAAGAATTTAAGACAAAGTTAACTAGTCAGATTTTATGGCAGTTTCATCTTAACTTATTCATCTGGAGAGAAAAGGAGTTTCCTTATAATATTCCAGTGTTGTAGTGGATTGCCCCTTTTTATTGGTCAGATCAAGAATACTTTGTTTGAACTCCGCAATGGAGTGCACCATTACTTGTGATTTGATTTAGACATTATTTTCAAAGGCTTGTTACACCGTGAAAATCACTGAGTGCAGGAGTAATGCTTGATGTTTGGTTTAAAAGTGGAAAGAAAAAAGCTTGGTTTCCCTGTATTGGTATCTCCTCCTAATCCCTTACTGGACTGGAATTACTCTGTATGATCACAAACATAATAGCTTTAAAAATAGCTCTAAATCAAAGTCAAAAGAAAATACACATCTAAGTGGTCAGTCTGTTCCTCCTGGTGAAATATGTGGTGATGCAAAACCCCTACAGCTATGTAGTTGTATCAGTGGTGAGTCCCCTTTGCAGAGAAGGTTAAAGTGAGAACATTTTAGCATAACACATTGTAACACACACAGKTTTTGTACCTAGAGCACAGTATTGATGGTCACCCTCTAAATCACCTCAACGATCCACAAAGGTTGTCTCTTTCTTACTGGTACCACAACAGTCTAGAGGGAAAAGTAATTTTGAATAAATGAAATATTGTACCTACCAGCTCTTCGACTTTCATCATCATCATATCTGCTGTTGGTCGAGGTTGCACTCCTGTGTGGACGAAGCTCCCAAGGGCTCAAGTAAGCTCTGCAGGGGCCACCACGCTAGCTCTGCTTATATATGTTTGGGAGAACTTTGCTTGAATGAGATAATCTTCCAACCTGGGAATCCAAGTATGCCGCTGGGCTTTGCCAGCTAGGAGGTAGGTTCATGCTCATTCCAGACATGTTAACTAGCCAGATCTGGTGTCGCGGGGGGGGGACGCGTCAGCCGGGGGGACGGTCCAGTCTCTCTGTCTCACCGCCCCGCGTGTGTGAATCGGAACGAAATGTGAGATCATCGTTCCTTCGGCAGTGACCGAACGGCTCAGCAATGCTAGTCATGCTGTGTCCCCGGTGCCCACTAGGACAGCTGCCTGTTGATACAGCGTTACAACAGCTTCTTCTCCCCCCCCCCCCCCCCCCCCCCTTTTTTTTTTTTTTTTTTTTTTTAACTGACTGGAATACACAGGAAAGGGTAAGTTGCTTATGTACAATACCTGTAATAATAATTTCCTGATAAGTGGATGATGACCCTTTAAGTTTTGGGAAGCCGTTCTTTTCATTGCTGTTTATTCTTGGATAGTAAACAGTTTTAAGGGAAAGGCTTTTTCTCATCATGATGGCACTCTCCTATATTTGTTGGGAGGAATTCTCTGAAGGGATTACTGAGCCAGAATGATGTCTCTGGTGCTAAAAGGGCCTATGACATGTTAAGTTACAATCAGTGAAAGATCKCAAAACAGCAAGCTTTGCATTTTTCTGGGATGTTGTCAGTAATTATAAGCAGAATAGTAAATTAAGCCTATTATGCCAAAAAAGTAAAACCAGGATTGTTTTCTCAGACAGTATTCTCATTTTGGTATGAGAGAGTAGGGGCACAAATGTGACCTATTTGGTGGTGAAGCTGGACAGAGGCAGGTGCATACAAACGTTGGGTTAGTTTTGAGCAAAAGGAGGTATTGAGTCCTTTGGAAGAAATAGAGGGCAAGCTTTTCTAGTGCCACAAATCMAAATAGCCTGTGAGCAGGCTGCTGAACACTAGCAAAAGACAATTTCGTAAAAGGAAGGTCCACTAATCTCTGCATTTAGAGAGTGTGGATAAATGCCAAGAAAGTCAGTTCTGTCGTTCTCCAATGCTTAGCGCTTCTGTGTGGTGAAGCATAAGCCTGGCTTTAGGCAGTCAAGTCACCTRGCTGAAATCAGTGTAACCACTCAGGTGCTCAAAGTACAATATGCGCTTAAGTAGTTTGCCAAATCAAGTCTTAAATATTTTGGGTGTTTATATCATTAGCATCATTAGTGTGCTGTGTTCCTGATACTGACCTTTCAAGGTGTCTCTACTCTTCTGATCTACCAGTAATTTGAGTACATCCAAACTTGTCTTCTAGTCCCCATCATACCTATGCCCTCCCTTTCCCTGAAATGAAGCTGGACATCAGGTGGTTCCTTTAGTACTCAGAATATAGATGACATTACAGGATGAGCCCCAGAACTAAAATAGAGTATGTGGCAGCAAGAGAACCTTTCAGAACATTTTTTTCCAAACCTAAGCACAGCCAGGGTATCATTCCCCCATGGTGGTATGTCCTGAATCACACTTCAGAGTGTTTCTCACAGCAGTTTTGTACTCCTGCTGTATGTTGCTGCGATAAGAGGCAGCTCTGTTTGGCTCTTTCTTGTTTACAAATGTGCTGTAACAGGTGAATTCAGTGTGTTTCATTCTGCAGCTCTTCTGTTATTTGGGAGATTGTCTTGCTACCCACAGTCCTAATAGTAAGGCTGCAAAAACCATTTCTCGTTTCAGAGAAACAGGTTACAGTAGAGAACTGATGTGGGACAGGAAATGCAGGGCTGGTTAGCAGTTTRCTTTAAGAACAAAAACTACCTAAGCTGCGAACTGCCTCAGCTCCCTTTATATTTGAACCTTACTTTTCCTTTTTTATGCCTTTTTTTTTAAATACTGTTTCTTTTTTCTTAATAGCCAGTCATATAAAACAGACTCAGCAAAACCTAAACTAGAAGGTTTAAGTGGAGAGAGCTTTCTCTGCAAGCAGTTCATAAATCGAACCCAGACTGGCTTTACAATGGACCGCTGTGCTTCGAGGGGAAACACAAACCCACCTCTCTGGTACAGGCTTCTCACAGCACTACCAAAGAAAACAGCCATGTTCAATAACTATCTTTAAAGCATCCGGTCCCTAATGACTGAAGAGAGTAACAAAGAATGAAAAAGAATCTTCCTTGACAGTGCTGAGTACAGCAAAGGGTGGCGCACACAAACCTCCTTTTACCAAGGGTGGAAATGCAAGTTAACCTAATGGGTAAGTGCTTTTGAGCTAAATATCGTGTAAACCAAGGCAACCTTACTGAAATCAGCAGAAATATACAACTTCATATCAGCTAAGACTCTAACTCAGATGATTATCACTGTTGCTTAATATTGGAGGCAGCAGTAATATAATGAGCTTGCAACCTTGTGCTGGACTATAACCACTTAATCACCTTTCCACAAGTGACTTCTCGTATCACTGTTAAGTTAGTCATAGCAGATGGTCAGTGGGAGATGTGTAATGGGAGTCGGAAGAACAGTGGCCAGTCTGCTAACGTGTAAGGGCAGAGCAAAGATCCGGGTGGTGTCACAGAAAAACTTCCCAGGCAGAAGCAGGAGCCCAATAGGCTCAGCATCGCAGAGAGCAAACTATCGGGATGCCCCATTCCCCGTTATCAAAGAAGAAATTGTTTGAATAGYGCAGAGGTTTTTTTAATTAATTTTCAAAAGAGGCTAATGGTACGGTGGAGGCATTACRTTTGGTACAAGCAATATCGCTACCTCTTGTGAAGTGTATTACCAGCCTATTTTCAATGCCGTCATTGCCCTACTTGGCTATCTTGCATTTTCCGGAACGCTGCCCTTGGCTCTGTCCTTGCCTTCGAAGATGCTGCCCTCCGCAGTGCCTTTGTGCCTGGCTGTCTCTGTCCATCTCCTGCTGCTAAATAAGTAAAGGTGTGAAAAAATCAGTTGCTGAGAAGTGATTATGCACTTAAGAGGGTATTAATCCAGCAAACTATGTTCCATGCGTGTGTGCAATTCAGGCTAATTATGTACCTAAGGGACACCTAAGAAACAGTAACCCGTAGCTTATTCCTTCTGGATTTGGGATCTGTCTTATTTATGAGCATCCAGTGAACCTAACGTACAGACACACACAACAGAGCAGTCATAGTACATTACAGGAACTGTATTTTTTTTCTTCTTTAACTGTTTCTTTTCCCCTAAAAGGCAGGAAGCATTTTTATTTGCCTAACAGATAAACTAGCTGGTATTTATTGTTACAAAGCAGTTCTGGTATGAGCTAAATATAATATGCAAATTATGTCACTCATGCCGTAACTTGTTCAACACATTGATATATATGTCTGTGTTTTTTTCTAAAGCAAATAGGGAATTATTACATTATCTGCTTGAAACAGCCCAGAGACTTCTCAGTTTTGTTCCTGTGCATGAAGTTGCTAAAGAGAAACATATCATCGCTTTACAAGGAAAAAAAAAAAAAAATCGTTTAAGAATGTAAAGCTGATGTTAACTGCAAAATTAGACTATAAGAAAATTAAAATATAAGAAATTATTAAATTAACAGCAGGACATGGCTATAAATTTCGTTTTATTCAGATCAACTGTTTTAAAGGAAGACTTCTGTTATACTATAAGTCTCATAGTCTGGCAGGTTTTTGGACTGGACAGAACAGTCCTCCAGTGTCAACACCCAAAATGGCAATGAGTTAATAGTTACCTCACTTACTGTAGGATTTAAAAAACCTCTCTCGAATGGCATTAGGGTTAGGATTTTCACATAATAGAAAAAAAAAAGTGATATATATTCAAAAACAAGGGATTTAAATGCATCACCACAGGCCTTGAGTTTTATCATGATGGTGTTCATAGATGCATGTGGATCTGACTAACTCTCCTTAGGTGTCCTCAGTTAGGAAGCAAGTGCAGCCAAACACCCCAGAACGGTTGTTACCTGGAGTCAGATGGGTTTGTCCACTGGCTGCCCGGTCTTCATAGCCAGCAGTCTAGTTCAAGGGCCAGCTTATCCAGCTCCTTATTTARCTCTCCCTCAGTGTTTTGTTTCAAATTTCATGTTGTCTAACTTAAAGCCTCCAGTTACTGAATCTTGTTCCACTATCGCCTGAAAGCTGGGAGGATTCCTTCCCTCCCAGTAGTACAGTTCCTTTTTGCTGCGTACGTGTAAGGGGAAGTGGTGTGATACATATATCTGCTTGACATACTGCCTGGCTACAGGGCTGTTCTTTGYTGGTGCAGGAAAAGCTCAGCACCAAAACCTGGGTGTCCTCCTGTCTGCTGATGCAGCAAAGCCGGTAGCTCAGGAGATGCRGGAGAGCTCCATCTGGCAGTGGGGCCAGAGCCCCTGGGCTGCTCGTGAGGGGATGGTGGTCACTACTGACTGCCTGCTCCCATTCCACTCTGCAGAAATGGCCTGTTTCCAGGCAGTGTTGCTTAGGGGCAGTGGCAAATAACATCTCTGTGTCTGTAGAGAACWTCACAGCCAAAGGCTTGTGCTTCTGCCTTGATACTGCTTTTGCAATGCTCTTTGAATTCTCTTCAGGGTTTCTACTGTCATTTAAGTCTGGACAGGTTCAAGCGTTGCATCTGGCCATTGCTTTTTCCTGCAGCATCATCCTGCAGCATATGTTGAAGCAGTTAGACAACTGGATCCCCAAGTCTTTCTCCAGGCAGGATCAACGAAATTACAGTCATAGCATCCTGTAACAGGAAGGACTTAGGGAGGTCATCTGGTCCAAACTTCTGCTCAAAATRGAGTCAAAATAGAATTCACAAAATGTCACTTGGGGCTTTGTCCTGACTGATCTTGAAAACCTCCAAGGATGGAGATTTTGCAGCCTCTCTTGGCATCCTGATCCAATGCTCATTATCCTCATAAGGGTACTATGTATATTTCTTTCTCTTGTCAAAACCTTCTCTTTCAATTTATGACCATCATACTCATTCTCTTTCCACACACCTCTGTAAAGAGCCTGRCTCCATCTTCATAACGTCCTCATAGGTACTGGTTGCTAAAAGATGCCCCCAAACGCTCTCTTTCCAGGCTGAAAAAGCCCAGTTCCCTCAGCATCTTCTCACAGGGCAAGTGATCCCACCCCAAACCGTCCTGGGATTGATTTTACATCATTGTTTGGACACGTGATGAAAATACTAAACGATGTTGGACCAGGAACTGATCCTTGTGGGAATCTGCTAGAAATAGTTCCTCTCATTACGCTCTGCACACTGAGACTGACATTTTGCAATCTGTCAGTGAGCCAGTTTTTAGCTCTTCCAAAGTACATCTTTTTAATTCCGTATAATGCATACTTTTTAAACATACCATTATATGCTGTGACATGAAATGCTTTGGCAAGACCCAAGTGAACTGTGTTAACATGAACAATGGTCTAGACCAGACCTGTCATCCTGTGGAAAGAGACTTGTTTAACCAGGTCTGATTTGCACCAGACCATGTGGACCGGCATTTGTTGCATCGAACACATCCTATTCTTTCTTGATAAAGCTTCGGTTAACCCTTTCCCCTCTGTCCTAGGACTGAGTCAGGCTGCCTAGCCTGTAGTTGCATTTCATCRTTTTCCTTGCTGGAAATAAATTTAGTTCTAAGGAAGAACAAAGAGGGGCTTCTCTGCTTGCAGGCACCCAGACTCTGGCTGGTGAGTTCTTTGGATGCAAATCAATCGCGCTACCTCAGCGAGGCGCCTGGATCTCGTGAGTAAGAGGGAGCTCAGGGGATCAATGCATGAAAGACTGGGATGGATTTTGCTTAAAAATATGAGGGTATTTTGACAGAACATTGACTTTGTAACTCTTAGCAAAACAATAGTATGTCACAACACTGGCATAATACGGGCACTCAGGCATAGCAGCCTTGCTCTCCCTCATTTATTGAAACCTCTGCAATGTTACAAACACGGGTTGAAGAGCTTTTTAAAATTGCCACTACCTGGGGAAAAAAAAAAAACTTTGTTTTTATTTTTAATGTATTGCAATTAAAATGTAAATGCATAGATCTGCTTCATATTAATTTTACTGGAAAGCTTTTTTTCCCCCCTTTCATGAGATGAGGTTTCATTGGCAGAGAGATGCTATCGGTTTAGTACCTAAGCTATTTTTAACAAGTATTTCCCATGATTGCCATAGCTCCAATGAGGGTGGAAAAGCATTGATGCAACTTTGGAATTACATTACATCAAATTATGTTGGTCATCCTCTTGGGGATAGAAGAAAAGTACTTTTGTGACTGCAAACACAGATGGAAAATCAATTTTCTCTCTCTCTCTCTCTCTTTTTTTAATCAATTTGCTGCAGGTAGAATGCATATACTAAAAATGTAATTCAAATTTAATTTTAGAGAAGATTGTTTAAAAAAAAAATAAAGCCTCATAATCAGAGGCAAATTTATGGCAGATGAATTGGGAAAAAAAATCTGTATCCGTCTGTAACACATGAAAGTTTTAAAGGAGTCTGGTTTGATATTTGACATGAGATTTCTGTATTCTGTTGTATTTCAGGAGAAAATGTAGGGAATGCATGAAAGAGGAGGAAAGAGGAATGAATGGTCTAAACTGGTTTCTTTGGGCCTGTGAACCACAATGTATTAATCTGCAGGCACTGTTTTTATTTGCATTTCTACTTGGCTAGAGAAAACACCAAAAATCTCCTCCGTGGCTGTTTTATCTCAGCATAGGCAGCTTCATGCGAGAGACAGTCGGGTAGGGAGTCTTCACAATCTGTTGTCACTCGTGTTCAGGAACTAGAAAAGTCACTAGCCAGTGACTAGCCAATTCTTGCTTAGGCCCATGTTCTGCCCCTACATGTGTATATATATATATATATATGTGTGTGTGTGTGTGTGTGTATGCGCGTATATAGCTCACATACTGTGCAAGATTTTTTATATAAGCTTTTCTTTGGGGGTCTTTTCAGTCCATCTGAGTGCCAAAGGCAGTGCAGAGGTATGTTGTCCTCTCCGCAGTGCGATGGAAAGAGCAGGGAGAGCCTTCCTTTCCCTCCCCACAGGGCGCCGAGGGGYTGGGATGCAGGACGACGTTAACCCAACCGAAACGCTGACGTTCACGGTAAGAAACGTGGAAGCAGATGCTTCCTTTCCTTTCCTTTCCTGGAGGAACGCAAGAGAAAATTGAAAAAGTGGGAGCGCTGAGTGAGGCACAGTCTCGCTTATCTGTGCCCATCTTCTCCGATGGCCAAGGGTTCTCGCCAGGCACCCACAGGCGTGAGCACGGGCAGCGATGTCCCGTCTGAGCGGGAAGGAGAGGCCACGGTGTTCACGGACGCGCCGGGGAACTTCGATTTCACTGGCCGATGCTGATTCACRCCTCTACTGTATTGTTCTTACTTCAAGGCAGTGGCCGTTCAGGTTTGTTGACTAACCCCTTGTATCATATTACGTGTTAAGGAGAGAAAAAGGAATTACTTTTCCGATTTAGCAGCAAAAATGGGAGACTTAGTTTGGATGAAATAAGAAATCACCCAGACCTTGCCAAGAAACTGCAGCTTGCAGAGCATAGCACGGTTCTGCCTAGTTTCTCTATTTCTTCATAATCTCTCTCTGCAATTCTTAGTTTTGGCAGGAACTAGAAGAGAAATACTGAAATGCTGCATGTCAGTCTAAATTCCGTTGGGCTCTCAACTTGCTTTAATCAAGGAAGAAAAGGAAATCTCAGACTGGTGGCCAGCTTCATCGGATTTTTAGCCCAGATAGGTCCAAGATAACTTTTTTCCTCTTTCCTTGAGCYGTATTTGTCAAACATCAAACTTATGATCATGGGCACACTCTTGCATTTGCAAATGCTTRCTTGGCATGCCAGATTGTTGGGTTCGTACCCATGTATAAATGAATACACATGGTTATCCTATAGTCTCCTATTGGGCTTTCTCCTTCCAGTGTTTGATCATAGAAGTCAGGGAAACTATTTCCTGCTACTTTGAGAAAATAAAAAAGATTCACTTTAAAGGTAATTGACTGTCACCTCCTAACACAGATATTCCTACCAGGTGACCCACAGAGGTGCACAGAAGAAACACTTGAGAATTGTTGCCTTGATCAAAAGTCAGTCAATTGATAGAGAAAAAAGAGACTGAGAYGATTTTTCTGCCAAATGAGTCTACCTTCAGCTTTGAACCTCTATCCAACAATACGACCAATATCAGGGTATGCTACACGCTTTTAACTAGGGCGRTCATTTCATTTTTGTAGGCAGTTGCTGTGTGCAGCCCCTATTCTAGAAGCACAAACACAGAGACATAAAGTGAAAATATAAAAATCTGAAGAAATGAACCCCAAGAAAATATGTCCTCTCCTGAGCTTAGAGGCTCCAAGTTCAAGGAAAATTGTACAGCTCAGGGCTGATGAGGTTGGAAGTGGTGCTGCATTCCTTGCAGGGCTCTAGAGGAGGAAGAGCACAACGTTCTACGTTGCCTGGAAATTGTTTATGAGGGGATGAAGGCATCTTCTCATCAGAAAGGATTGTTTGGTAAGATGAGCTTCCCATTTGTTACAGTGTCGCTCACTGGAGCACATGCAGCTGTGAAGCATACCTCCAGCCTGTTGAATCAAGTGAATACATTGCAAGTAAATTATTAGGATTGTCAGTGCCAGTGCATTGAGAAAGTAAAGCCATTACCAAATGCACCTTGCAATCACAGATGACTGTAGGCTTGTGATTTGCGCAATCGGGAACTAGTGGGAGAAAATGTTAGATTTTTATCTTCAGATGAAAAATGTGTGGATGAAGTAGTTCCAGAATATGAAATCATAAGACTGTAATGCAAGACTCAGCTTTTACTGTCTGAAGAAATTTTTCAAAACTGTGAAATAGTCACATGCAGGTGATTTGTTCTAAAGACAATTTTTAGATAACTGCTACATTAAAATGCTCGTATTTGGGGAAATGCTATCCTTTGTGCTCTAAAGTTAGCATCAGACATCTACAAATACTTTGGCAGTCCCAGCCTGCTTTCCTGATGCTGGAAGGGAACAGTCAGAATACATCTTCCCATCTTGCTGGCTGCAAGTTAACAAAAAACCCAACCTTCACATTTCAGATAAGATGATGGAAAGAAATTCATATTTGTAGGAACTTATGACTTTATTTAAGGCTCTATTTTCCACTGACCTTTCAAAGAACTACTTCCTTTTTTTTTCTAGTCAGTTGTAAAAAGCGGTGGTGTGCATTTATTCATTATGTTTGAAGGCAAGAAAAGGTTGTAGGAAATAGATGAAAGCAAATTCAATTTTGCTTTTCTCTTTGTTAGAAGTTGGGAGATACTTAGCTAGCAACTTGAGGAAAGCAACAGCTTTGCTGCCTGGTTATCTCTGTTGTTTTGTTTCAGCATCCCACGCAGTCATGCTAAAATTGAACAACCCCTGCCTCCCCTCCCAAACCCATGTCCCTTAGTAGAGCTATTAGCACATCTATAAAAATAATGGTTGTGTGTTTATTTGGTGGCTGATTGTAACAGAAGGAAGACAGTGAAAAAGCTGTCTTTATTCCGGAATGCTAAAAGTCATTCATAAATAATTCAGTAGAAATAATTCCTTGATTAAGGGGTTAAAATGTGATGTCTTTTTTAATTGCAACATATGAGAATGGCACTTGTTAATCTCTTATCAAAGCATTCTGTTTTTCTTTGATCTAACTGTAATTTATTGAGAGCAGTTGCCACAGGCATCTGTGATCCTGCTATTGAATTCCTGTTTGCATTCCACCTTGTTCCATACTGGCCTTTTTCCTCTCAGCATGGCAAATATCTCCTCCCGTTCGTTTGTATGTGCATCTTGCATTCGTCTCCATTGGAGGTACATGCGCATGAATAACCCAGTCAAGTGTACGGTTTTTTTGTAACTTATTTCACACACTCATTAACTAATATGATTGTTTTCTACATAGGGACATCTCTGTTGTGTGTATTAATGGAGCCCTCAGAGCATGGAGAGGGGACAAGCATTTTCTTGCATACTGTTGTCTAACAACATTGGCAGGGACACACGCTGCAGCTTTGCACATAGTGATAGTGTTTCTTTGACATCTGTATGACCTATTTAAAAAAAGGGAGGGGGGGATTTTGAGCCTCAGACTAAGCTGGAAGATGGTAGAGCCTCTCCCACCTGTAAATGCCAAAACAAGCATACTTGCCAATTTTGAAGCAGTTTCATACTTGCAGTGAAGTTCCCATCTTCCTTAAAYGTGTTCTGTTCCTAAGCTATGGAGCTGGCATTGCCAGCCCCGCAGTACCCAGGGAAGTGTACCCTTTTGAAAACCCTATCTAATACACTCAGCGGTTGGTATACCCGTTTCTTACTGAAAATAAAACCAAACACGCTGGACTTAGCAATTTGYTTGGCTATCAGAAATAGCAAAGGACTTAGGTGTCAACTTGGAAACAGAATCAGGTAACTCGCAGGCTCTTGGCATGAGTGTGCCTCCATGTGCATACCCAGTTACAGCTGGGAGGAAACATGCTATGTAGGGCTTATAGATTGTTTATACATTTGTTTACATGCTTATGCTTTAAAGAAAAAAACAAACAGATGAATGCTCAAGCAATTACTAAGCTAAATTACTGCTGCATTTTAATATAATCATGTTGGGCATAACTATCCACAAGACATCAGTGTTAGGCAGACCAATGTCGTCTTTTGGACTGAGACCTCTCCCTTCTCCTCACTTCACTGCCATGAAATCACTATACAGAAATTTGCATGTTGGCTTAGCTGAAAGAAGCTTAGCTGCAGGAGTYTTTCTTATTTCTCTCTTCTCATGGTAACATAGATAGAAAATTGATAAAGTACATGCCATACATTTTGAAATCCAGTGAAGTCTCTTTGCTATTCCAATGACAGGTTAGTGTTTACATTTAAGGAGTTATTTAAAACCTACTATCACACCATTGCAGGTGAATCAATTAAAAAATCACAAAAGATTGGTGGTGGTGTCCAGGTATTGTAAGAAAAGTAGCATTCAGACCTCTGCTTTATCTTTGGCATTTTCATCTCAGATGAATGTACTGTTTCTTATCTGTTCTAGATAGCAAAGACTTAGTCAAGACCAGAATATATGACAAAGCATGACTTACCTTTTTCACCTCTTTTTCACTTAGGCGGCCTCTGCAAGGAAGGCAATTGCCTGTGGCTTCAGATCATTTTAGCAGTTTAAGAGAAAGAGGTATATTTTGAGTCTTGTAGAAAGATCACTTCTCACTTGCTTTGTGTTGGAGACTGCCTTTCTGGATTTTAAGGCCAAGTGCCACCCCACATATTCTGGTTTATCAACCAAACCAGTGAACCTAATCAGTTGATTTTTTTAGACATATGAAAAAAGACAATATGGGGGATGCCTGGCAAGAAAATATAGCTTAGATTTCTAGCTAAGGTAGTGGATGTAAGATTCAAGCTCAGCAGAAATAATCTTTTATCAGAAAAAAGTAACAACAAATAGCTTAAGGCATACGTTATCATAGGCACGCGTTTTCTTTAAGACAGCTACTTCAGTGATTTCGACACTTCTTGACACAAAACTGGGGACTAATACAAGCTTATGTATGTTCTGTTGACTTTTGAACTGAAAGCATTCACTATTCATTATTAAATGATTACATATTTCTTTCCAGACTGAACKCAACTTTGGATTCATGTTCTTCCCAAAATTGCTAAGGAATAAAATCTGCTTTCTTCRAGAGACGCTTTATTTTTTAACAAATCCAAGTTTGTTGTCCTGCCAGATGACAGTTCCTAATTCTTTTATAGTCTTCCTTTCCTAGCCTGCTTTCAGAAGACCACGTACCTGTCATAGGGCATGTCTACAGGAGCGATTTATTGTGCTGGAGGGGTTCTTTTGGGTAACATTTCTCTTGCTGTGCATACTTGTAAGCCTGCAGCCCATGGTGAAGTGCATCCGTGGTGAGAGCAGAAGTACGCGACACGTGGAGGTGCCACGGACACTGTCTCACTGCTGGCATGGATGCCAGGTTCCCAATGGTCACAGCTCTGTCCTGGCACGCTGGAGGCTTAAGACAAGCCAGCTCATTCCTGGTGGGGATGTGATGTGCTCTGACGTTCCTAGAGCCGTAACAGTTTGCAGCAGATGGCACCCTGGTCTGTGTGCTGCACCGGCTGGTGATGTAGCCGTACCCACAGAGGCCTGCAGTACAAGTAAGGATGGGATATACATGCTTTCCAGTAGCTGAGAGAGGTAAGGGAAACTCCACTTTGCACATAATTTGTGTTTATCATGAGTTTTCTGTTGTGTCCTGTCCAAGAGCCAGTAACAGAGTCAAACTGGGTCCTTTATGAGTTCCATTTTTTGACCACCTGCAGACAGACACATAAAATACAAAATGCTAATCACACCATAAGGATCTGCCAGCATTGCCTTGACACAAATAGCTGCAAGCACAAATTATGTAAATTCAATCTATATAGAGATTTTTATAAAATGTAAATGAATCCATGGGATATGGGTTAATGACACTTAACAAGATGTAATGAAAAATTCACCATAGATGGAAGTGTTATCCCAGCCATAAACTACATTTTATTTAATATTGCTATGTTATAAATACTAAATGTTCARTTGTTGTAGACTTGTTGTAAGGATACAGAATTTTGTACTTATCAGAATAGTCCATAACAGATTGTTGAAAAGTTGCTTCAGAACCAGAATTTAGAAACAAACATTTGAGTGGACATTTCAGCTCCTCCTAACTGTCTTACTTGAAGTATTTCATTTGAGCAAATAATTCAGTTTTTGTAAGGAACCAGTAGTTTTACCTGCAGTTTACCTGTATCTCATGATATTCTCTGTTTCTCTAGCCAGGTAGTAAGCTCTTTGGCTCATAACGCGTATGAGCTGACGGCTATGGCCTGAGAAGCTGTCAGCTTCTTGAGCTGCCRTAAATGAGTCTGAAGCCTTCCCCCATAACTAGCTCTTATCTTTACCTGGCTAAAAACCATCTGGCTGAAGCTAGTATGTCCAAACAGAAATGGTACTAGTATAAGCCCTTGAGCTATTTTGGTGCAATGTAAGAGCACGATCAGTTAAAATATCTCAAAAATTAGTCYGCAGTGCCTTTTAATAGCCTGATAACCACAAAATAGGTGCTACCTTCAGCATCTTCCCAGATGATCCTACCATCTTCCCTAATTATGCTGGACTTGCCTCTGGTTGCCACAGTTCACTTAAGATGAGAAGAAGCTATTTTACCCTCTCTTTGACCAGCACACAACTAATTTAGCTCACTTATGTCCTGCTAGTTGTGAGTTCATGAAGAACTGTCACCTGAACCAGAGCATTAGGGTGGAAGGCACTGTTAGATGCAATAAGATGACCACAAGCTCCACTRTGTTCAAGTGCAGAGCTTGTCTTTGTGTCCAGACTTTTCACTAAACACAAAAACTCAACCACAAGACTTCCTTGCTGACAGGGACAAGCTCTTGGACTTGCATAGATTTTCTTCAGTCAAATCTTCCTAGCTTGCAAGGACAATTAGCTGCTAGGTTATTGCTAGGCTGGACTAGTGTAATGAACTCTCACATCCTAACATAATTCCTACCTCATTACATTGGCTTGAGCTCAAGGGACAAAAGGGAATAAATGCTTAATAGTATATTTTTAAAAAAATGACTTGAGATATTTATTAGTTGTAACAATCCCAAGTGAAAAAGAGAAGTCGAGTAACTATTAGGAGCATCAGTCAGAAGCAGACAAATTCAGCTATTCTGAGTAGCTCAGCATAGAGCTGTGAAGACACTTCCCTGTCACAGCAAGTGCATCACCATTTCTGTGGCCTTTGCAGCTGTATGTTCATGGAGCCACTAAGTCCAGGCAAAGTATGTGGGGTCAGAAGCTTGCAGAGTTTTAGCTGAAGACTAATAACCCAAGCAGCTGCTGACTCTCCCTTCTAGCCTGTATATATAGGGAATGCAAGCACTTCACACTTGAAACTAATCCTAGCTGCAGCTGCTGGGTATTCATAATAAATGTCTAATTGCTAAAATTGTGCGCTGCGGACAGTGTCTGCTTTCATGTCACATGGGGACAATTGTTTATTCTCCACTGCGGYTGGGATATTGAGTTGTCGCCCTAACATCATCCAGAGCAGCACTCCTAGGCCAGAGACAACTATTACTGAGCTCTGACCTCTGCTGATGTCTTCTTTGTATTAAGTTACTGTATCTCAATATTACAGATATGCCAGAATCAGGTCGCTGCCACTGGTGTCTCAGTGCAATGCAGGAAGTGTAACTGTAATAGCTCTGTCTATGACTTTCATTTAAAACAAGCTTATTTCCAAGTTACAGCAGAGAAAGGAATCGTGCAAGTCCTGTTCCAGGGTCCCTGCAAGCCAGTGCTTCATAAAGCAGCATGGCTTTTGGTATGCGATATTTATCAGCTGGAGAATTTGTCAGGAGAATTTGTTTTGCTGATGTGTTAAGGGAATTGAGGTGGTCCTGACCAAAATGAAGTTTCTGCTGGACTGTGTGGAAAAAAACCTTTCTTCAGGTAATACTGAAAAAGTCTTGTGGGAAGAAGATGCTTTTCTACCAATTAACATTGTAGAACTGATCTGTAAGGTTGTTTCTCTGAATCAGTAAAGCTTCCAGCCCCAGAATCTGGACACGTCACAGATGAGGTGAAATGCCATGAACAGCCTGGTGTGCTATAAAGCACACAGCCGAAGCACTGAACTGTGCAGGGATACAAGTGCAGGTCCGGATCGGGAAGGCCGCTGCATCGCACCCGTGGGACRTACACACACGTAGGTGGCGTTTGCACATGCCCGTGCAGCGGCCCCCGGGCTTTCAGCACGCTTCAGTGCGAACACAGACGGGTGGCACAGTTGATCCGATCATGTATCGTGTTTAGATATCGTCCTGGATATGCTGGACTTGTGGTGGTATTTGGAAAAACTCTGTTGCGCATAACTGCAATTTGGCTGGGTTTTCCTGGTGTTCTGCAGCCAAATAGCAGTTAGGTTGCCTCCCAAAGTGCTGTGTTGCATATTCACCCTGGCAATCAGTAGAGCCGGTACATCTGACGACTGGGTATGGTTCTGTCCCGCTCTTCCCCAGCTCTCGAGATTTGATGGGCAGGGTTTTGGACTCTGCGCCAAAAGCTCGTACAGAAGAGAATGAAGTGTCACTTGCTTTCTCTGCTTCGTAACAGGAAAAATACTGGTACCCTGTTCTGCTCCTGTGAAAGGACGGGATAGTCAGCATTATCCAGCGTCCACCTCTAAAAGCTTCTGCAATTATTTTTAAAACGAAGAGAAGAGCCGCGTGATTTCTTTCTGGTTTACAGGACAAATGTTGTCACAAAATAAATCCAGGAACGGAGGGGAGTGGTGGGGGAGCTGAACAGCGCTCGTGCTCGGTTTCTCTGACAGTCTAGTGGGATTAAAGTATCCCTCCTACACCTGYACGGCAGGGTGCGTTGCTGTCCGAGTGAAGCCCCGTCGCATAATGCTGAGCGAGGAGAGCGCCGGTTTCAGTCTGGTGGGTTGAGGTTGAGGTTTAGCAGCGTGTTTAGGCGCGTGGCTGGGGTCAGTGTAAAGAGGCTCTGCCGCGTTTGTTCCCGGGTTCGTCGGGCTCATCCCGAAATGCGCCACGGCCACCTGCCTGAGGCCGAGCTACCAGGCTCCCGCGTGAGTTCGGGCATTTCAGGGCGCCTCCGCCTTGGGGCTGATGTGCAGGAAGCCGTTTCTCAGACACGGGCAAGGCCTCCCCCTTCCCCGCAGCTTAACTCTGGCGCTGGCATGGGTATTCTGCATTCCCTATAGCCACACACGTAAATATGGGTGCAATTTTTATTGATTGATGAGAAGTGAAAGCCCTTGAGGAATTTGGCCATATCTGAATGACTCTGTCGTGATGCAAAGCAGAGTAATACTGTCTGTCTAAAGGGAAATTTAAAATTTAGCACAATTTTGAGTCAGTACCTCTCCTCATTTTCTTCTCATTTGTTATTGCATTTCATAGTGAAGTAATCCCTGCAAAGGATAAGGTTCTTAAGGTTTGCAAGAATTTTATCTCAGAGTTTGGCTTGGGTTTTGGTTTGGGGTTCTATTGTTGTTGAAGAAATGATTTTAAGAAAYTAATGAACTAAGTGATTTATGATTTGACTGCTCTGAATTTCTAAATTCACTTATACCTTTTATGGAAGAGTATCAAACACTTCTAAGGAATGTTTTACCTCAAAGTGCTCTGAATTGGATTCCRATAAACATACAGTATACAATGCAACTAGAAATAAACTTGAAGATTAGTAAATTCAGGAACTTGTTCAGAGTTTAAATTTTCAGTAGAGCTAAGGTTTTGGCTCTCATATACATGAAAAGGATCCCAGTCCCTTTAATGGTAGCATTGCATCTGCATTTATGGGTGTCATAAATAGATTGTGCTAAATTGCAATGAAATCCATTCACRATTACGTTTCTTAAACTGACACTCACAACACGATTCATCAGGAATACTATTATGCTAAAAATAAAAGTAATGGTGATTAATTATAATGCACACAAAGTGTATACATTGCCCTTAGCTATTCCTCCGCTGTGTTTCTCCTGCAGCCTTTCCAACAAGACAGTGAGTCTCTAATCCATAACCTCTAATCTACGGTGCCATATATACGGTGCCTTGAAGATGCTAAGCCATTCATGAAATAAAACCCTTCAGCTTCTTATGTCATTTGTATTCTCCACTTCCCACCCACATATCTGGAAGCATTTGAAGCATAGTGTATGTATTTATACCATGACATCTATCCACATGGCTGTAGACTTGTGTGGTATTATTTTACATGCAGTAGGTACTTATAAATGACAAGATAATTCTATATGACAGCACTGTTTAATGTAATTTATTCACATTTCATACCGTATCTTCTTAAAGCAATTGGAGATACTGCTACTTGTGTATTATTACGTTTTTATAAAGCGGTGTAAGAGTTCATTAGAGTACGAGGCTGCCGTTGATCAGTTCTGAACCCGCAAGTAGCACGAGAAAGCCCCTCGGAGCTCGGGGACGTTTGGCAGTGCGCGGAGAGCCCCAGCGAGCGCCGCAGCCGCTCTCGGTGAAGCCTCGCGGGAAGCACGGTCTCCCGCCTCGGGTCCCGGCCGCGGCCGCCGAGCCGCGCTGGGCGCGCGGGAGCACAGCCGCGGGTTTGGTGAATGTGCCTGCCTCTGCCGGAGTCCTCTATCTTCTCCTATAAAACACAAAACAACTAGATGCTAAAATGTCTGGGGAATAAAATAACTTTAAAAACCTATCTTAAATCCAAGCGCTTTGTGCTCCTTAGCCGGAGCTTCCCCGCCGGTGCCGAACGTCGCTGRCGCGCCGCGAGCTCCCCGGGCGCTCTTGCTGCAGGCACTGGCGGCTGCAGGCGCTGGCGGCCGCGCGCAGGCGGCGGGGCAGGAGCGCGCGCCTGCAGCCCCTGCGCCCGGCGGCGCGGCCTGCCTCTGCGCGATGGCCTTCGGAGGAGCGATTCCCATAGCAACAGCCAGGCTACGTGGGAGAGGGCGGATGCTGCCTCCGAGAGAGCATGTAAAGCCTGAGAAACGACCGGCTACGCGGGCTTTAAAAAATGAATAARTAAAATAAATAATAATAATTWAAAAAAGGCTCGAAATTGGTGATACGGAGGAAATGTTGTATAATGCTTTTCAGGGCGAAAATGGTTACCTCGGTGTTTTGTTTCAGGCACCACCACTTTTTCTAAAAATCCCATTGCTGGGARTAGGAACTGGGGAACTTCACCTTTATTTACCGAGTCGGCGTTAGCGAATGCGGACGGTACGAAAGCATCCTCGGCAGCGCAGCGAGCTCGTGCCCTCGGTGAGCATCCAGGGGGGAGCCCCCTGAGGCAAGCGCAGAGAAAAATGATGGCTCAGTTGATATGGGGGGGGGAAGCAGGATCAGCTTTAAAAAACAGGGTTTATGGTTATTTCTGTGGTGGGGGGAGACTTTTTGCTATCGGAGGACAGGCAGGCAACGCTCTAGTGTTGAGGGGTGCAGGGAGGCAAGATGGGAAATGTATGTTAAGGAACGAAAAGCAGCTCTCCTTGCTTAGGTGCATGTGCCTATCTTCTCCTTGTTGTCCAGCATCATCCTGCTTCTCCTCCTGTTTTCTCTCCTGCGTCGTCCTGCTTCGCGCAGCTCCCTGCAGACACGCAGCAGAGCCGAGTTTGGGCACCTTAACCAGGGTTTGCCGGGGGAAGGCGGGTGAACAAGCAGGTCGTCGCCCGGGCTCAAGCGTGGCGGATGGGTTGGTCCTTCCTGGCCCTGTCGTGARAGGCGGCGAGATGGGTCCCCAGGCACACGTCCGCAGCGAGCTCCCCGGCAGCCTTCAGCGGTTACCTGGAAACACGCAGCTGCGGCTTTCTGAGCGGCAGGAGAGTGGGAGGAATTGCTTCAGCTTACTGTAGGTGGGATGAATAAAAGTAACAATGCTGATTTCACCGTTTCCTTAGGAAGACGACACCTAACCGACTTGGTGCTGCAGTGCAGCACAAGCATCGTAGGGAAATAAGTGGTTTTGGAGGGGGAAAAATTCTTGATGTTTCAGATGTTTGATTTGATCTGTGAAGCTTAAAAACATTTGGGACAGCCGAAACTACTGGAGATCTTTGAATTCAGCACTTGAGCTGGATGCTACAGAAGATCTCTCTCTCTGTGTTTCTCTCTCTCTCTCTCTCTCTCTCTCTCTCTGTCTCTCTCTCTCTCTCTCTGTGCTATAAGGTTCTTGCACCTTTCATCCAAAAAAAGAAAAAAAATATCTGGATGAATTTGTGCAGCGCATCTTCCCAGATCTTGTTTTTTCTACCTTGGGTTAAGTAGATGCATACTGCTTGTAATAGGAATCTGTTCTGCACTGATCCTATTATTCATAATAATAATTGCACGCCTGCATAGTTAGCAGTGACAGCAAGAGATTTGGGAACATCCGTGGGGTAAAATAAAAATAAAAAAAGGTCCTGTCCTACAGCTTGTTGTCATCTGCGTGGGGCCGGAGCCAGCGGCTGCTGGCTCTGTGCAGACTCCGGTGCCTGGCCAGCGGCAGCTGGAGAATTAGCTGGGCCCTCGTACCTGCGAACCGCCTTTGGAAACGCGTGTGCTCTGCACTAAGGAGCCCCCGCGCTGAGCGGGGATCCTGGAGTCGCATCCTCGCCGGGCTCCGAGGCGCTGGGTCTGYGGTGCCCCGGGCCGTCGGCCGCGGGTGGCCACCTCGCTGCTCTGCACCTTGGGTCCTGGGGACAAAGTCAGCTGTTTTCTTTTAATGAATATCGTGCACTCTAGGCTTATGCTTTAATAGGATTACAGAGACTCAGTAAGGTCTTGGCAGTGTCGCACGAGCTCTGGGGTAGAAGCGTCCCGCGTCCTGTCTCCCGCTCTGCCCCGGGCGTCCTCCTCCGGCTGCCCGGCRGGTGCCCGGCGCGCTGGGTCCAGCCCCAGCGGTAACGCACCGTTGCCTTGAGCCTGCTGCAAAAGTGTTCGCTCGGTGACTTACACCTGAAAAGCAGACGGTGAGTCGGAGGACCGCGYTGACTTAGTGCGGTGAGGTCCCCYCGGGCGGCGGCGGCGGCTCGCGGCGCAGCCCCGGGACACGGAAGCCGTGGACCCGCCGCCGGCGCCGGTGCGGCGCTCGGAGCCCAGCTGGCCTCACAGGGCTCCGCTATCGCCGGCTGCCCCAGAGTCAGCTCTGCAGAAATGAGTTCCTCTTAAAATCTGTGTTTTTCAGAACACCAGCACTGGAAGCGGTTTTGCTTTATCCTGCACATCTGCTTTATTCTTGCAATGTCCCTGTGTCAAGGGTACAAAATAGTCTTTTTTTTTCTCTCTCTCCCTCACCAGAAATGAATAAATTAATGCTGAATCCGTAATATTTCAGATGACATTGCCAGAACATACGCTGAACAGAGAATAAAAAGGTGGCAGCAGACGGTAATAAAATTCCTCTTATTGAAGCAGTAAGAGACACRTGATCTTTCACCTCCCCTTTAAGATAGTAATAAAAGTGACTCAGCTTGACAGCACTGGTAACAGGCGCTAAATAGTTTAGAAGAGCTGTTTTGTTAGAGGGAAAAGATGCATTAAATGCAGCCTTGGATTGATCAGATATTGGCTCCTGAAATAACGCCTTGAGGAGGAGGGGCTGTCTTTCCTCTGCTACTCCAGGGCTCACATCAAATACGCACTGTAAGAAAAAAAACATCCCCGGCTGCTTATACTACATCTCTGCCATCTTTGTGGGAAAGCACCTGTAAAGCAGGTGTGACCATGCAAACAAAAAAAGGTAAGGCAGCGAAGAGCTTGGGTCTTCTTCCCTAGTTTGGCCACGGCCGACCTTGGGGCCTCTGGCATGACTCTTAAGCTAAGTGCTAACTTCTCACAGTTGTTTCAAAATCAAAATCATTGCTCAGCTCTCAGGATGGAGAGCTCTGTAGGAGGGCTGGCTGTTTAACTTCTTGTTTCACAAGCGACAAAAGCAACTAGAGAGCCCTCGTCCCACTTGAATTTCATTATTTCATATCAAATTCTCCAGAAATTGCATGTCTGGGGGAACTTCCACAGAAGAACGGCATGAGCCGGCAATGTGCTTGCCCTGCACGAGCAGGGAAAAGCCATTTACCAGGTGCTGGAGTAGCTGGAGCAAAGTGAGCAGGGGGTAGACCTGGAAGAGCTGTGGGTCATGTAGGCAAGTCCTGCGCTTGCATTGTGGCTGGGGCTGCGCGTCCTGCTGGAGGGCCCATGGGGTGGGCAGAAATGCATGTAATAAGCTGCAGGAATAATAACGTAACTGTTCTAGGCAGGGTCACTGTGAGCAATAAGAGATAACACAYCCAGGCAGGGGAGTTTTCACCTGCAGGTGAGGGAAACAAATGCTGCTTTAGGGATCCGTTTCTTGCCCAGACCGGCAAAAGTGTGTGCMGGCTGATGTGCTCTGCTGCAAGAAAGTGGGAAGCGAGACTGACAGACGAGCAGGGAGACCAGGCGGCCAGGCTGGGAGTGCTGCCGCACCGGCTGGCGGCTTTGATTTCACTGGCTGTCCTCCTGCCTGACGGCTACCTGGTGGGGTCTGGCTTCCCGAAGGGAAAGCCACTGGCCTACACAGAAAAATGTGTGGGTGGTGTGTTTGGTGACTRCCCCCGTGGGAAGCTCCCCGCCCTTCTGGGACCCTCCTGGGACTCCATCRGCTGACCTCATTTAGGATGGGTATAAAAAGAGGTTGGAAACTCTTGTCGTTCCACCTGAAATGTAAGAGCTGGGACAGCAGGTGCCTAGATGACAAAAGCATCTCGTGACTTGCTAGTCGTAGGCTGATTTCTGGTAGACAGAGAGCAAAGGGGATCTTGGGGTTTTGCTTTGGTTTTCATTAAATAAATTTGCCTAGATGCTATGAGGGGCAGTACATGCCTGGCTGTACTTCCTGAAGACTTCTGCRGAGTATTTTGGCAATGTCGCACCCAAAATAGGGGCACTGAGGGTGGTGGGGCCGTTGCTCCGCAGTCTGTGCTGTGTGTAGCCTCTCACTAGCAGCTATTTGGGCAGACTCTTTTCACAGCAATGTGGGGTGATAGTCACCTCTTTTTTTCCACTGCCAGAAAGTGAATTTGCACTTTTGAAACAGTCCCTGAATCTGGCCTCAGCTTTGACCACTGAGTGTGCACACTGCAGCCTTCATTTTTTCAACAGGGCTGAAGCAGCTGTGATTTTAGGCTGGGAAATCCTGCAGGCTTGTGCTCAAYCCAGCACAGTTTTACTTGGTAGCTTGACTATCTGCTGCTGTATGTTGTGCCTGAAGATATTTGGTGCTCAGATTCAGTGATGAGCAGGAGATACCTTAGAGGGTACCTTGGAAGAAGAGCAGAGCTGAGCCAGGGCCCTGTGGTGCTGCTGTACGAGTTGGAAAGGTGGCACAAACRGCTTTGAGGGGGGCGAACAAGCTCAGTTTAACTTGAAAATGCTCTGATAAGGGAAAACYTCAGGTTGTTAGCTCAGTGTGAGGCTAAGACACTGCAAACAGAGGAGCTGAGGAGGAAAGGATTTACGTGGTAGGGCTTAAMACGCTTGTGTCTCAGCACTGGGGAGTAGGAAAGGTCTCCTCGTGGCGTTGGCTCCCTGGGGACTCGTGTGCTCCTGCTGCACCCGTCCTTCACTCTGCAATGCTGTCGTGAGCGTCTGCAGCCCCTCACTGCTACTTGCAAAGCTCCTAGCAATTCGTCCTCAGCGAGCATTTCAGAAAATGAACGGTGTCACATTTTGCGACAGGAACAGATGCTGATGCCTTTATTTTGTTGTCACGGCACACRTCCGCTTCCTGCAGCRCGGGGCATGGGGMTCAGACCCCTGCCCAGCTGCCCYGACCCAYGCCACAGGCACTGCACCGCGCGGCTTCRTGCAGCGTGCCTGTCCCCCGGATCCCGCGGYGGCGGAGGATGCTGCCGCAGGAGGCGAGCGGGCTGGCCGGCCGGCCAGCGTGCGCGGGCTGCACGCACGCCGTCGCCGCTCGGCAGCCCCGAGCTGCCGGGCGCCCGCCCGTCCCGCAGYGCTCGAGCACCCACGCAAGCTGCACGCAGCCTGCTCTCGTGTCCGCCCCGGAGCAGCTGTGCCCGCAGCATCCTCAGCAAAAGCAACAATAACGCTGAGCTGCCGGGACCGGGGTTTATATCGTGGAGACTCTTCAATCAACCTCTTTCCCATTCCCCTGCACTGGCGTCCAGGTGAGTTGTCAGCCAAGCCTCCGCGTCCCCCGTGGTCGGTGAGTGCTCTTCCACGTGTGCGTTTGCAGARGAGATGAATCTTTTTCTGGGACCAGCTCCAGGACAGTGAAACACCCTCTTCCGCAAATGGGAGATCACTGTGGGTTTCAGCAACATCAGATCCAGCAATGACGCACGTCCTCCAGCCCCTATCACAGCAGTATGCATGTTACTAAGGGGGGGGGGGAAGTCTACCAAAACAGGGCACTCTCCTGCAGGTGCCTGGGGAGAAGATGTGAATAAACAGCATGTGACAGAGCTTTGTTGCGTTTCTGAGTGCTGGGCTGGAAAGCGCTCCGCTGATAAGCTGGATGTGGGAACCTCGGCAGAGCAGAGCTGAAGAGATTCCCGCGGATCACTGCGCCCTGGGTACCAGYGCATTAAGCAGTCTGCAGCAGTCCTCTTAGCTTTTCAATGAAAAGGGATATAACAGTTGATCTTGCTCTAAAATTGTTCTTAGAAATTCAGGGAGATTTCTCAGGGGTGGCTCACGCTTCTCGGGTGGACTCGGAGAGGGTCCGTGCGTGGAGGGCACAGGCTGGAGCAGCWACTCAGGGCGAGCAATGTGCTTGGCTGCATCTGGCTGGCTCCTGAAAGCAAGCTCTCACCTGCSCTTTTTTCTAAATGAGGTCGGTGTGTGGCGAAAGGATGGCAGGAGCAGGGGAAAACATCACTCGTGGAGCCTGCGGCGAGCAGGTCTCTAAAACGGCGTGGGGGGAATACAAGAGAAGGAGGCATGTTATCAGCCAGGTCAGCTTGTTACTCGTGATGCAAAGTTTTGTTTCTGTTTTCTCCACCCTCCCACCCACCTTTTTAAAACCCAGGGGGTGATTCATCTTGTTCTAAAAGTGAGTCATTTGAAACAGTGAACAACTGGCTTGGAAAATACTTATCTTAGGGGCCCAGCCTGTGAGAAACCACCTCCCCGTTTCTCTGTTCAGGACAGCTGATCGTCTCCTCCCTTCTCCTCCTTAATTACGGGGCACGTGAGGTGCTGGGCGACCTCGCGTAGGCCACGCGCGGCGGGCAGGAGAAACGGAGGAAAGGCACAGCCGCACTGTCCGTGGGTGCTGAGAAATGAATGTGGTAAGAAAGACGGGACTTGTGCAAACATGCTGGYAGAGACTTAGGGAAGAAATGGCAGTTATAAGATACTCTTAAAGTTAGAAACTATAAGCGACTGCCTGGGCTGAAACTTTCCATGCTGGTTTCAGTCTAAAGACAAATCTTCCTGGGAAATTTTTCTCATTTCCAGGAGAAGGCCAGAGGATACAGCAGTTTGCAATGTGGAGAGCATGCAGGTAACTTCTTCTGGAGAAGATACTTTGGAATGATCCATCTTATCAGGGACATCCCCTAAGCAAGTAAACACGTCTATTTGTATTAGCCGTGTAATGAATGCATGAAAGGAGAAGTTTGGCATCCTGATGGAAAACACAGTTTTGGTACCCAGCTACRTGGCCTGCTCTGAGGACTCCCTAGTCCCAGCGCAGCCCTTTTGGTGGCACCACTTTGGGTTGGAAGCCTCCACTTTCCGTGGCTGCCTAGAGACGTAATAACGGTTAGCCTATATTTCAATATATATCCCGTAATTCCAGGTTGTGCTTTCTCCGCCTAGTAGTAGATGTCCCTGTGGCCAAATCTCACAGCTTTGCACACAGCTTGTGGTTTTGCAGCAGGCTGGGCTGATGTGACACTTTGACTCCTTCATTTTGTGAAGCCTAATCGTCACTAAGTGAGGACTGCAGTCAATGTCAGACTTAGATGTGCAATAAGGGATTACGACCCARTCTTTGATCCAGACTGTAATTGCTGGATGACCTTGTGAATTGGGCCATTTGTCCCAGTTGTTGGCCACTGAGTAAAGGGGAGGGAGGAGGGGAACTTCTTGCAGCCAAAGTCTGAGGCACTATAAGACCAATCACAGTATTTCAAACTGTGGTAAAAGCCAGTACTATTTGCTTTCAGGACTTCGTTACTCTAACAAGTTGCTTCTTATAGTAACAGCATGAAGCTATCAGAGCCCAAATGGAGGGAGAGGGGAGGCTGAGAACCTCTTTTAGTCCAAAAGAAAGAGGGAGAGAGGTTACACCAGCTCATAGGATCTCATAAGCAGTGTATTTGTCTGCTTGTGTGGTCCCTGGATGCTATAGTCACCTCTCCTGTGTGACAGTCACRTGAGCGGCCTGCTTCACAGCTACGCTGTGGTTGGAAAATACCCCAGCGTTTCTTGGGTAGAGGATGTGGAGTTTTATGGTACAGAAGTGGTTCATTCTAGTTTGACTCTTTGCCAAAATAAAGTTCTTGGACTTGAACGCTAGGATTTTCTCTCTTAATCTGATTTGCCTTCTTTAATTGCCACCAATGTGAAGGCTTTATAGCCTGTCCACTGTGGCACTGGACCTTTCTCTTGACATGTATCTTATATATAAAATATGAACCCCAACTCACAGGAAGTTGTGCTTTCTATCCTCACGTGGAGATATCCATTATTTCTCTAGCAAAGAAACCCTTCCATCAGATCACTAATGTCTTGGATAGCTCTTTGTACTGGAGCTCTTGCTTGCTTATGAATTCCTAGCTCTGTTCTATTTCCTTGGAATATTCTGTTGGATTTGCTCTGTATAACTCTGGAGGACTCATGCTAAATATTCAACATCTCTTGGCCACCATACTCCTCCTGAAGTTTCTGAAAAAGGAGACAAATAACTCCCTAAAGCCTGACGAGTGTTGTTAAATTCAGCTTATTGGCTTTCTAGTCATGGAATAAGCTAGTCCAGAGTAGTATGTAGAGAGCAAACCTCTTTCATTTACTAAACAAAAGCCTACATGCTAACTTTTGCTTTGAATAGAAACAAATTCCCAGTGTCAGCTTTCGTGTGTTTCTACAGCCTCATATATTGACTATGTCTAAGTCAGTAAAATAGGATGCCTCATCATGTATTATTTGAAGTGTTATATGAAGATATATTATCTTCATGCTTTATTTTTAATTATTTATTATAAAGTTCCTTCCAACCCCAGCTATTCTGTGATTGGTAGCATTCACTTTTACCTTCCTTTTCACTGGAAAAGGACATGCCTCCCAGTGTCAGGACGTGGAACCACCTTTGGCAGAGGGATGGGGCTTCCAAATCCCAGCATGCTGGGAAGCAACTGTTGCTAGTTGCAATGCAGAAATATGGTTATTTTACCTATAGTTCCACCATCAGTTCTGTGATTCTTTTCACAAGCTTGTATGGCTTAAAAAAAAAAAAAAAAAAAAAAAAAAAAAGGAAAAAAAACATGAACAAGTTGACAAATTTGTGTCAGGAAAAACCTATCAGGATGCAAAAAGTCCCAGTGCCACAGATCACTGGAGGCTGGAGAGTATTCTGGGAAAGTGTCATTATATGCTGCTCTGCTTCTATAATCTTCCCTAGGCATCTGCTGCTGGCCTCTATTAGAGACAAGAAGTTGGAGTCAGAATGACCTACAGTCTAACCCCATGCGTCTGCTCTTACTCTGTTTGATAATCTTTTTCCTTTCCTATCCCTTCAGACTGCCTTATCATTAATGTAAACACATACATCTTCTTGGCTTTTCCTACTCCTTACTTTTCTTGATTATTTTATTAATTAAAAAAGAGAAGGTGCTGGAATTTCCCTCCCTCCGTTCCACATAATTTCTTATTTTCTTCTGTCTTATTTTAAAATCCTGAGGCTAAGCCTCTCTCCCCTGAAGGCTCTGCTTTTCCAATTTCCAATAACTCCAAGCTCACCCAACATGAGCTTGTTCTCCTCCTTGAGCATCTATTGCTCATGCTTTAGGTGCTGCTATTGCACACACGGCAATTTCGCTGTGATTGCTTTCCATTTCCCCTCTGCCTACAGGGAATTTCATGCAGTACTCAGCTATTCATCCCTCTCAGAAACATCCTYTGGGCCTCCTGCCGTACACGAGGTTTTTCTGACCTCTTTCCATGCTGCTTTTCTGATTCTATTTTCCGGGTGCTTTCCCCATGCTATGCCCCTGCTACRGTCCCAGGACAGGACCCAGAGCCCCAAGGCGCCGGTTTTGGAGGGCACCCTGCAGCGAGGGGCTCTTCCTGCGGAGGGGATGCGCTGGGGCCTCGCGCTGCTGTGGGCTCCATGGGGAGTGTGGCCACATCCCGGCACCCGGGGGTGCGTCCCTTGGYGGCACCCAAAACGGGGCGACGCGGATCGTCTCGCTGGCACAGGGGAGCTCRGCCGGATTTTCAACCTTATGTCTCTTCCCGCGGGGGGGGGGGAAGGGGGAACTATTTGTTCTTGTGCATTTGTGTGTTCACTGGGAATGTGTTTTACTTCTGCTACCTAGATAGTCCCCAGGAATTCACATCCTCCTCCTGTTTCTCTAAACTTCATATTCTCTTCTCTCTATCTCAGCGTGTGTCAAGGTAGAAGCACAACAGGGGATAAGGGATATTTTGGAGGGATACAACAACCTTCCATAGAAAAGCATTGCTTCATTAAAACAGCAAGTTTCTATGAAAAGCTGAGATGAGCCTTCTTAAACTCTTGACACTACCAGCATACAAAAGAGGAACAGCAAATAGCTGCTGATTTAGGACATTGTCCCAAGCCAGAGTGAAACAGGTTCAAAGCTCTTGTCAGCTCACCACGTTGTGAGGTCTTGAACCTGTGACTGCAGCATCCCAGGTGAGTTCTCAGGTTGCTGGATTATTCCAGGACAGAAACCCTGTGCCATTTATCAAGCAAAAAAGTCTTCTATTCCCTTAGTCTCTGGGGATTCTGTAACAAAATAGAAGTTTTGTTTTTTGTTTTTTTTACTGTGAAAATGCATTAACTTTAATCTAGGTTTCTATTTTTGAATTGYATATTTGATTTGTCAAGTGTGGAGGCTTGCTTTGGGAGCTCTTGGTTGGCACTTGTTAAATSTGTTTACAGATTACTAAATCCTATTCTGTAAGAGCACACTCATGCAGCCAGGGGCCATATGGATACCTAGATAAATGCTCATGTGGACAAATTGCTTCTAATAGCTTTGTTTTTTGTGCAAACAACAGTCATCTTCCTGCCAGGGGAAAGWATTGCAATAAACATAAAATATCAAAATAACAACTTTAGAAGTACTTCTATCAATTAAAAAATACATCTCCAGAGATTAAAAAAAAAAAAAGTCAAGAAAATGCAAAGCATTTAATCAGTTGCATAGCGTGTTTGGCATTCATTCTTTGTCTAAATGTCGGTAGGGGATTACGGCAAGTACCGATAAACACAAGCAAGGCAGTTTATTCCAGGGATGCGTACTTAGCTCTGTGCTGAGGTGGTGTGCTCCCRAAGTGACCCCTTTTAGGGAAGGAACCAAGCTGTTTTCAGCTGGGGCTATTCCTTTCACGCTCTTATTCAGCCCTAAAACTGAAAAGAGACTTTGAAATACTGTTTTGAGTCCTGCTTCTAAATATGAACATCAGCACCCTGAATTATAAGCAGAAGGATAATGAGCGATAAGCAGATGTTCCACTTAGGATGCTGCACGTACTTGCAGAAATGAGCAGATAAGAAATAAGATGATTACAGTGGTAAACCAGAGAAAATGGAGACACCTAAAAATGAGGAGTTGGACAGAGTCCTGAAAATAGAATATATTTCTTTTATGCCTTCTCCTGCCACAGCTGCACCTGTACATCTACCTCATTATTATATGCCTTACTGGAGAAGGAGCATAAATTAAGAAGCCACCTAAAATACTTGTTTAGCCAAAGTAATTATATCTCATTAGACTGTTTCTGTGATGCCCCCCTGGGCTCTGCTCTTTGCTTCCAGTAACCTCYTTGTCCGTTTGCTGTCCCACAGCCAAAATTAACGCATCTGCAGCCACATGAAGCCCCAGACTGTYGGATTTACCCTCGCTTGAACCTCGTGTAACTGATTGCCTTGCCTGTCTTCACTAAGGAGCAGCACACGGCTGTCAGTGAAGTGCAAGTCCCTCAGACAAATAAGGCCTTGGCCACTGCAGTGGGAATTCTGCGTGAGGCTTTCAGGTGCTAAAGGAATATAAATAAATAACTATTTGTTCATAGTGATCTGTGCACTGCTCCAGCAGACCATCCTTCCAGTAAGTCCGTGATGAGTAAAGGATGAAATCACAGATGCCAGCTTGGTCTTACGGAGTCATGCTGGTCTCTGCCGCTTGCTCTTCTCCTGTGGCGGCTGGGCAGCGCGCCCGGCACTTTGCGCGAGGCTCTCCGTCCTGGGAGGAAAGCAGGAGAGGGGCACCCCCGGCGCGCTGGTGTCCCTCGGGAAAGGACCGTGGCGTTGCCCGGCTTCAGGCGCGGGGGCTGCTCCTGGGAGTGTGTACGTAAGTGTTTGCAGGATCGTGGCCCACGGTGATGAAGATGCAGAGTTTTTCTTCTGAGCAGTAGGTAAGACAAAACTTCACGTGTGGCATCTGTGCCTRTTTGGAGGAAGCAATGCTTACACTTGGGGGTGGGGGGAGAAGGTTGCTACTTTCCCATGTTGTCTTTCCAAAAAGTTCAGTGTCCTCTGGTGGCATTTCCATAYGTGCTTCTGTCTCAGTCCATCTTTTCACCCTGAGACTCTTCCCCCTGCAACTGTTAGGACAGGTGTGCAAACTTCCTATTGAGCAATTTGTTTAAAACAGCAAATAGGTGAAGCAGACCTTACATTTAGAAACAAGTTGCAAGGCGGATAACAGAAAATAGCCATCGGGAGGCAGGCAGAGCGGCGCGGGCAGAGGACGGGAACCGAACTCACATCAGCCCCTTCCCTTGGATAAAACAACTCGCGCTGGCCGGCTGGAGCGGGGACTTCACCCCACGCCCGGCAGCGATTCCCGAAGAACGGCACAGACSTAAACTTATTCCAGTGCCTTACAGCATTGCAGGCGTGTGTTAACACCCACTGAAACCAAAGCTAGAGGGAAGATGCAAAGCAGGCCTCTGTAACCTGTCCTCTCAGTTGYAAAACTCACTATTTTTGAAATTCCTGTGTCTATATTGTGCTTGTTTTTCTGCAGCTATCCTAGCATCTCTGCTTACTGCCAGGAATGTTCACCAAAACAGTCACTTTTAAATAAATATTTAAGAATCTTAGTAGAAAACAAATACTAAATCTGTAATCATGAGCAGTTTCATTGGGAAAGATGATGCTAAGTGTTACTTGTTTGTGACAGCTGGGAATTCATCTGTTGGTAATATCTAATACAAAATAGAGCCTGTGTGGTTATGAAGAAAATAGAAAATATATATACACTGTATTTGTATATGAGGCAAAAAGAGAAAGGCATGGAAAAGAGGGGCAGTTCGGGTAATATCTTAAATCAACATACAGAGAATTAAAAAAAAAAAGAATAAATAAATCGGGCAGCCAAAGGTTGCAGGGGGAAAGGGAATGCAATCAAACTGTGCTAATTTCAGCAGAAAGTAGGAGGTCTACCACCTCAGAATAACGTTTGCTTTCCCCAGCACCAGCTGATCTGGCTGAGAACAGAGGCCAGCAGAAAGGGGCTACAGGGCACAGGCGTGCGCTCAGCCAGCTTTTTGTGGCAGGAGGTGCAAGGGGATGACTTAAACAGGAAAATTCACTAATGGATTTTTCTTATCCTTTTGGATCTCCAAGATTTGCATGCATCTCCTCCCCTTTTCCCTGAAGCCATTTTTTTTCATTCTTCCACACAATCTAGTACCAGATCYAGAAATAAATACCTTCTGTAAAAGGCAAAAATGGAAATGGAAGAGTTAAAACCAAACATTGATATGGATATATTTATCTGTCTGAAAATTTTCATATATATTCACTGCACTTCAGTTGCTGTTGAACCAGCATTTCTGTGTTGGTGCTAATTGTTGCTGGCAGTAAACAGTGAAACAGAACTAGGGCCAGAAGATACAGAAGTTGCAACAGGATTAGCAATGCATACAGGTATCCTTTCTCCATGGGATAATGGAGTTATCTTCAAAATCTTACTAATCTTAAAAGCTGAAGTGAGAACAGAGTCTGAATCAGCTGTAAAAAGCATGTTTATTATTTTCCAAAATCAGAATAATTCCCACTCATCCTACTTTAATTTGCATTAAAAATTCTCAGTAGTGTGATAGCACTGGCACTATATCATCTCACAGTGACTGGTGAATTCTCTTGCCCTCTRAATTTGTTTTTAATATTAGGCAACTTTTACTATCCCAAAATTGCATTTTAACAGAATTCTTGTAGCCTTACATTTGAACAAATATATGGCCTTTACAAATAGGTATGATTAAGCTGAAGGGGATATTGGGGGGGAGGGGAAGGTGTCAGCCCTGCATGGAAAGTTCTTCTCTCTTACTGCTCATAAATGATTATTCAAACATTTATATAAGCCTCCTTTCAGCTGTACAGATGGAAGCGGGGACAGACTTGTCAGTCATCAGCAGRGGAGAAATACCTGGTCTTCTGAAAGCACATGCAGCTGAAATTGSTTTCTATGAGGATAATTCAAATTTACATTCTTAAATTGCACATTGAGAGGGGCTTTTTTCTCCCCTCTAATTGATAGAGTTTCCCTCATAAATGTGCCTGTGAAACTTTCCGCTCTGAGCATCAACAAAAACCTCCTCAAAGCGCCTAGAAGCAAGCCAAGGGAGTGGGTTGCAATTAGAGCAGCATAAATAAATAGAGGCTTTTGGATTGGTGGCTAAACTGAAATACCAAAGAAAAATGCTGGACAGCCTCAAGGTGAAATTCTCTTTGGTTTRTTTTCTTGGTAAAATAAGGAAGAGATCGTTTTACCTGAAGCTGTTTCACTTGACTCAGAAGCAGAACATTTACTTTGTTTTGGCATTCCTTTGGCAATTTTGAAAACAAAGATCAGCTAAATGTCAAAATAAAATATTTTGATTTTCCCTTTTTTTTTTTTTTCCTTTTTTTTACTGGTCACTGTTAGGTGCTAAATTTGAACGGAACTCCTGAAAGCTTTCTCTTCTCCAACCACCTAATTCCTCTTCCTAGGAGAGAAATTTTTCAACAAAATATTTACTGAGGCGTATTTGTAAGAAGAGYGTTAGTGGCAGAGCTCCAGGCTGAAGTGGGTCTTGTGGCCTCTCCGTGGCTTGGGCGCTGAAATCTTTGTCYGAAGGACAATTAGTCCAGACAGACTGGTTAAAGGCTTGGGTAACTTGGAGAGGTGACCAAGACACCAGGKTGAGGTCCAATGCTGGTTCCCTGAAGTTTTGGTAGGAAATCCAAGAATTTGGTGCAGGAACTTTCCCCCAGGTCTTGCACAGCGGCACGGCAGCGTTGGCGCCTGGCGGAGGCAGCACAGCCCACCYCTGGCCTGCACATCTGTACGTCCCTTATCACAACCTCGGCTCGCTTGCTCCGTGTTTCCTGAAAGCACTTCTCTCMCCGTGCCCTCAGGACAACGCAGGAGAGGTATGTGTGTGCACACCCATGCACATCGGGTGTTTTTGTGGTAAAAGGGGTTGCTTGCTTCAGTCAGAGCTAATTTTTATTTGACAGCCCTTGTTTTATGCATTCATTGGTATGGCTGCCAAATTTGTAAACTGAATAATTCTTCTCCTTGTATTCTAATAATGACTGTGAAAAAGAAGATAATGTGAGCAAACTACAGACTTCCTTCAATGTTTAATTGTAGATGTGGAATATTTCACTTCATGGATTCAATAAAGTACTTAATTTTTAGCCTTGCCCATTGAAAATGAAAGTTAAAATTACAGCTTGAGTTCACAAAGAATTTTACAGTCAGGAATGCTATGAATTACATCATCACACTGGAGTATTTTAGTACTTATAAAGATATTGATAAAGCAGAATGAGGAAACTTTCAAACAGCTTTTCTGCTCTATAGAGCACAGATGTAAAAGCTTTGTATGATGCCTTCTTGTTTGTTTCAATTTATCTTTTAAAGGTTTAAAATGCACCCTCTCAACATGCTCAACTGCCTAACGCCTGTTAAAACTCAGGGTGCTGAGCAAGAGATTTTGAAGCCTGTGGTCTGGAGTTGTAAATCCATAGTGCAGACCTTATCTCTTGTTAGATCAGCCCCTTCATTTCAAAGGTCCCTAATTTTAGAAAATTTTTGTCCCTGGACTCCTCCAGTAAGCGGGCTGYGTTATAAATAATAAATGATTGCCAGCCAGCATGTTTTCCTTTCTACTTAGCAGTAGGAAACAAAATTGAAGTTGCTTTGTACCTGGTGGGACAGAAGGGAATACGAAGGCTGAAGATGACACAAGATGACACAGATGACTCTGCTCCCTGTTGTAGGCAGCAGAAGCACAATCTGCATTTTCAGAATACTAGTAAATTGTGACCTCAAGRAAAAGTAAGAGATGCCATGAAAGTATTAACTGTAAGGAAAGGGAAAGGGGTCTTCTGCTGTACATTTAAGGGAAGAAAAACCTGGCAACTGATTATTGTGGTGAACACTTACCCACAAAAGGATGCAGGAACTGCAGCTGTAGGTCAGTGAGACACTATCAACTTCGCTTTGCGTCCACAACAGTATCCAGTGTAGTCGCATATCCTTAGGCGTAGGGAAGAYGGATGAGTCCAGTACCATGATGATCAACCCGATATATTGCCAGTCTTTTCTCTCTAAAGAGCAGCTGAAGAAGGGTCCTTTAGAGACGAGCTCGTAACAGTGCCCTACAAGTGCGCTGCCCCTCCTGGGCCCTGACTGCCTTTCTTGACACAAATGTGCTCCGCTTCGTGGCCCTGGCTGTGGAAGAAATGGCAGAAATCACAAAGGCACACGTGAAACACCTTTCCCAAATATTTAACCAGTGATGCACTTACACTAAATGGAAAGTATCATGTTAATGATGCCAGCCAACTGCATCAGGTTTTATTTAACTTGTGGCTTGCTTTTAGTAACACAATGAGAATAATGAAAATGCACTAGCCTCCTTAGAAGAAAGGAAAGGTTTGTGGTACARAAGACTAATTAGATTACTTGTACCCTCAATGCCAAGAGCTTTTGAAATCAAACCAGTAACTATATAATTCATGAGGCTTGTTTTTCCTCTGCATGTAATTACTAATCCAGAAAATAGCCACAAATTGTGATTTAACTTCGAGGTGCCTCTAGCTCCTCAACTGTGGGTTGAAGAAACGGATTGGGTCCTTCGTATTTTTTTTAAAAAAAATGGCAATAGAAAGAATCACATGGAGTCTAGACCACCCTTCTGCCACAAGGCGGGAGAAACTACCTGTAAATCCTGTTGAAAATATGCTCTCTTGTGCTCTCTCTCATCTTGAATRCCACTGGTGGTGGCTATTCCAGGCTGACATGATCTGCTGCAGGGCTTTACGAAAAGGATGACTTCTCTGCCTTGGGCTGTATGTTGGCAGTTCCTCCAGGGCATTTTGAGATGCATAGACCTCTTTCTATGTAACATATGTCTGGCCTAGGAAACAGAGCCTTGATAATGTTGTTACCAGCACTCTGTAAAGAGCCCATACGGTATGGGCTTATTTATGAAAAAAAAAAACAAAAGATCAACCCCAGAAGAAGGAACCATACAGTTGAGATACATCTTGAGAAAAAACACCAATGCTAATACAGTGGACTGTTTCCTGTTGAGTCTATGGAAGATTTCCGYCTGATTTTAACTGCACAACTGTAAAATTTGACCAGCTGTTGAGTTTTTTGGCCACTCAATCTGATAAAGCTGCCAGAAAGGTAATGCTCATAGACTGAGTGCTCAGTGATCACATAAATGTAAATCACATGGAGGGCTGCTATTCAGTCATGTAACTCCATAGGCATTTTGCCTTCTGGGAATGAAATAAAGGAGTCCTAGGGATGCCAAAAGTAACTAATGATACATTAACTGATGACTAAATGAAGGCTGAGGAAGCTGTGGGCCAGCTCTAACACAGCTACAGTGCTTGAAGGCAATTGGTTTATGTCAGTCTATGTTAGCAGGGGATTTAGTCCTCTGTGCTTGGATGACATCACGTCGGACAGCACTTCCAAATGAAAATAGGTTCCCCTCACTTGGAGGAAAAAAGAAAGAAAAGCGCAAGGAAGGGAATGGCAATATTAACTGGCTTTTCTAGCATTCAAAGTGAATAAAAACTGCTTCTTAGCTGGCCCTGTGATACATTGCTCTGGCACTTGCCCATGCTTTAGCCTGTCTAGAGCAAATGCTCCTGCGGCCCTGGCCCTGCTGCCTGGTGGGGTAACACATGCTCATTGGGAAGGAGCTGCATAGCACCGCAGCAGGAAGCTGGRGGCTTGGGGGCTCTTTAAACCAGAGACAAAAATTAGACAATGAAATGTGACTCTGTGCGGAAAAATGCACCACATAATGACAATACACTGCGCAGCTTCCCAAACCCAGCTACCTCCCTAAGGCCAGGCCAGAGCCCTGCAGGCTCTGCTCGGTGCTGCTGAACTGGGAGCAGGGACGCTCATGCTACGTCCTTCAGGGTGACTAACAGGGTCTAACCTGACTATCTACGCTCTCCTGAAATTAATTAAGGCTTTACTTCAACTGCTTCAAATCTACTGGGTGAAAGCTTGAGTTTCCTACTCATCAGGGTGACAGTGAAAGCTTCTCAAGCAGTATTGATCAGCAAGGATTCCTATAATAAAATTCAAAGGAGGTGACCTGTTGTTTGTTTTTTTTTTTTCCCCTCTCCACTTTCAGGTTTTAGGAAGGTAAATAAAATCCTGAAGCTGGTAGAAAGTTCTGTACAAACCCGAGATTCAATCTTGCAGTGTTAAGAGGGGACACATCCAGTAAGCTAGAGGCTACAAAACTGAGCCAGATCGTAAGTGAAGTCTGCTTCAAGGCTCTCTGTGCGAGCCTTCAGCTGCGAGGACTGGAGGCTGATACGYTTTTGTGCTTAACTGCCAGATCTTGAAGCCCCCCCCCCTTTTTTTTTGGAGATCTCAGACACTACAGTTTTGAAAAGCATCTGACATTGGCCTAACTTTGCTCCCATTGAAGCAGGAGCTTCAAGTCATGAGCGAAGTGACCATAAACCAAATGCACCAGAGTGATCAGCTGTGATGGAGAAGAAAGGAGACATCTCACAACCCTCCAGGGTGTAAGGTACTTTCCGGGAACTCGGAAAAGCTGCTTTGCCAGCAAGCTTCTTGGGCAATATTACCAAATAGCTTCTCCAGGGCTTCATGTCGCTCTGCTCAATGGACAGGACGCTTCCTTGCCCAGAAGGAAATGGCCTGAAGCGCCTGGGGAGTAGAGGCCTCATGGAAACTCACTGTCCTGACTGACCAGGGTCTGGGTCTTCCCTGGTGTGACTGCGGCTGCAGGTCCCGGGAGCTGTAACAACCTCTTCTGCCACTACCTCAAAAACAGAGCCACAAGTATTTTGTGTCAGACTTCAAATCTTAGTGAGAAGCAATGTGTGTGTGTGTGTGTGTGTGTGTGTGTGTACAGGCTTATTTAAAAAAATAACAAAAACAAAAACCTTCTGGCACTGTAGCTGAATAGCACTTTGATCTTCCTGTAGATGGCAGTGGTACATACTCTGGACACAGGATATCTCTGAAAGTTAAGCTCTTTGCCTCTTGAAAATGGTGAAGTCTGTCGTTTTTGCTGTGTGTGAGAAATATGAGAAATATTTCTCGGCATTTTGCCTTAGAGCTCGCAGCAGATCGTATGGCTGGTGCCAGTCTAGCTCTAGCCAAAGGAGTCCCCTCCTGCAGTCCCCTCCAAAAGGAAAAGCAGAAACTCTAATATTGACACACTCATTCTAAAAGGTGGGGAGGAGCGAGAATCAAATCTGAGCAGATTAGTTGTGCCAGTAAAATCCAGCCTGCTTCTTATTGTGCCATTACAAAGGGTAACCCTGCTGCTTCCTAGTGGTATTTTGATGAAGACAAATAAATGAGTTTGGGGGGGCCTATACATATATATGTGTGTGTGTATATATATATATATATTTTTATATACACACACATGCACAAATATATACATATAACATGCCTAATTCCTAAGGTGGTGTTTGGCCTTTAAATTGGACCAGTCGTTTGTAGATTTGAGTTTGCTCAGTGGGTGGATCTTCTCAAATGGAGCCAACCTCACTGCTAAGTAAAGAGCTCGTCAGTCCTGCCTGGCAATCCCAGATTTTGTTGGGAGCAGCAAGAATTAATATTGTCATCTTACCTGCTGTGACTCACGGCTTAAAAAAAAAAAAAAAAAAAAAAAATAGGTTCTGGTGTCCCAAAGTACAGTTACTTACCTGGCCAGCTCTGATGATATACCACTGCTAGTGATCACTTAGGGTAAAGTAAGAAGACTCAACCTTCAAATACTTACAGGAAGCCATACTCCTGCAGAAACCTTGCTTTGCTTGCTTGCTGTCAAACTTCCCCGTCATCCTCTTGGTCCCATTACAGTAAGCGGTACAAACTATGCTTCTCCTCCACCCTTTAAAACATCTCTTGTTATGAAGGCAGAACCAAGAGAAGCATTTCATGCAGCTTATACCATGCGCTTTGTTGCTCTATAATGAGGGAGAGAAACAATAAAGGAAGGATTTGAATCCTAACTTCTTGTGGCTAAATAGAAACAGACAAATGATGGGGGGAAAAAACTTTCCCAGGTGGGATCCTGAGCTAAAAGTAAACTCATTGCAATATGAAGTGTTCAAACTGTTATGTATAAATGAAGGAGCAAAATTTTTTTTGTTTTTAAAAGGAGTGTGGATTTGTATCTTCCCGTCTCAAAGCAGACCCAAGTGCCAAACCTGAATTTTACATGCGGGAATAATGGTAGAAAATTTACTGGCATGTGTATTTGAGATAAAATCACAAAGAAGAGGAGTGGGGAGTTGGGGAATGTAACAAGTCTCTCTATGGTGTACTCTCCTCTAGCAAGAAATCAAGATGAAGCCTGAGCAGAGCTATTTAAGAGCTGATATTCAGAGAAAACAAAAGGGCAAAGATCAATCAGTGCTCATCTGAATCCCCAAAGCTGCAAGTAACAAAGAACTTTATCTCTATTTAGATCTCATCAAAATCTTTTTGCTTCTCACCAGGAAAAATATGATTCTGATCATCAGCAGCCTCAATTAAATTCTGTTTTTGTGCTATCATATTTGTCATTTTATGAGCTGGTGCTTAGTGCAAAAATAGAAATATTAATGCATACTGATGCTTGTATTGGATCTAGCATACAAAGGAGCAGCTCAAGAGACAGAGGCATCTGGCAGACTCTCATTTAGAGATGAGAGAATAATAATTCAAATGTGATAAGAAAGTTACAAATACCCTGAATACGAGAACAATAAAATTCTTGTCTGCATTAATACCTTCGTATTTCTAGGTTACTCCAAGTCTGATGTGCATATTTTGAAAAATGTACATGTTCTGCTGAATGCAAAAGTTTGTTTTTAAACCATAACGCAATTGCCATAGATAGACCAAGCTCCTTGGTAATAGGGAGAGAGTGAAATAATTTCACCTGTTCTGCTCAGGTTTCCAAACAGTTGTCTAGTTACTTTTAGGCTTCCATGTAACTGATTTCCAAAATGGAGAAAATGGACCAAGGGGACAAGGAAAGAAAATAGGATAGCCCCGGTATTAGATAGTTCCTGAATGCACATTTGTTTCTGCACCCAGCAGTTATAGTGGTCACTGCTTCTGGTTGGGGTTTTTGTATTTCCAGGAGAGGAGGCATCAGGAAAACAAACCAGTGGCAGCTAGCACAGCTTATCCGCTACAGCCACAAAGCATGATGGTTGTAAGCTGTGACAAATGCTACCCTTTTAATGAGCACCCACTTACCTCACTCTTGAAACTAGGCATTCCAGTAACACTTCACCAAACACAAAAATTTCACAGCTGACTGCTTCCACATACCTGGACAGTTGGCAAGAAAATTTGTCCCATTACCCCCAGAAAAATAAAGCTCCACATGTATTTATTAGAGGAGTGCTGTATTGTTAGTAAGGTAAAGGGTGTTCCATGAGATAGAGAAATCACAAAAATCTTGACTCTTATTTCACCCATATATTGCAAAGAGCAAACTTTGAGAGAATTAAAATTTAGTGCTAGCAGCGCAGCTAATTCAGAAGCGAGGAAAGAAGAAAGTAATGTGCCTCCTTCGAATGGTATTCCAGATTGCTTAACCTTTGGTTTTATCGTCTCTTTTTTCAGTATCAAATGTGATCTTCCTACCAACTGAAGGACTCACAAATGCAGCACCTCCTGTTTATTATGGTGCCGTAGCACTTTGCACCGTTGCCCCGAGTGGAGCCCCCCAGGCAGGGCTGCATCCACGTGACTGGTGGTTGTGCAGCACAGGCAGCCACGTGGGCAGCGCAGGAGAAAAYGCTGTAAAAGCTGCCAGTGACTGGTTCGACAGCTGAAGTCTTGTATATCTCGAACATTGCACACCTAAGTTTGCTCCAATGGAACCAATAGTGAGCTTTTTCCAGTTTACTCAAAGCCCTGGCCTGTATGCAAGCACAGTGTCACTCTCTTTGCAGATACACAGCAGCTTGGATCATGCTGAATGCAGTGCACTGTGCTGCTGTGTCAGTGTGGGGGTGAGAGAACATCTTTAACAGTTGTCTTGTGGTCTGAAATCTTTTCACCGGTGTCTAAGTTGCCATTCCACTCAACTGTGATGACTGGTAAGGAGAAGAGGAAAACGAAAAAAAAAATCCGGTAAGAATGACAACTAGGAGGAAAGGCAAAAGAAAGGAATAGAAGGGGAGGATGAAAAGATTTAAAGTTGGTAAAGAACTGCGAATGTCACTGATGCCATAATTAGCATTAGAGACCTCAACTGAGGGCAAACTTTCCTTTCTGTTGCCACACAGTCCTGTCCTCCACCACCTGTATTAAGGTTCCTAGAACAAAATTAAATTCTCTTTTGGAAGAGATCACTGTAAAGAGTTTTCAAAGAGAAATACATATGTGTTTAAGAACATGATCAAGTTGTTGGTTCAAAAGTAAGTTTCATCAGTACAGCCCAGGTGCTACGATTCCTATGTCATTCATATGACAAAACCAACCAGAGATAACCTCACCTGGGACTTGTTTCTACTTCATTACAGAGCTAAAACTTGCCAGCTTCAGTCACTTGCTATGATTAATGACTTGTTGGAAAYACTAGAAATAGCTCACAGGGAAGGCAAAAAGAAGAGGATTGAGGAAGACAACTTTCTGAAGTAGTATTATCCCTTAAAGCACAAAATGAAAACAAAGAAAAAGGCAGAAGCTGAGGTAAAGAGAGGTAAGAGTAATTTTTGGAAGCGGAGAAGAGACTTGAAAAATCAAAAGAAATACATTTATATTGAGATATCTTTTAGCAACAAACATGTCTGAAAGAACATTAAAAAATCATAAACTATCTTTATCTGTGAGTCCAGATTGTTATTAGTGTTGGCTGGTTACATTCTTCAGTCAAGCTAGCTAGCTTTTATAGGATGTGTTTCCTTGTAAGGTAGGCCTTGCCATCCCAAAACGTTATTGAATATTTCCTTACTTGAGCTTCTCCACAGCGCTCCCCTTCTTTCCACAGAACAAGGTCACAGGACCAGCTCTGCACAAGGACCTACGTGCTGAAGAACACACACGGTCTTTATGGACTCTATGCTGTCGGTAGTATCTAAAGTGAAAAATGTAGATGTCTGACGGGGGCTCGGGCATTGTCTTGCAGCAAAGGTAAGTTATGGAGCATTGAGTCTACTCAGAGAAATTCCTGAGGGCCTAAGGATCAGCATCTGGGCACCGTCAGAGCCACTTTGCTTTATAATATGGTAGCAAAATGCCTAATCCTAACCTGCAAGTCTGATGTTCCTCTGCCTATGATCTAAAGTTGAAATAATCATATAGATTTTCTTGGATCGCCTCAGACAGACCAAGATCTAAAAATTATATGTATCATGTGACATCCTACCTAATATTTCAAAATTTGTGTAGCAAGATAAGTGATTTATATGCAAAAGCAACTAAAAGAAACTATTGAAAAAGAATAGAGAAGTATTTATAAAATGTAGACACTCTTCAGCCAAACCATTAGTGAGGAAGACTTACTCTTGCTCTTTCCAACTCAGGCCCATTAGCTAAGCCAGAGAGTGAGTCAGAATTATATTTTCAACACACAGCCTGCAGCTTTGTGGGAATTGGACAATTAACTCGGCATAAACTGAAGAGAGAGTTGGGTCTTAGACAGATGTGTGTCCAGATTTGAGCTTCTGGAGAACTCAGATTTTTTTTTTTAAACTTTTGTTTTTGTCCCGTTTTTGATGAAGAATAAGACGTGAAAGAAAACTGTATAGCTTACAAGGTACAAAATACCTTTAAAGAGACTGAATCCTCATTCTGTTATTTATCTTTCTTGTGCCTGACTTAATACCTAAGTTTTTGAGATAAACTAAGATGGACCTCTACTGATATCTTTCTGCTTCCACAATAGGAAGTGTCATTCGCTAGATAACATTCCTTTAGAGTACTGTATTACGCTATAGATATCATGGTGATAAAGCATGTGCCTTGGAAGCTAACTTGAGTGTCGTGTATGAGGAAGTCAAACTATTGTGCTAAATGAGAGTTTTGAAGATGTTTTTAATCTGTGAGCAAAATTTGCCTCAAGAGCGTTCTTTTGTGTGTGCAGGATGGTTTGCTGTGGATAGGAGTGGGAGGTGTTTTTTTAGCTGTTGTCAATGCATTGTTTAAATTGCACTTTTCTTTCTCTGTAATTTCCTTTTTGTGGGTCTGGGAAWTTTTTGGTCTGGTTTTCTAAGGAAACAAGGCTTATGCAACTGCTACTTGGACTTGTCTTACATCTGTCTGTCCTGCTGTGACAGCTTTTGAACCCACTAGGCAAGCTTTAACAAATTTGAGAGCAGCAGCAGTTTGCAAGTGATTAAATTCCTACACATTAATGAAAATCAAAAGCCAGGTACAGGAGAGAGAGACTCTAAGAGTTCCCCTAGCAAGGGAAAACCCCTCTGAGGAGGGCTCAACCTTAGGCAAGACGCAAGGAAATCCACACAACAGGAGCTACGGTAGGAGTATCCTGACTCCAGGAAAAGCTTTGCTGACAATCCACACCCAGTTTGCTACCAGTGAATTCAACTTCCAGATAAAACCCATGACAAACCAGGCTTCGTTAGTTCCTCTGCTCACAGAACTGTTTGTTTTGTGTGTGTGTGTGACCTTGGTCAAGGGGAAGCTAGATCCAAATGCTGCATGTGCATTGCTGAATATCCTGTGTGTTCAAAAACATCTGAATTAGACACGAAGAAATAATCATAAAAATGCTGCATTTTATGATTCATTAAGCTTTCAGATGACATTCTCTGACATAACAAATAGAAGTGCACAAAAAGCATTTCTAAGGCATTCTATTAATTGCTCTGTTTCTGGAAAATCTGCTTGGAAAGTAGCCTGTTAGTGCTTCCTTCTCTCCTCCCTTGCAATGGCATGCAGCTTTTTCACCTCTAATGAAGTTTAATCAACAACAACAACAGAAAAAAAGAAAAAGCCATAGGCCTGCCAGGTCACAGCCATTGCAGTGACTCAAATATATTTAAGTGTTTTTGACAGACCCTAATGCACTTTGCAAACCTTCCCTTCTTCTTGGATGAAGAAAGGCACAAAAAGGGACTCCCTTGCTGCACGCTGTGTGTTGGTTTTGTGTTGCTGGGGGGAATTTGTTCCTTTATTTTTGCATAAATGAAACTGTGAGTGAAATCATCCTTTTGGTACTCTATGTCTGGCCAAATTCTCATTYGGCTGTTGAGCACTTTAATACTTCTGAAGAAAATTAATCAGTGATAGACTAGTTATCTTATGTTGAGCTACAGAACTTTATTTTCCTCACATATCAAGTGTATTTTCATGGCATAAATATATCCAAAGAAAAGACAATGTTTCTTACAAAACATTGGCTAATGACACACAGTATTATAGAGCTGATAATTGTGAAATTTTGCTACTATTTCTTACAAATAAAAACACAACGTTTTTAATTTTACCTTCTTGTTGAGGAAAAGTCTTAAAAGAGAAAAAACTGCAAAACTCTTCATGTTGTATTTGTAATATTTTATACCTGCAGAAAACCCTGCTGTTCTCACGTATTGCTGTAAGGAAGCTTGCAAACAGAAAACGTTTCCCTTCCATGTTGCTCATCTTACAGTTATAGTAACTGGAGACATTAGAAATAATGGAAGGTGAAAACATTCAGCCAGCCGTGTCTGGCTGCTTTTGTTTTCCTTTAACAGGTGGTGACTCTTTTAAAGATCTCTCAGTCACCTATTTCTCATGCCACTTAAATTTCCGGGCGTGGATGAAGGCTGAGCTGGAAGTGTTTCTCCTTGGTGAGAAACTCCCTCCCGGTACACAAGGGACAGGAGACGAGAACGACTTGCCCAAGGCACTGCCGGGGCACCAGAGGAAAACGGAGATCAGCCTTTCCTGGAGTGGGGCGCTTCCCACTTGGTTTTTCCCTATTAGTTTTGCTACCAGCCRAGGTGACGTTCAATATTCAGTGACAACTTCTAGTTTGGAGGCTTCTTAACTGTATTGCAGTGGAATTACTTTGTCACTRTTGTATTATTTCTACCAGCCTCTGTGCTTTCTACTTCTCTGCTATTAAGGAAACCATATTGTCTGGAAAGATATCTCTATTAAGATGACACGTTATACGCTGTTGGAGTATAGAGTATAGAGTTTTTGCATCTGATTAGCTTATTCTTGGAAGATTAGAGGCTAACATATACAAAAGTATTTCTTCAAATGTCATTTCTTATKTTTAATGTACAACTTGAAAAGGAAGGCTCTGCTAAGAGCTGTCTTCAAAGCTGCTTTAAAACTTTCATAGGAATTGCATGCAGGCAGGGAATGATGCCTGACCCCCAAATGCTCTTATAAAACTAAATGATGTGTGTGAAAGGAGACTCTTGGCATCTGCAGCTCTTTACCTTCTGTTTGGTTTACAAGAACGTCTTCCTGGCTGGCTCAGGAAAGCCAGCTGCCAATGGAAATGAGAATATATAGCTCAACAGGAGAGAGAACAACTGGAAAAACCTGATACRCCTCTCACAGTCCCGGAGATGCTTTTAAAGAAGGGAGAGAGGCCCACAGYAGAGTCGGCTGGGAAAGCAGCCATCCTGCCACAGACACAAAATCCTTGAAGGCATCTTAAGAGAAAGGGATTGGGATAGGTTTGCACTGCCATCTTCAGCCCCAGGAAAAAATGGAGCTCTTTCCTGTAGCACGCAGAGCGTATAGCTGGGTGAGGTTTCCCACAGACTGCTMACAGCAGCCAGGGCAGACACTCAGATCCTCGCAGGAGAGATGCTCCTGTTCCCCTCCTCACTGCACCGAACCCTTCCCACGTCATGCTGGAAGAGATGGAGGGATTCATCCCCAAACAGTCATTATGGGTACTGTGGAAAGGAAAGGTAAAACCTCTCTAACACATGCCAAGAAAACAAAAATACAGGAGGAAAGTAACTGAAGGTAAAGCAAGATCAGTATTTGGGAGAAAGAAGTGTGAAAAAATTGGTGCAACTTAGAGTCCTACAAGGGAAAGCAGAGGGAGATTCTAGGAAGACAGAGGGAAATATGGGACAAAACATCTCCAAGTCTGCATTTTGAAATTTTGAAATCTCTTATTAGAAGAAGAAAAAACAAAACACTTTTTTTTCTTCATGCAGGAACACAGCCTTGCTACTGATTAGAAGATACTCAGTTTGATAATTAAGAGCTTAAACAGCATTTAAGATTTTTCTTAATTAGGTAAGAATATACACCTGCTAGAGAAATCATTGTTATTGATTTAAATTGTATAATTGTATCATTGTTATTGATTTAAATTGCTGTGATGTTGCATCTTTTAAAATCTCCTGGTAACTTCTTAAAGGAATTTGGTGCACCGAGTTCTCTGAGGTTAGTGGGATATTTGCATTATTAACCAATCTTGTTGCAATAACTGGATCAAACTTCTTCCTCGGGAGTTCACAAAGGATTCTGTAATGGAATTCCAAAAATGCTCTAAAAATACAGCAATGCTGCTCCACATATAAAGCCACACATCTCTGGAAATCTAACTGCAGAATGAACCATCACATTACTGTAAAGTTGAATGGCTTTAAATACAAAACGCTGAATTTTCAAAAGCTTCTGTCAGTCGCCTTTTGTTTTATGAACTATTAAACTGGTGTGCAACAGGCTGTCACTGAACATTTGTTCCACATTTTGCTGAATGAAGAATTGAATACTAGGCAGCTRAAGTACCTTTCCTGCCGTGAGTAAAGATGAAAAATCTGGAGCTGCTGCAGAGACTGAAAAGGAGAGGTATGGGCTACAGGCAGTGTATGCTGCAGCTCATTCAGGGACTGGGGAGAAGGAAGCATGATGCTGGAGCTTAATGAAATTGGCCACAGCTATTCTACAAGGTAGAAAACGTCTCTAAGCTGCTAGCAACGTGGGCTATAATACTAATAGCTTTTTTAAAAAAAATCCTCATTTGGTGTCTCTTTTGCAGCTGTGAAAAGAGTTTGATACTGGGTTGATATTCTCAGTAGACAAGCACCATTCTTAATGGCTACCAGGAGTTACTATCAGTCTCAAGAGTGTGGCTAAYGATAAAGCACGTGTAAACCAACCACTTGTCGCCCCGAGCCATGGAGTTGCTCTTCTGGCTGGGCGCTCATGGGGCTGTCACTGCATCACTCAGGTATAGGATTTGATCCCTATTTCCAACAGCCCAGCACCTGTCACACCTCCACACTTGCTCTTCTGGGTGCTCTGTGACACAAGCTGTTGGGGAAAAAATGGGTGAAACATTCCAAAAAGAAAAATATCATTAAAGCAGGTATGCTGTCAGGAGGGATTACACTTGGGCTGATGAAATGTGCCTAAAGTCTGCTGTGGACGCAGAGATCTTTTACCTCCCAGGCAAGCGTTGTGTAGCTAATGCTGGTGCAAGTGTGTCCTGCTGCACCAATGTKCCTCTTCCCTTACTCGCAGCTGTGATACCCAGCAAGGGTGCATCGGGCTTTGGTTGTCAGTACAAGTGGTTTGCACAGCCCAAACCACCTACTCAGGTCAAAATGATACTAAATAACAGATCAATACTTTCTTTTTTTATAAGGAAGAAGTTGTATTTTGCATTCTCACCTAAAAAGACGGGCAAAATAAATAGCAGAAGTCAGCAAGGCTCAAGATGGAAAATAGATGATCCAACTTAGGACAAATGTATTGCAGATTCCAGAGCAATATATAAAATAGTGTCAGTAAACCTCAGAAAGGAGAGGGGAAGAAGTACCACCAAGGGAATCAAGCCTAGAAGAACATGCTTCACAGGGGAATATTGGCTGGTAGGTTAACACAGTTTCCTGGAAAAGGCCATGCTTGTTACTAACATACTTTTGGTCCTAGTGCTGGATTCCCTGCAGGTATCACCATCCCAAATCCCTAGTCCCTCAGTGTGATGCAGCGTGGCTGTGCCGGGGTGCCTGCGGGGGACTGAGGGGCCCACCAAGCAGAGAGAAGAAGCGAGGCTCCATCTAACGGCTTAAGAACTGCTGGTCTGAATTAAAAATGAAACAGAGGCTTTAGGCCACTTTTTTCAGGAGCTTGGGGCACTGGAGATACTGAAGTAGCCAACAATAAGCAGAATGTACGTTACTACTGCTCAATATATGCTCTCTTCCAAACACCCATCCTGTTTCTCTATTTACCTCACCAGATAACAGTTATTTGCTTTTTAAGCTGTGCTACTTGKCCGGTGAAAGAATACATCCTGAATAAAAAAATAAAATTAATTGTATCATACAAGATTTTAACTATGAATGACAATCCAGCCAGGGACATTTGAGCTTTTGAACTGAAGTCCAAAGTGCTGCAGCAAAATTAAATTTGCTTACCTCTRTCTGCTAAAGCAAATCTTAAAATATTAATAAATGCCAATCATTTGAAACTGAAAATATTAAAATCCAGAAGTCTTTGCTTTAGATATTTGTTCAAAAATGCTGGTTTCATTTTGAGTGCATATAGACAGAGCAGATGATGCTCTACCTGCATCTTAATTATTAAAACAGGACTGACCAGCCTGTTTCGTGTGATGGGAATAACAGCTTTATGAAAATCATTTAGTTCTGAGTAGAAAATAACAGTTGTCAGGAACTAGATGTTACCCTTCTCAGTTTTAATGTATGAGAGTTTTTTAAATAGGTTTTGAAGGTATTTGGCAGCTTCCCATCTATGTTATAAACTTGTATTTTCCTAAAACAGTGTTTTAAAACATTAAAGCCTTCTGTGAAACAGAAGAAAATTTGGACTTATCTGATGCCTTTTCTCCTTTCTGTTACAGAATGCCTCGTTGAATTACGGCATCATAAAAGGAGTATAAGACTGTAAATGAGGAAATCATCGAAAGTAGACAGAGTTTACCAGTTTCTCACTGTGCAGTTCACCAGATGGCTTATGCGTTCTTATTTACCCTTCTACCAATGCATATATCTAAGTAAGTAAGAAGACTTCTCTTTTCCTCCATCTGGTCTACACGCTTCTCTAACGCTTTTCTATTCTGCAAGATTGTCTGTAATTAGTCTGTTTAAATTAATGACTTCTACCAGTAACTAAGAATAAACTAGGTTGGACTAAGCATATCAGAGAAGGTACAAACTAAACATGGAAGAAGGGAGAAGGAAATTGCAGTAGTTACGCTATCACCCTGCCTGGAGAGCCATTTAGCATCCTTGGCAGATTTTGTTCACATGGTCTTGTGGGCAACCAGATGGAAAAAGCGGCATTGATTTTCTTGACTTCCCCTACAGAGTTTGTGAATGAAATCTACTAACGGTGGTGGAAGCCTGCCAGCACCACTCTACCTGCAGCCAGCTCTGCGACGCCCGGGGCACCTGCCAGCATGGCCGAGAGCTTAAATCATCCAGGCATCTGACATTCATCCTCCTTTTTCTTTTTCTTTTTTTTTTTTCCTGTTCTTTTTTTTTTTCCAATATTTGTTTCCTCACACTCTGCTGCTCTTTCTCATTTCCTCTTCTCTCCAGCTATGAATCTGTCTCCATCGAACATGCTATCTCACAGTAAAAAATAACACCTTCAACTCAAAATACAGATTATTCTACAGCAGCAATACACTGTACATATGGAYCTTGAATTTGGCAGGAATTTAGATGGGATCTTGAATTTTTTATTATGTAAAATTTGAGGGTGTCAAATTTTGCAGTTCCATCAAGTCATCTTGTAGATTCTTCCTGTTTACAGCTGTGTGTGTGTGAAAACAGACTCACGGTTAAGTTTGGATGTCTACCTGCTTCCATTCATTTGCCACTAAGGAAGTCTGAAAATTTGGTTCCTTACTGCTCTTTTTCAAAACTTCAGATTTCTATACAAAAATACAGTGTTTATCTACTGAAAATGTAGTTTGAGCATTTAACTAGCATTTCAGCAAAGGTTTTGGTTAGTATTAAGAGAACTTTTGAAGGCTAGATCTAACTGGAGTTGAGCTGGGTTTTTGGAGGAAAYAAGGCCTATGCTTACACACAGTCTGTCCACCTGCCAGCTTCCCTTCCCTAATAGTATTTGAGTTTCTTGACCAATTCCACCTAAATTTGACAGAGATGGAGACTTTGAGAACACAAAGCTCCCAGAATTTTTGTGAAAACTAGTAACTGGTCAGAGGAGAATGATTCAGGCCAAGAAATTAAAGGAATTAAAGGCCCCCTCCAAATTAAAGGAAGTTAGTCTCATAGTCCCTGGCATCTGCTTAGCTCCCAGGTGGCTGGTTGTAGGAGGGCAGGAGGGCGCTGGAGACACTTTGCTGGTCTGGAGGGGAAGAGGCAGCTGGGAGCACTGGGGAAAGGGGGAGTGTTGGTCTGTAAGACAAAACTGCAGAGAGAACCGTCTGCCATAGTTCTGCTCATGAAACAAAATTTTGTTGGCTTACAAAGAAAGCCATAATTCATATTTAAAACCAGCAGGAAAGGGAGTATGTGCTGAGTGGGAAGAGGAGTACTTTTGTGTGGCTTCCTTCTCCTACTCTTCACACGTTGTAGTTATCCAGACGTGAGGGGTGGTTGTCTCAGGCATGGTTCCCTGGCAAGAAATTTCTTTTGATTAATCTGAYGGGCAGATGATGTTTCTGTGGCCTCTCTCTGACTAGCTGGCAGGCAATTGCGTGTAACTTATTGAGGAATGCAAGGATTCCCCAGCAGCTATGCTTATTCCGACTTTTCACATGCAAAGTTGAAAATTCATTGAAAGGACAGGTTTTTCTGTGAAATACTCAGAATAGCAATCTAAGGTGTTGACATGCCTGTCTTGAATAAATAAATGCCACCTGTGATTGCTCTTATTGCCTGCTATAAAACTCCAGCCCAGCTGCCAAGACAGAAACCCTGAGCAAACTTAAGTGAAGGAGAAATAATAATTGGGCATGTGATTAATACATTTTCAGTTTGCTATAAGCTCATCTGTAAATAGCAAAMCTTGATATTAAAAAGACCTGGTATCTCATTAAACCTTAAATAAATAATGCTGAATATACCTTTAGGGAACTCTACAGTACCTGGGTATGAATAAGAGAAATCAAATTGTGAGACCACTGTGTTTTATCTGCCTTGATTTACAGCTATAGACTATATTTTAATCAGTGAAAATGTTCACAGAGGAGGAGAATTTGTGTGTATTTCATAAACCAAAACATCCCAGTAACCATTTTGATTAGAATATAAAGAGCAGTCTGTCAAATTCTACTTCCTTATCTCTTGGATTAAAATCTTTTCTGTTTGCTGAGAGAATACACGACCACTACCTACTGAGAGGCAAATCTTTCATTAACTCATTTAAAAAAATACATATTGCTCAGTAATAATCTAAGCTCTCAACAGTAGCTGTTTGGAATACTCAGAAATGTTTTCATAATGGTCTTAAAAATCATCCAGAATTAACAGCTACTGGATCCCTGCTGTCTGAGACAGCATTTATAAGGATTTTTACTGTGCTCAAAATTATGGTGCCATCAGGTACATCCATAGAAGGCATATTTGCATAAAATGTTTGTGCTGTTGGACAGCAAAAAAGCGTTTTTAGGTTATGTGCTATGAAACAGCTTTTATTCTGCAACATTGGGTGTGCTGTGTAATCCTAAGTATTCACTAGGAAACATGTTGAGCCTTAATGATTAGAAAATCCCATTTTCTTAAAGGGACTTTGAATCCAGCTGTACCCTGTCCTGRGGGAAGCTTTCTTAGCAGCTGCTTCCTGTAAAAGATAYTCAAAGAGAATCTRTTTGTTGGCTTTGCCACCCAGATCTTTTTTTTTCTTTTTCCTTTYCAACTTGTGCTGTTTTATCCCATCACAGAGCTGTAGATACTGCAGATATCCTTTAAATATCCACATGGAGAATGTAGCTGCTCCATTCGAAATACATAAACTCCTTACAACTCAATCATTTTCRACAAGACTCACAGGATAGACTGAAAATAAACATTGCCTGAGCGAGGTTGTGTTGTCTTTCCTTGGATAATCAGAAGTAGAGCTGATGACTATATTCTATATACAGTTTTTGAACTTGTTTACTGTTTGTTCTTGCTCCGTCATGGTTTTGGAAACACCCTGGATGGAGCCCAGAGGATCCAGGAGGCAGAGATTGTACCAGAGGGTGCCTGAGCATCTCTTGTAAAGCAGGGCGACTACCAGTTCAGCGAACGATCCTTCGAGAGACATGAACTGGCGACTCTCACAAGCAGTCACAGAACTACGTCCTGTCCTGCTGGAAGTTCAGATGCAATCAGCAATGCCTCTCATGCTGCCACCTCCTCTGACTTCAGTTACAGACATGGGTAAAATAGGTATTTGTTACAGAAAAGTCCCATTGGTTAATAAGAAATCTTCCCCAAGGAAACATTTGCACCTGAGTTGCTATTTTTCTCTTTGCTGACCTAAGACTACTAGGAACTTGACCAGTATGTTTTGATTTGTCAGGCATAGTTCAAATATCATTCAAGGTAACTGAGCACACTGAGGCTCTGAGCTCCTGGACTCACACTGATTGCAGCATCTCCCAGTACCCTTTCCAAGACCGCACCCCTGAATGGACAGAAGGGAAAATAAGACACAACAAAAAACACACTTTCTTCAGAACTACAAACCTGAAGGAAATGAAACATTTGGTCCAGTTGGAACAAAGAAATGCTGTGSTAGCTTATTTTGCTTTACGTGAGATATAAGTGTTAAACTTGCAAGTGCATGGTGAGCATAAAGGGGTAAGTGTGACTTGTCTTCATTACCTAAAAAGGATGAGAATTTTGAAGGACAAAATAATAGGATCTAAATCACCCCTTCCCAGCTGCAGAATGTATACAAACAGTTGCAACAACTTTTTGAGCTTGCTTTCCAACCCTGTCAAACTGTGACCTGTGTTGGAAGGGAACACACCATTCCTGTAAAACCCCTGAGAACCTTTCTTTTTCTCTTTACCTTTTAAAAGTCTTTATTTCTACATTCTTGTTGACATACAAATAGAACTTGAAAATGTATTTCCCCTATCAGTATTAACATGTTCAGATGCCACAGCGAGGATCATGACAAAACGTACCAGGTTATAAACTTAGGACCTTAAGAGTTTTGACTTTTTATTTAGAAATAGGTGTAATACATGAGCTTGACTGGATTTAATTACTTATCTAACTGTTCATGTTGCCAGCAAACCTACTGCAGGTGTTCTAGTAGAAATTCTGGAAATTTAGAAAACAGATTTTTACAGACCTTTGCATGAAAAGTCTAGCCCTATATTACTTCACTTTAATCTTGGCTCAAATCAACATCATCAAAAGAAAACAAAGTCCTAAACGCATGAAATGCCGTTCTTTAGATAATCCAAGAATCCTATATGATGGGCTATTCTCATCATCCAGAAATAGGCACCTAATCTAGATGCTTTGAACCCCTGATCCTCCAGTCAACCTCTTGGTTGACTTGCGAGCTGTTTCACTCACCACAGGCTACAGGAGGGAGATGCAGGGGAGCAGGTACGTCCCCACGCGTGGATGAAGAGAGGTGTGCCGGGAGACTCTGCTCTGCCGTCCTCCGTGCCGCGCAGCAGCGTAAGGGCGACCGTCTGCCTCGCACGGCCTCTAAGGCGCCGAAGGACGGACTCCACCCGAATTGTGCCCTGACTCTCTTGACGTGAGTAGCACCACTGACGGGAAGGAGACGTCCTCAGAAACGGCTAGCGTGATTATTAAGCACCAGCATCAAGAGTCTTGGCCTGCGTATTTCTGTGCCAAAGTCCTGCCGACCCACTCAAAGATAATGTTAATAGTTTGGCCTATTAAAACATACCACAGCAATTTTCCATGAGCAGAACTCCCCAGTGCTACACGATAYGGCTCATTATTGGAGACAACCTGTCTACACTTAGCTCCATTTTGGAGGGAGATTGCCCACAGTCATTCACAGGCATTTATCCTTTCTGCAAAATGACATGTTGTAATAGTCTCTTATATAAGGTAATTATACCTCCACTCATACTGCATAAAATGATGAAATTCAAATCACTGCTGGGAAACACCTTTCTCTGACATTGAAACTAAAATGCTTCATGATAATGCTAAGCTATTGAGGGTGACACAGTAAAAAAAAATRAAATGGAAGAAAGCAGAGAGAGTTTCTGGAGCTGTGCTTGTACTGGAGGCGAGGTAGGAAATCACTCAAGGTGCTGGAGCAGGCTGACAGAGACGGTGTGCGTCCTCCTTTGCAGGCGTGTAGAGTACCCCGCTGAGGTTCTGGCCCTGGAGTTGCTGTAGCAGTGCTTAAGGTCTGCTCCAACACTGAAGGGTGTTCCTCTTTAGTACCTGATGCTGGCTGGCACCCAAAAGATGTTTGCCACTTATTTGCATTTTTACAACACAGTGATAATTAATATTAACCTGGCAGTTATGCACTTTTCTCAACCACTTTGTCCTAAGGTGAAAATTAACTTTCTGTGGTGCTGGGTACCWACTTTGTACTGAGGCAGTTATTCCAGCTGACAGAAAATAGGTTATCTGGTAGCTCCTCCTCTTGCTGGAGCTGAAGCCAGGGCTGAGCAGGTGAACAGGCTTTTACACCTCTTCCTTCCCCTCTTTAACTGTGTGAAAACTCTCTCAGTTTAGTCCAAAGGCAAGAAAGCACTTGTTTTCTGCAGTGTAATTCGGATGTTTCAGTATTTATAAAATAAAAACAATATTCAAGTTAAAAATATACACCAAAAAGMAGATTTTATAATTTAATCTCAGTGCTAGTGTGAGATCTTGTGGAAAGAGAGTACATCTAAACTGCGCTTAGAAAAGCTAAACCCCAACGGTGCTTTCAGCTTACAGTGAAACAACTCATGAACTTGCTTGGAGAGTGTAGTGCACACGATAGAAATAACACATACAGCAACTTGAACAATCAAGACCCTGAAATGCTAAAAGGTAAAATCATAATGTAAAGTACCATTTAAAATAGCATAATGGCTCTAAATGGGGAGTCAGGAGCAGTGATTTTTTTTGAATAGAGCTAGTCACAGAGTGTCCTCGTACTCTGCTAAACAAGACAGCTTAGTAGTCAAATTCTGGATAAAAGGGAGAGAGAGGCTCATCGTTCACTCTGGCAAGAAGACCTAGCTCATAAGAAAGCTGTATAATTAATGCTAGATATTTTAAAGCCATGAATAACAATTTCTGTGTAAGCTTTGGAAATGGAAAAATGTACTCTGGCAATATTCCTGAGGTGGTAGGGAGGGCATCTAGTGATATTTATGCATGTAAGGTCTGGAATTGACAGCCAGGGATTGAAAAGGTTAATGTACACCAAAAGGTTATGGCTTGCTTTTCAGTGGAAATTATGTAGGCTTAGGCAGAATCCGCTAATGACTGGCAAGGCAGCACACAACACCAAAAGTAGAAACTGCTGAGAACCAAGCTGAAYGCTTTGATTTTATTTCTGTTTAGTTTTTAAAAATTATTTCCCAACCACAAATTTTACAGTTGAAACCCACATTCATGCCACTTCTCCAGAGATAAATTATCAAAAAGAGCTGGTACAGATGTGACTTGCTCTAATCACAGTTAGCCGATAACCCATAAAAGCCATCATGCTGAGGAAACAACTACATGTTAAAAAGCCTGGGATCAAGAAAAGAGCCCCAGGGAGTAGCTTAAAGGCTCCTCACTCTACTAGAAATAAAAATCAGCAGAGGAAGTGAAAGAAATATAATTAGAAGACTGAGTCTTGAACCAGACAAACTCTTTTCTGCTGTATGCAAAGTTTAATGTGAAACTGTGAAAGCTGATTACACTAAAAATTCAGTATCTTCTAAAACATAAAATAAAATTGGAATCTGTAGTTGAGGTTTTCAAAGCAGCGTAATGGATTTAGACCCTTACGTCTTGCATCGCAAGAGAAGTGCGGTCAGCTCTTGCAATTTAATTATTACTCGCTTGCTATTTGGTGTGTCCTAGGTGTCAAGCAAATATGTGAGAAGATTTGCTTTCATCTAAATATATAATTATATATTATATTTAGTTATTTAAATCTGTGGCTCTCTTGACTATGAAAAAAAAAGCTTGAAAGGGGAATCCCACATCCACCATTTAGACAGGCAGAGAACCTTTGGAGAGAGAACAATCTCAGCACTGGAATATGTTTTGCACTGAGTTTAGTTTATGCCTACCCTGCTGTCTTACTAGCGTAGGCTACTCTGCACTGAGCTCCATCCTGCCAGTCTAGATTATCTCTAGTAGTTAGGTTTTTCTACTTTCACAGTAGCTGGAGTAGCTTTAACCCATGATACTGTTTCTTCCATGACTCCAGTGTAGGCATCAGCTGTTCCTCATTGACAGATGGCCCTTTCTAGGTGCTACAGTTTTTACTACCATGTTGCAGTTTTTACTACCATGCTCCCTGGAAACAGGGATCTCTCAGAACTCTTAACTAAGCATTGGTTTTCCAGTAAAATCATGAGTCTTCRAGTACCTTCAAATACAGTAAAGGGCTAAGAAGGAATTTATTCTCTTTCTGCCTTTTTTCCTGATAAAGACCCCAGTGTCTGGAACTGTTTTTTTCATATTCCAGATTCTTTCTCTTCTGCAAATGAAAGCTTATAGTCAGAAGTCTTATTTACAAAACAAACAAACAAACTCCTTTGAGAATAGGCAGTAAGTAAAACAACTCAGAGATATATAAGCTTTCAGTGAGCCTGATACAAATCTTAAAAGTATGAACAGCCCAGTTTTATTTTCAGCAAAGTTTCTTTCAATTCCTAAAAATACTCTGCGTTGTGCTCCCCCCCCCCCAACCCAAGTATAAACTTGAAAGAGCTGAATGCATTGCTCTGATATCACAGATCTGGCTGATTATCACAAACCCAATTATAATCAAACAATTGACCTTACAGTCAAGAACACTAATCTGACCAGCAAATCCTCAAAATACCCACTTAGTGACAGTACATATTGATGTCTAAATGAACGTGATGCTGTGAACTGGTCAGACTGCACTAACACAGCTTAAACTCAGATATCCTGGAAAGTTCTTTCAGGAAGACTAGCGGTGGCAAAATGGAAAAAGGTGTTAGTAAGTAGGCACAAGAGAACTCTTCCTGAGATACTTATTTTAATGCAATACTAATTGGAAACCATGTATCACAGATAATTTAAAGTGAACTCTTTAAAAAATCTGATCTCCTGCTATTCTTTCTTTAAGGAGTTAAACTCAAACTTTCACTAGCTTGAAAAAGATGTCCTAGAAAGTTGAATAACTTGCAGGTGAACGCTTTGCTATTCATTACTACCTCAGCAACAGCAGTCACCACTGCTGGTCAGCTGCTCCCTTACTTTACAGGAAGATGGTTCTAGCAAGGGGACTTTTTGCAGACTTCATGCACAAAACAACATAAAGTTACAGTGAATATCAATTCTGYTACCAGCATGAGGAAGTTGAGCATTTTATTACTAAATTTTAGGAAAAATTGACTGAGAAGCTTACCCGTTTAAAAATGAGTCAGGGAAATTCCTGCTGTGTGTACTGAGAGTAAAATCGGGGATTCCTGTTGCAAAGAGCTCTCATGGCATATATTTTGATATTACATTTATTGTCACTGTTGACTGTGGGATGTGAGTAAAAGGAACAGTGAGGGGTTGCTTAATTAGAATTAATGAATATGAGTAGTGCTATACAATTGCRTTATGATCTCATTAATTCCTTGGTTTAAAATATTTATTCCATTGGAAATTACCAAGGATAAGATATGAGTCACAATCAATACAGCAGAAATAAACTAAGAAGAAAGTATTTATTGCTGCAATGGGCTTTTGCCTACCCTTACAGGAATAACATGGTGTTTTCATACAGGAGCTGTTCGCAAACAAAACAAGCTTTGCTGCTTTACAGCACRCTCTTTCCACAGCTCATGCGCTCTACCTGCAAAACCACCCAAGCTGTGCAAAGGATGATGTTCTCCTCATCTGATGCATTCGCTAAGAACATGAAAAGGGTTAAAAGTCTTTTTTTCCCTCCCCTCATTAGTTTGTAATGTTGTACTCCTGTTTTAAAGTGAAATGCAAAAGGGGTCCACGGGGGTCTGGCAGGCCAGACTGGGCATCCCCACCGCAGCAAGGTGCTGGGGGCAGCAGGATGGGAGGGGAGGGCAAAGCAGCTTCTCCTCGGGGAGCTCCTCAACTCAAAATAGGTGTCAGGGGAAGAGTAAATCCGTTTCTCTGGTACACAAAAATATCCCAATGAACAAGGAGAAAAGTATTCAGAACCAGAGCACTTTCTTCCCAAGTGTTGACTGTTACAGAAGTAGCAGCATCAGTAAGAGTATGTGCGTTTTTCCTAATTAAATACGCGTATAAAATGCCAGGAGGCCACGTAAGTCACCCAGACTTCCGTATTTGCCGTCGTTTCACCAAGCTGACACACACACACACGCACCGGGCCCGGGAGAGGACCGACCCCCTCCCCCGTTTACATAACGCTTCGCGGGGAAAAGCAGGCGACCGGCGCGGCGGCCGCCACGGGGACAACCCCGCGCCCGCGGGCCCCGGCCGCGCCGCCTCCTCCCGCCGTCGCGGTGGGGAAGGACCACGCGCTTCTCCGGGCGCCGAGCCGAGCCGCCCGCCGC
>NW_028187122.1:3194453-3228979 GCF_003343005.1 Rhea americana
CTGCCCGAGGGGCCGGCGAGCGGCGGCGGCAGCGCCGCCGGGCAGCGAGCGTCGCGTCCGCCCGCGCCGCGAGCCGTTTCCACCCAGGATTTTTCTAGCAAGGCGCCGGGGCGGCTGGTTGGTGCCGAGCAGGTTCCGGCCCARAGCGTCCGCTCGCGCGGTGCTGATCCCCGGGTGACGCTCCGTGGCAGCTTGGCTCGCTTCCGTGGTGATCAGCTTGGCTTATTATATAAGATGTCACCGGAGGAGGAGAGACAAGTGCTCAGGGTTGCGGAGGGGGCGGGTGCGCCCTGCGCTTCCCTCGCCAGGTGCCGCGGAGGGGGGCGGCCCGGCCCGGCCCGGCCCGGCCCGGGGCAGGGCCCGGGGCTCCCCCCGGGGCTCTTCCCGCACGTGGGTTTCCCAAGCGTCGCCTGGAAGCAGAAACGCAACCTGTTCAGTTGCCTCTGTGCGTGTTCGATTTCTTCTTTCTCTCGCTTCTGCTTTACAAAATAAAAATAAGCATTTAGGCATTAAAAAAAAAGTTTTAGAAGTTGATTTTTGCTTCGTTTAGGTGCATGTTTAGCATGTTAACATGAGCTGGAGAGGATTGAATGAATCATCACTTCCATGGAATAAAAGCTAGTGAATCATCATCACACATGCACATGTACGTACACAGACACACACACACACACCCCGGAGAGGGAGACAGGGAGTATACTGGTTACCGTTGATATGGAAAGATTAGTGTCAGTTTCTGAAACGCAGTGGGATTCAAGAAGCATGGACTACGCTCAGAAACCCACCAGGTTTCCTGGGGCTAGTTCATGAGCTGTGAAAGTTTTGTAACACTCAGCTGTTGTTTTTGTAGCACAGTGGTTAAATGGCAGCCTTTTTCTTTATGAATTTGCTGCCCTTTATTTTAGCCAAATTCTTAAGAGGGTATTAATGATGAGATTTAAGCAAGCATGTTATTTAGGCTGTATTAATTCAAAGTCAAATTTAACCAGAAAGCTGAAGTGGTATCTCCCTATGACTGTACCCTAAAGCCAGAGACAGATCCCAGGTCCTCTTAATCTGGGATTTTTTTGTTAAGCAAAAATATTTACTCTTCTTTAGAATGAAGTAAAAATATATAAATACATATTTGGAAAACAAGGTAGTTCGTTTGTTAAAAGCATTATAGTTGTACCTAGATAGAGGTCTGTTCCTGATCCCCTTGGCAGTTGCTGTTTTAAATGGGATTGGAGTTGGGTCCTATATGTAAATTTTCAACTTTTTCAACTCCCGCTTGATTTCAAAGTGGAATCTTCCCCTTTTTGTTGACATGTCTGTCTGCCCTGCAGAGGCAGTGCTATGAATTTTACATTAYTAATTCCTCTTTTTTTCATGGCATGCCTGCAACTTTCCAGAAATTAAATCACTGTTTACAACAAGAAGGTAGTACTTTACAGATATAAACATTTGATTTTACAATATATCAGTATGTCAAGATCTCTATGCATCTTATTGGTAAACCATTCTGTCCCCTTTGGCATCAGGTATCCTTTACCTAGGAGCCTGTGTGTTATATCTGCAGCCATTCCTCAAACAGGAATGAATCAGTCATGTACAAGATTGCTGTTGGTGTTTGCTACTGTTGGGGAGAGAGGGTATGTTATTGTTTCTGTTTGTTTAAAACTGAGTGCACTGGCACTTCAAAACATTTTTTTAGCATTAATTACAGAACTGGAGCAGCTAAGTGCAAGAGAACAATATTACTTCAGTGGTTGTTTTGAAGCTTTTAACACCTCAGAATCAGAAGATTCTGAAGTTAACCATGTTAAAACTATGCAACTGTGAAGACATATAATATAATAGGGTTTCTCTTAAATTAGGTATGTTGGGTGGTCAAGTTAACAAAGAGGAAATATTATTTTATTTGTGCATTTAAATTAATATTCAAATCACGTTTATCATTTTTTTAAATTAGTTTTTTTACAAAGAAGATAGAATGTCCTACACATTGTGTGTTTCCGTGTGCCCAGAAATAGACCTCAACTGAAAGCAGTAGAGTAAGCAAGAGTTTAAGTGGACTCATCATTCTGCTCCAGCCTTTCTGCCCCCTGCTCTGTATACACTGTGGTCTTCAAAGTAGAACTGAAAAATTCTAGGTTTCACTTTTAAGCCTGCAGAATGTGCAAAATAAAGAAAGATAAAAGGAATTGATTTAGGGTTGCCTCTGTGCAGCAACCCTAATTTTTAGGACTGATAAACAGATTAAGAAGCACAGTAGAACTTTGGGAGGAGCAATGCAGGTAAACCTAGAATCTTGTCTTTTGTTATGTGGGATACATCAGCCTTGTTTTCAGCATGATAAATTAATGAATACATATATTTTATATGTATAATGAGTACAATGTATTTAATTCTGTATGTATATATAAATCTAAACTTGTTATTAAAAAGAAGAATGTGATGACATTAATGTTATTTATATTAAATGAATAGTACTTTGCACAGAAAACAGTAGAAGTTTTTACCTGTTTTGCAGATTCTGTGCTGTGAAAGACTGATGCCAACAGTAGCTTCACATGCCCTTCTTCCAGCTATCTCAACTGGGGATGAATGGTTAAACTTCTAATAGAAAAAGATCAGATGCTTTCCTTTTTACAGTTTCTTCTTTAAAGACCCTTCCTAGACAGGTGCAGCAGTCGCAAGCAAAGTTCTCAACTATTGCTATAGAAAGAGCTTTTCAGCTTATGCTGAAAAAGAGAATCCTTTCTTCAACTTCTATATTGAAAACTTTTCATTAAACACATGGTAGCCTGGGGGTTGTTTGTTCCCCAAATTCTCAGTTAAAATCATTTGTTGCAGTTGTCTGGGAAGAATTTTAATTTCTGTTACTGGTCACACAGTATAGCAAGATGTATCACAATGTATCCTGTAGGTCTCTTGGTTCCCTTGTTCCAATTAGAGTTGTATCTAATCGGTTCTTGAATATAGATGGATAGTGTCTTTATGCATTTCCTACGCTGAAACTTATTTCCCTGATTATTGTGTTTTTCTCTTTACATTTTTCTGGTACGTGTAATATCATGAAAAGKATGAGCTTGACAGACTTTGAGGCTGGAGCTCTTAATCAGGAGAGCAGGTATAGCATGCGCAGCAAACTTTACCATGCTACACAAAACTGCATGTAGCTGTATGCATGTGTGGGAAACATCAGTGTTACCATCTCTTTCTTAATTGTTGTTTATAAAATAAAAATCGCCTGCTCTGCCAAATGTGGGACACTTCTGGAATGAAAGATGTGTAGTGTTACCTGACCACTGTGATCTCAACAGCTGTCACTATCAGCTTTTTCATGTGAAACATAAATAAATTTGACCGCTTACCTAAAGCTGAAACCATTTATCCCATTATTAATAGCTGAATCCATCCATGTTTCAACAGATCTCCTAACGTCTAGACAAACTGTTGATTGGCTGCTGTGTTGGCCCTGTATTTCCTGTTACATATATCCCCTAATTTTCTTCCTTTGTCATTGTTTTGTATGTGTGTTTAGGTTTGACTGAAATCAACAAGGTAGCCGGCTAGTTTCCCATAAGTTTAATAATAATCYCATTTTCATAGTAGGCTTAGTTAGGAAAAGGAGGCGAGATTTTCATTCTCATTAGTAAAAGTTACTGGAAGGATTTTCCGTTGTGTATTACTGACTGATGCAGCACAAAGAGGGAGCACYGAGCTTCAATATGTTGCTGCCTGTTATGGTTCAGGAACTGCTTGGCCACACTGAGACTTGTCCAGCAGTTAAGTTTGCGATATCTGCTGCCTTAGGAGGGTACCATGTGGGCATTTAGCGCTGCCTGCTGAAGAACCCTGTGTCCACGCTGCAAAAGGGGTGTCCTCACTGGCACCTTGTGCACGGCTGTGATTCTGGCTTTTCCACAAGAGGGAAACTACTTAGAGTTCGCACTATTTCAGCTCAGTGCAAATTCTTATTGAAAAAACCCTTTCTACACACTAAATCACTGATGTAGAGCCTCCAAGAAGTAGTACTGAGACCTAAAAGGTGAAGCTGTTTTTTTTTCTCTCATTCAAAGTTATGATTTACACTATGCAGGTAATTGATGGCAGCTTTATTTTCTGACAAAGGTATATTATTTCTGGCAATTTTCTGGCAATTATCTGCTTCCTAAGGAAAATCTATGGCTCTGCRCTTATGGATAGCAGACAGCAATCAACGAGCAGAATCTGATACCAGTAAGGGGAGGGTCATGGTTTGTAATCAGCATAGAATTGCTTGCTTCTGGTTTATTACTCCCATCTTCCCAACTCTACGCTGCACGTTTGTTTAGTTCACCTGTTACAGCTTATTTTTTGTATTATGAACTCTTGGGGAACACTTTGTCATTCATTCTATGTTCTTGTAGCATTTGTAGCACTTCAGTATCCTGGCTGATTTCACTTCAAGTCTCAATTAAAATAGGAAATACTAGCTTCCAGTTTAAGTGTTGTTGCTTGAATTTTTTTACCATGTTTCTTTCCTAGTGCTAACAAAAAAACAAAGCAACTTCTTTGATGTTCTAATAGAATGTTCGTCCAAAGACCAACACTATAAGTAAAATATAAATCTAAATAGACAACAACAGGAATGAAAGGAAATAACAAAGCTGAACTTTCYTTTTGGTGACTCATAAAGCTCTGGTGAGGGAGAGCATGAATGTCATCAAGAAGAAAATTAAACTGTAAGAGAAATAAGACTTCAGTTTTGTTTCARCATAGTTCATCAGGAAGAATCTTACAGGAATTCTCAAATGTGACAGGAAACATTTGTAGTGATGAACTTCTGTAAGGGACAGATTGGTTGTAGTGTGTTTACACAATATTTTCATAGTTTCTTCTAGTGCTTCTTAAAAAAAGAAGATTTGAGATTTTCCTGAGTAGACAAAATACCATGTTGGTGCCCCGAATAGAAACTTGTTCAGTAGTGCACTTGGTGTTATACAATTCTTTTTGTACCTAGAGTGTCCTGTTTCCCTTTGCAAAGATGCGGAGTTAAAGACTGCTAACACTGATTATAGACAAATGCAGTTGTTACAGTTGACTTCTTCCATGAGGAACCAAGTGCTGTGGTTATAACTTGATGACAAGAAGGCAATTTATCTTCATTTTGTAATTACAAGGGTGATTTCACGTTGGCACTGTATCAGAGTATAGGAAATATACAGATTTACATCATAGTGTTACTTGGTGCCTTCTTACTTCTTTCTCCACACAGTGAACTTTACAAATATTAATGTTCATGGATCAGTTTCTTTCGGACTGGTATAGCTATTCTGTAGCAGTTTCAGTCAGTACTAATGAATTCCATAGTACCAAAGTAAACAAAAAACTATCCAATTTAGTTTGCAACTGTTGTGAACTAGTAGTTGGGTGATCATATAGATGACTTTATGAGTTTTTAWAAGGAAGTCGCATATATTTTCCAGTAGTTGCAACTGGCAGAATATTTTATGGGAGTAGACTATCAGAGATTTCTCTTTAAAACTTTGAAATGAAGCACTTTAATGTGTGTKAACATTTACATTTTTTAAAAGATTTTCTGCCATCATGTAAGAGGCCAAAGTACTTTAATATATACTTATATTATGGATATATGATAACATGCTTACATTAATTTTATTGTTTTTTTCTGACTATGGAAATTTCATTTTTSTTTTGTCATTTTTTAAATTGAGATGATTCATGTAGATAAGAAATTAAAATTAYCCTATTCTAAGACAAGAATATAGGCTGTAATGTATAATCTGCCCCAGCTATTTTGTAGCTTTGACTGAGCAACCTATCCCATGGAAAAGATCCTTTTATGGAACAGTCTCAGTTTACAGTCTTGGCTTTCTCCTAATTATTGCTTTTTTCATAATTTGAGATTTTATGATACCTAAAGGAAGCACCTGAAGATTAAAATTATTTGACATATAATACAATGTAATATATATGTTACATACAATGTAATACTGATGACATGACATATAGCAAGATACTAATTTCCTGAATCTGAAGTGTTAATATAGAAGAAATAAAAGACAGTGGAGTTCCTTTCAGTAGCAGAAGGCTTCTCACTTTGTTTCCTGGTTCTGGTTCTTCTTTTAATCTACACTGGTAAATATTATCCCCTTATTACTTTAATTTGGATTTGAAAGTCTCTTTATTAGATGATTACAGTGTGTGTTCAAAGCCTCTCAAAGAGAAATTATTGCTTTACTCTGGGGTATAAAATACCTGATCATGTAAATTTCAAATCTTAGATCTAATTTTTCAGATGACTTTTTGCAGTTACATCTATTAAAACATTTGTGTACTAACAAAGCATATTAAGGAGTAATAGAATACAGAATTAAATATTCTGAAGATAGATTTCAGTGCAAGTTAGGTACTGATCAGATCTGACAGATAAATTCTCTCTGCCACCATAAAAGTAGCAGAGATAAGTCTTGAGTCACTGTTACAGAAGAATCACCACTAGTTAAAGCAAACGCGATTATATTTATCTCCTGCCTCAGTAAGAAGAATGGAATATGTGAGAAATCAGGCTCTTGATTAATTTCATAATAAAAGCACAGTTCCTTTTTCAGGCTCTTAAATAGCCAGTGTGTGGATTGAAAGAAGTTAAAGATGTTTCTTTCTTTCATGGCTTTATGAAATTGTTATTTACTATTTCGAAGAAGCATCAGTGGTAGCTGCAGAGACAAAGGATGCTTTATGTGATATAAATGATATTTTGACTAAGTACTCTTGGTTGATTCTGGCTGTAGAATTTCCCTGCTTACAAAGTGATTTTGGAGAGCTGCTTAATCAAACCAATATTTTTCATCTTTCCATCTTAACTCTTTTAGTGTGGAGTAGATAAAGTAAATTTTCAAGCCTTCATCCCATACACATACATAACAAAATTTGCGACTGTTTTGTGTTCACAGCAATCACAGAATGCAAACAAATTTGTTTGAAATAACGTACTCAGTGACAGTTGGTGCCTCACATGGGCAAGTGTTTAAAATCTCCTGTTGAGGTATAAACTTTCGTATGTCCACTGCCGAAAATTTGGGCCATAATGTTTATTTGGGATTAGCCTGTGATTCAAAATTTCCATTAACTGCAGAGGAACTTTTCCAGTGGGAAATTTTTCCAAGTTTCTTCCTGAGTGAAGCTGGATGAAACCAGCAACAAACTTGTAATGGTGGAGCTTTTCTGTAACAACAAACTTGTAATGGTGGAGCTTTTCTGTAACATCCAGCTTCTCAAAGGAAGGTGTAATAGCTCTTACTAGACCAACTAATACAATGGGGAAAAATGCACAAACTATTTGATGTAGAAGTCTGAGACAACAGCAGCAAACCATGAAGTAAGGTGCAGTTTCATAAGACATCTGCAGTAACTGGTATTGAAAGAGAGAGATGCTGCTCCTACCTCTTTTTCTGAGCCCTGGCACTCATCATATTCCATCATAAATTAATTTTAACTTACCAACTCAGCAAGAAACTAATAAAACAAGTTTTSTGCTTGGATACTGTGTTAAATCAGCTTACAGGAGGATGAGCAAGCTCCAGAGTGGGACTTTCCTTGGAACAACTGGGCTATTAGATCAGTTCAGCTGTTCAGGAAACTGCAGATTTAGGACAGGTTGGGAAAAGTTGTTTTTAGTTTATTATACTTATGGCAATAGATAGACAATTTGAAGGGGAAGTGTGGTTATCACAAAGGGGRTATTAGCAGAGGGAGAAGCAAAGAGGTAGTTCTCTATCAAGGGCAGACAGAGAAGAGAGAATTGCCACCAGAACRCTGAAGGCTTTAGCTGGGGGTAAAATACATGGAAAGTATCAACATCCTATAGAGGCTGTATCTCCACTGAATCTGTAATTTTTGGTATTTAGTAAATTTATGAGTCTGAGTTCCCAAGTTTGATTTGATTGATCTGGACTGAGAAGTGAGGGGTGGAATTTTATGATAAAAACTTTCTCCCACTAAATTCATTCTGGTACCTAGAGGTTCTGCTAATATGTGTGTAATTGCATCAACATGGACAAAAGAACTGCATAAATATAGAAACGTACTTTAAGAAAACCTTTCTGTAATATTATGTTAAGGTATCCTCTGGGTTTCCTTTCTTGGAAAGGAAACTGAACTACTGCACTAGAAGCAGTTTTGGGTCCCATGGGCATGAGCTGCTGGGGGAGGTTAGGCGCTCTGTGGCCACTGGGTGCAGACTGTGCGTCTCACCTCTTTCATGGCAGCGGAGATCCTCTCCACCCCCTGTTTAGCTGTCCTATACCAGGTTTCTCAAGCAGCTCTGTTATATGAAGAACGGATGCAAGGATAAGCCAAATATTGGACTTTGGGATTTACAGTTCCATCTTTGGAGGGTAATATGTGAAAGTATTGAAAAAGTAATATGCTGACTGTAATTTCCTGTATTTTCTGCAATGATCATATCTGATAGCCATGTTATTTTTATTGTATGTTTTAAAAGCAAGTGTCTTTGGCCTCGTGAATCCAAGGTAGAATCCCTAAAAATATAAACCATTTAGAGCTTTAGCCTTAGCTGATAAAAATTCATGTAGATTAAACTTCAGTTGATCTGTGTGACTTTATGCCAGTTTTGAATATACCCATAGATAAAGGAAATCTAACTACTAGTATTAATTGTACTTACCATAATTAAGACTTTATGGCATTTCCCCATATAAGACATTGCCTTCATTGCTTGTAAATTTGCCAGTTTTTAAATGTTTCCATGAACAAGATTAGGGAAAAAGTTGTTGTTTTGCCCTGTTAAACAAATTTTTGTAACCTTTTTGTTCAGCCAGGACTTCAAATTTGGCTTAACCCCTGCCCTTGTATTGTGAATGTATTTTTTTTCTGTCCTTGTGAAAAGAACCATGTTTGACTAAAGTATAAGCCTCTGAAAAAAATCTCTATTTATGTATGTTCTCAAAAGAGGCTGGTGAAAGTTTCGCGGGGACATTCTCCAAAGACAGCACCTGCAGCCAAGTAGTTGAGTAGAACTTGCCGTGTGATTGTTCGTCCTTGAATCCAAAGGTGCACTTTGATACAAATATTAAAAAGGAGGCGCTTACCTCTGCTTTGACTGTTGAGGCGCAGACAACGTGGCTGAGAAAGAAAAGGTAACTGTTCTGCAGTGGAGTGAAAAATGTGAGTGGCTTCCACCTGCAAGTGTAAGGGACTCGAAGGAGTTAGAAAATGACTGGCAGGTTCTAGGCCCCGGGAAATGTGGAGATGGCGCTGAGCGATCTGGATAGGTCCTCTGCTCATGGAAGGGTAGGAGCAGAGATTCCAAACCAGTAGAGAGCATACTTAAGAATCTTTTTACCTTTGCTATCGGCAAACAGCAGAGAGGACAAGGGTCAAAGAATCTCCCTTCCGTTCAGCACTTACTGTTTTGCTGCTGATTCTGTCTAGTCGTTCACGTTTGGTGTATTGCTTGGTGGGTGCAGAAGTCAAGCATCTGCCAGCCCACATTGCATTGGAGTCATATTGACTCTACAGTAGAATTTCYGTATTTTGACGATGGGAGAGTGTTAGGTATAAAAATCAGAATTAGCTATTTTAAGGCTAAAGTGCTAAAACGTTAGGACACTTCACATTTTAGGCTATTAGGGTGACCATAACTTATCCATTATAATACTCTTAAATTTTATGTTCTTAAAAGGCTTACTCCTCAGCATTGTCTTATTCGCTGCACAGTTGGAAAGTGGAGAGTGAATCAGGGATTCATCTGTAGGGTTTGCCTGTAGTGTGTGTCTCTCATTTGTTGTAGCATGTGCTCAGTGACCAAAGCAGAGGATTACAGGAAGAGAAAGAATGGTCTTGTGCTTAAGGAAGTCGAATGCCACCTTGGAGGACTAAGTTCTGCCCTTCTTGGATGCTAAAGGACTATTTGATGTGGGACAGATCGTGTTAGCCAGGCCCATTCACTTGTTCACTTGTGAGGCACCTGTAGCCAAGTTTGCTGATGTTTAAGACTCACAAATGCAGATGAAATCATGTGAGACTGAGCTTTGCTGTTACCATCCTGAATGTCCTGAAAAGCTGTGCCTTAAGACTCGCATCATGTGTCACTTTTCACAGTTTCAGCCTATAAATTTCTCTATCTTTTGTTTTCATATCTAAACTATGGTAGCAGTGTTGCCTTATGGAACAGAGCGTGAAGAAGATTCTATTTGAGGAGCATTGAAATATTGAAATGGAATGGTTGTATGTATGTATGTATGCGTGTGCGTGTGTGTGTGATGCTAAACGCTGAGGAATAAAGATTTTTAAAAAGCATAACTTCCTTGCTTCTGCATCAGATGGTTCAATGGAAAATATGGCTGTAGCATTAAAATYAGTGTTACAATTCATGTATGCAAAGGACCATTTTTTTTTTTACCCAACTCTTTTGTAGTCTGTAATTTTTACTGAAATATACTAGTCTCCAAAGGCCTCGTTTAGATACGCGGTTATGCTGAGTTTTGTTTCGTAGCGTTGCATAGATTGCATATGCAGGCAAGGGACTATAATATACAAATTGAGTTCAAAAGAGATATTGGTAATAAAGGTATATTTTTTTCATGCAGTAGTTAGTTTTGCTGATTGGATATACAAAGGTGCTATTTCACTTCTTAAACTAAATATATGTTAGGGCGTATCTGCCTGATTTTAAGTAGCTGTAAGCTCCCTCTGCCTCTGTTCAAAGAAACCCAGAAGACATTTACCTATAGTTAGCACAACTTCAAGATACAGCATATTAGCTGTGGCTCAGTGCCATGGTAACACCAGAATATGGTTTCTAGTCAGCTCGCAACACAGACGTTTCTCACTGCTTGTAGACCAAGCTCTGAACCCTTCTTATCATTAAAACAAACAAAATTAATTAAAGCAAACTTTCTTAACACAAACAAGATATTATTCAGGAAGCTATTACAGTGATCTGATGGATGAGCTTTGAGCATGCTGTCTGTGGAAGAGCCAGGGAGACAGAGTGTAGGAAAGACAAGTGTAACTGTAGAAAAATAGGGAAAAGTCCACAATATCTAGAAGTAGACAATGCAGAAGCATTTATTCTTTTATACCTCAATAAGCAGGATATTATTGATACTGCTTATTGGAGTGGGTGGGACTTACCTTGTCCACAAAGATATAAGACCATCATTTCTTAAAAAGTGAGAACAGGCTGCTAAATGTTGATCGCTATGCTTTCTTACAAGTAAGAAAAGTATAAGCATTGCAGAAAATCCTGTACTGATAGATGTCTCAGGAACCTGTGGTGCAGGAGATCTTTGTAGAATAGAGTCAAAGCAGATCAGATGACTCTAAGAATGTAAAATGTTGGCATTAGTGGTTGTGACTATTTAGTCAAATACTTGACGGGAGCGTTACATGGAGTGTTTCCAGCATGTTAATTGAGCTGCTAAATTATAGCAACTTTTCTTTTAAATTCAACATTCCTGTTTATCTTGRGGTCTGTACAGGTTTTAAGTAGTGATTAAAAAAGCTGATGCTCCATCATTGTGCCTTTTACCACTTTATATGACTGTGCTCACTTGGAATTCACCAGCTCTGCGTGCATCAGCCACTGGACCTGCACCAGATACAGGAGTGAGGTGATTCCATATAACCTATATAGCGGAACAGTGTGTGGGAGTCCAGCTGCTGACTGCATGGCTACTCTTTTGCCACCATGTACCAAAATTAATCAGTCTACTATACCCAGAAGTAGAATATAGAGCAGAAATTTCAAAATTTAGAGGTTCTGGGTGCTGCCAATATGGATATAAAACTCTACTACAGAACAGTCGCTTTAGCGCTAGTACTTCTTTGGACAATGTGCATATGCAAGAGGAGATGTTTAGGCTGTTTCCCTTCTCTGGATGAAAGGCAGTAGACGAGATCTGTGTGGGTATACCAGTTAGAAGTGCCTTCACTGTTAGAAGGTCTCAGCAGTAGTGAACTGCATTGTAATGAGTGCTATTTAATTACCTGTACAAGTGACTGCTGGGCTTAATGACTGAGATAGCCTTTCTCCAAGTTGTTGTCCTGTGAGCAAGTATATATATATCATGCTAAATATTTTCAGTTTGGGGGCTGGAATTGCTCTCTATGTAAACATACTTGAACTATTTTGCCTTTAAGTCTTATTCTTATGCTTTTCTCTGGAACACCTCTGTGTCTGAGTTATCAAAGTTTCATATTAAGGATTTCATATTTTCATTGTGTCTTTTTTTTTCTTTACATGTTCCTGCTTATCTCACAAGGACGAGGAACTGATCAAAGCTCCAAACAGAAGATAAACTTAAAATCAGAAGAAAGTCACATACACTACAAAGAAATTGGGAAACGATTGTGGAACAGAAGCTAGAGTACAAGGTCTGGTATGATATCCTAGATATTTTTCTTGAAATTCAGGTCTCTMTCTGCCCTGGAAGACAAACTTCACTTAGAGTAAAGCATGGAAGAGAGTTTCACTGAGTCTATGCTGGCTAAGCAAAGAGTACTTCTTACTAGAAAAACTATGTTCAATTGGGTTTTATTACGTTATATGTGGTATCTACTAACCTTTTTTCATACTGTTACCTAAAACTTACAGTGTCTCATGTATGGTGAACACTGGCCACAGAGACAGGCAACTTTGTAGTACTAGATTTCTTGCCTCTGATATTGCTTCTGAAATATTTTGAGTGTCTTTTCCCCCCACCCCCCACAAGATATCAAAAGAAAAACTGTATGTAAATACTCTCGAGATTCAGACATTCAAAAATTATAATATATTAAAATATATTATGATCTATTCAATATTAGTTTTTAAATAATATTTAACAAGAAATGGATGTTCCGTCTCTGTCTCTACAATTTGAAGTCAAAAGACCGTTCATTTACTTAAGACTGAAGATGCTGAAATTCTCCACTCGTTTTGATAATGCTTTGTCAGTATTCACCTGAAGAATACCTTGGTCCATGTCTGAATCTGTATTTCTACTGAAGGCACTGGCAAGTATTCCTGCTAATTTAAGGATCCACAATTTGAATACTTACCATGGAAATTGTGAATTTACGCCTGTGAATCTGTAGGAAGCAAGAAAAGAGACTGTTCCTTTGAAATCAGATTGTGCTTAAAACACAAATTTAGAAAACTCRAATTGCTCTTTTTTCACATCTGTAGCATTAAATTTGCATTTTTCTGACTCATAATTGTTTCCAGAATTTGACTGTGTGAAAGTTCATCAGGCTAAAACCAGGTATACTTGTAATACAAGTTGATGGGCTAGAATAAGTTGCCTCGTTCTAGGGAAATAGCTTATTATTTTTAGTCTTACTGAGATGGACTTAGTATTTTGGATTCAAAAGCTTTCTCTTTGTAAGTGCAACACAGAAGACTGGAGGGTTGCCATGTATGTTTTCTGTGCATGTGTACTAGTGCTGTTCTATAAAACTCCCATTTAGTGCCCACTGAACTGAAATTCAAGTTATGATCTCACTGTTGCTAAGTACTGACTTCAGCTAGTATAAAATGCTGCAGCTAGAAGTCTGTTAGTTCTATGTGCAGGGCAGCCATAAGTAAAAACAGGGAGCAGAGAGGGGAGAGATTCATTAYAAAAGTAGTTTTAACAAGATGACACAAAGCTTTGAGTAGGGACCAGGACCATCAGCAGAAATGAAGAGGAGATATAATCTGGCAATATTCTTAAGACAATGTAGTGGTGATTTCTCTACAATAGACATTTTATTCAAATGTTAGACAAGAGTACRGCTGAACTGTGAGTTTAAAACAGAAAAAATAAAGGAAATGGAAGCAAAATAATGCATATAAGGGGTAGACATTTATGTCCTGCCAACTTTTCCCTTGCATGAAACTGTAGGGATAGATATGCAGTGTTAGGTGTTCATGGGGGAGACAGCAGAGAGAACTTGGRGATAATTTTAAAATCTATCATTGTATTCCCGTGTAAATAAAATTAAGCACCCTAATGGTAGATGAGTTCAAATAAAAGTCTCATAYACTTCCATAGGCATGTTCCAGACCTTTTGAACATCTAAGATAATGAAGTAGATGAATGTAGTAGTAAAGGAGAAATCACTATGTAGAAATTATTTGTTTCTTTTTGTTGAAACTATTTACAGAGTGCTTTATTCTGTCTGCACAAAGCATGGACATCTAAGAGAGTTTTGAGGGTGATACTAGCTTTGACACAGCTGCGTGTGTCAAAGAGAGATGAAAGGATGAAGGTAGTCTTGGATGACTGGGCAAGGGGAAGATCAAGCAGTTGTCAAGTTATATTGTGTCTGTAGTTKTTAACGATGTGATCACTACTCAAATACTGAACTTGGTTCAGGCAACTGTGCTTCAAGGAGGGTGCTGAAAAATTGAAAAGAGTTTATAGAAAAGCTAAAAAAATGATGGCTTGGGAGAAATGCTTTATCGTGAAATACTGAAGGCACACTGTCTATTCAGCTTAGTAAAAGTAATGCTAAGGTGGCACTTCTAACCAGTAAACAAGACATATCTTAATATTTTCTTCGGTAATCTAAATGAAAACATTTGAGATAAAGTAACTGATACTCAAAAACAGAGCGTTGTTCAGTCTTGCAGATGAAAAGAAAATCAGAAAAAAAGAAAATTTGCTAGCTATAGCCTAGCAAATGAGGTAATCAGACTAATTCAAACTAAAGTTAAGGATTTTTTCTTTTTTACTAATTGGAACTACTAATGATTATGGTAGATTCTTCAGCATTGATAATTTTGAAAATCAGATAAGATGGGTTAGTCCAACTAGGTCTGTTGAACTTCATGTGGGAATTAATACAAGGAAGTACAATGGTCTGTTTTATGCAGGTCAGACTAAATGATCACAGTGGTCTTTTTTGACTTAATGTGTATTACAGTAAAGGTTGTGCAGTCAGTCTTTACTGTGGCATTTGCATGTTTAATTATACACAGCCCTGGAACAGAATGTTCTGCATACAATTACCTGAAATTCTCCAGAATTCAGATTGCTAATCCAGTAAAAGCAGAACACAGGGACATGCATATAGAGAAGGCTGTAGGATACTATTAGACTGTTAGTGTGTATATATAAASTAAAAGATGGCCCTTATCCAAGGCAGAACCAAATACTATGTTTGCATAACGTGTTGGTGTCAGTGTACSTTAGATACGTGCTTGACAGGTTGGTTTTCAGTACAAACATTCTTCCTAGTTTGTTTTGTATTAAACTCTTTTATTTTCTTTGAAAACAAACATATAAAAGAAGTGTTGTTTTAACAACAGATACAAAGATGTATTATTTGTCAAAAGCGAACTGGCTAACATATAGAATGGTCCAAGAAAAGCTTTTCAGRGGAATCCTTTCTGAAAGAAGTAAGTCAGGTGTCAGTGAACTTCCCATATTTATTTTGTAAATAATAACATTAGAGAAAATAAAAATYGTGTGGTAGTGTATACTCTAGCTTTCCTAAAGTAATGCAAAAGTATATTCTGTGCAAGTAGAACTCAGAGGTGCATGTGAATCCTGAGAAATCAGGATTCTTATCTTTGAAGCTGCTACTTGGCTTTTTATTTGGCAGATTTGTTCATAGCATTGCTAGAAAATAAATGCTTTATCATAATCAACAGAACTCCTTGTTAATAACYGCATTCTTTAAGCCACCTCTGTACTATATTCCAGTGGTGTGCAAGAAACAGCATTGCCTCAAATGTAATCTTGAAGCTCCTTTAAGTGATACTCAGTTTGCTGTAAGAAAATGACACCCTCTGTACGGTCCAGTTCTCTTTCAACATACCTCTGCTTTACCCATAAAGTGAAAAATCAGAGCGGTGCTAAGTCCTTGCAGTCCTGTTGCCTAGTAGTGAAGCTACCTGTCTGCCTGGCTGTCTTCATGTACAGGTACTGTTAGAGAGCACTGGGTTTGGTGAGACACTCAGGTGTGTTTCAGAGGTTTGTAGAGCTCAGGCCCTAACTTAGTATTCTAAATTCAGCCTTTGAGAAAGGCTTTTGCCTGCTTGTTTTTTTGTTTTTTTTTTTTGACAAAAAAGACAACATTTTGCATATGTGATGCAGTGATGCAGTGTTGATTATAAGAGCTAAAAGTCATAGGTTCAAATCCCACAAAAAGTCAACAACAAGGAAAATTGCTTGCAACAATTTCTAACTTATAGCCCTTCCTTTTGGATTTATATTTTATGCATAAAATTTCTGTATAAATACCTATTCCAAAGGTTTTTTTTTTTTTTTTTTACTTTTGATGTAGCACAACACTTTGGTGCTAGCTGAAAGGACATTAAGAATATTCAGCAAATATGAATGGTAGCAAGTATCAGTGATGATGACACATCAAAAGATTATCATTTCCATTTAGTATATTCCCATTCTGACAAAAAGTTAGTGTCTTATTTTACTATAAATATCTATTGTAAGATCATGTCATTATTCTGTTTAGGTTCTTGCACTGTGCTTACTGTCATATAAATGAACACCTTCCAACAGTGTATTAAACAATGTGACTAACATCTGTCACGTGCTCTTAATATATCCTCCCYGCAAAGGGAGAAGCATGTGCTATAGACAGCCATCTTTTGGTAGACTTTTTGTGTTTGTTTGGGGTCTTGTTTGTGTTATTTTTGAGTACTATGTTAAAAGTGTGTATGTTGTCAACCCATCAATGAATCAATGCATAGTGTGACACAAAATTATTCCCATATGACTGCATTAACCTATAAGCAGTCTACAGACCGTGAGCTGGATGCCGTAAGTAGCTGTGTAAGTAGCTCATCTGGCACTCAGCCCACTCCCACATTCTGTCCATCTTTCAGAGGTGTGTACGAATGTTGGTCAAGCTGTACAACACACATCTGAATCTGGCCATGGAGAACTGGGAGAGTGTCCTTCCGGTTGTAAGGTAAATGCAAGCTCAGCTGCATCACTAGCATATGTATAAACTCTCACTACATCCTCATAAGTCACTGGACTTARTGCAGCAGAAAGCTGGGATGCAACTAATTTTGTAAATTACTTTATTTAGCAATGTGATCGAGGAAGTGTTTTAGAGGGTTTTCATCAAATTAAGAAATATAAAAACTATAGAAAGCATCTGAATAGCAAAATATTTGTCATGAAGGGAGATGACAGTCTTTAATAGCTATCTTTAATGCTTTTGAACACATTTCATAGTCCTCATGATGGAGGAGGTCATGACTATATCTAACTTAGACACAGAATTTCCACATCAAAGATATGAGTTACAGCTTGATTTAATATTAGATATGTAGGCATATTGAAAAATGGAAGCCTATCTCATGATTAAAGGGATATGATTAAACTTGGTGATGGATTTTCTTTCTAATGTCCACTTACAAAGTGAAAATAATACTAGCAAGTACGGCGTAAAGGAAAACAACAATTTTCTTATCTTAAATTTTCTATTTGAGATTATTCGTTCTTTTCTTTTGAAAAGGGGCACACATTCTCCAAAAGCTTTGAGATTTGCAGTATARCCATAAACAATAATGTACTCTTGCTTCAGGTAGTATAATTACATGTGCTGCCTTGGGTTTTGTGTTGTTTTAAATATGTTTGTGAAAGGTATGTTCACCCTTATGAAGATCACAATATTAATTATACCATGTATGCCATATGCCAGATCTTGCATTTTGTGTTGCTGTTTCAAATATGACATTGATTAATGAACAAGTTCTAGTGAAACACTAAGCAGTAAGAAAGCTGAACTCTTTTCTGTACACCAGAACTGGAGCTAAATTTTAGCAGTCATTTCTAGGTAAGAAGTCTATAAACAACTGTTTTGTACTCTGGTTTTCAAAAAAAAAACCCACTATGGACATCTAATACAGGAATTTAAACACTAGATCTTCCATTAATATTTAAAATGAAAGAGATAATGATGATAGTATTAAACATTTTAATGTTTATTGTGAATCTGTGGTCAGGTTTTTTTGGCCATATTTATGCAGTGTGTTCCACTAAAGTTATTCAAGGCTTGAATGAATTAAAAAGTAAGAATTTAGGTTTGTCTTGGACACAAATTCATACTTACAGCAGTAAGTCTTCTGTCTCACTCCTTTTACTGCAGAAAAGAGATTTCTTATACAGTTGTTGCATTGCATAATACCTGGAAAGTATTTTATGCTCAACTTTTTCAAAATGGATTGTTTATTTTCTTGTGCAGAAGCCTTTTGGATGGTCTGTCTAAAGGTCGTGTTCCATCTATTTCTGTCTAGAATACCATATTCCTTTTATAGAGAAATTAGCTCTGAAAGATCATACTTGGCATTTGTCTGTAGTGAAACTGGAATTATTTTTTTGCTCTAACCTCCTAAGAGTTTTGCAGGTTTACTAACAGTGCTGTTTTGGGAATAGAGCAAAAAGGTAGCTGTTATTTTTACTGATACGGAGTCTGTGGGGATGTAAGCTGTCTAGCATTCCTCATGTGAGCTGTTTTCTTTCCATAACAATGCTTGAATCGTGCATGAAAACCTTTTTTTTCGTCATTTCTGCTCGCATGCTGTTAGTGAAATGAGTCAGACTCCGCTCTGAAGTAAAGCATTCACTTGGATGCTCAGAAAGTTTTGAAGTGTTTTAGAAGACAGAGTAGGAGGTACTTACAGTACCTAACCCTCCCCTTCTTGGAAGGTCTGAGGAAAGAACTATAAATAAGAATAGAAATTTGGCATTTCGTATGAATACTTTCTGCATCTGCAGTGATCATTGTAAGCTAACCATATACTCAAAGATAGAAGAACACCAGTGAGATTGTATTGCAATCTTCATGGCTCCCAGATTAAGGGTATAACAGAGCAGTAGACCAGAGGATCACTTCAGTACTTCGGAGTACAGCTGAAAAAGGTCTCCTTTCAGGGTAGTGTCTCTATGCCTCCAGTACATCTTTTTTTTTTTAATTTGATAATGTTGTGCTGGAATTTTCTCACAAAGGAATTTTTACAGGAGTTAGGACCAACACTTTGTCCAGTCAGAGCTGGCAACCTACTGCAGGCACTGCTGATACCCTTTACTTCACATCTTTGCTCCTAACTGTTGGCACTTTGTGGTACTTGTGCCCGCATGAACTAGGATTAGGCAGTTCTACTTTACAGGTGCACTTCTAACCACACTCCATAGAGTGTAATGATGGAGATACTCTCTTTAAACCCAGCTGCAGAGTATAATATATGTGTACTTGAATCTGTGATAATATTCTTTTTTTGGCCAAAAATATTTTCAGTTAGTTACAAATAGTAAATGAGACAACGTTTTTGTTTCAGCTATTGTTTATTTTAACTGCGTCTTAGAAATGAGTGGAACTATGCATTTTTATTTCCTTTTTACTAATATGTAGCTGTAAAGCAGTCTATCAGTACTAGATGTATAGTACCCAACAACTTCTTCGTCACAGCAGTGGTAAAAGCAGATTTAATTAAATTAGAAAGACATAAAAATAACTTGTTTCAGGAAGTCATGGAGGGAGTGTGTGGAATTAGGTTGTATAAATAGCCATATTCATGTTCATGAGATGTTAATAAGAAAAAGACAGATGAGCTGATGGGTCTGATTTTTTTATCATCTTAAGTGGTCACTTACTTTTGCTTAAGCAATGCAAAAATGCAGTCAAAACAGTTTTGTTTCACTCACATTTTACATGTGTGTAAGATTATGTGCACACACATACAATATAAGATATGGATTCCTGAATAATCCATCTTTTTATCTTCAATTATCTTAGCTTACAAAGTGTTATCCTGGCCTTAACATGATGAAAATTTGAGATTTATCTTTCTGATTTCTTACCACTCCTGTTCTAAAAGTAACTGCAAAAATCTGGACTATTTTCAGGAGTTAATAGCAAAATAAGACAGTATGTATATACAGTGTTCAGTATGACTATTTTATGCAAAATAAAATCTCTCACCTCAGAGATCAGGTCTTAATCAAATGCATGTCAAATGAACTTTAAGATGAAGAGTAGTATTGTGATTAACATGTTGCACTGGAATTTTAGAACTGGAGATTTAATTCCTAGGTATTCATGTCTGTCTCTGTTGCTCATATTAGAAATTTCATAGGTTACTCACTAGAAACATTTTATTTTCTGCAAAATGAACTCAGTAATGCATGCTTTTCTTCACACAGTTTAGGCTCTTCAGAGGAGATGGAATCTCAATCTCTACACTGCAGCTGAAGGTGTATTTGCAGAATGGATATATTTGTAGTAAGTGTAATCTAGCCAGTTTTGTTAAACAGCAATAAAAATAGTGTCAAGTATTTCAATAAATGACTCCCAGCTTGACCTGGACCCGTATGTGACTAGGGTGTGCTGATGTACTGCATGTCCACTTCTGTTCTTACTAGACCTAGTTAGATTGAAGAGTAGAATTGCTTTTCTCTTTCCAATTTTGTTTTATTTTGCTCAGCTTTTGTTTTCTTCCTTTACCAAATTCTACTGTCAGCCTTCAGATTTTCTTCTGATTTGTTGTGCTGTAGAAGTAAGCTTTCAAATCTCTATCTTCCCTTGGCCTTCCCCGACGCAGATTCTTCTATTACCTACAAAAGACTGCTTGTACAGAAGGCATGCTTTTGTGGCTTTTCTGCTTACCAAAGCTGTTTTATGAGCAATACCATCTGACAGTCACTCCAAGATTCCCAAGAAGTATGATTTTCTTGGTGCTTTGAAAACAGCAAAAAATAAACATAATTAAAATTTGGAAAAATTGAGTTTTGCACAGATTTCCCTGCATAGCCCAGACCCTAAATGTAGTTTCCCTCTTTCTTATTCTGAACCTCCTCTGCCAAGATCCCATTTCCTGCATGAATTTCCCACTTCTGAAATTATTAACTTCTTCAGGAAATTTGGCTGTAAGTGTTGAAAGGTCAGGTAGTGCACTGAATATATAACTTAACTGATAAAGCAGAGTTCCATATTCTGCCATTTGAGCTTGTTGAGCTTTCCTCTTCAAAAAGTATTTAGTCTCCTGTTTCATATGACAAACACGGAATAACACCCAGCCCCAAAGCCGTAATATTTTAAATACAAAATTAATATTCTAGAAGCTTACTGGTAAATTTGTTAATGATATTCTGTGTTAAAATTGGGTGTGTCTAAGAAATGTAGCAATTTATAGAAGCAGGGGAAGGTAGGAGGAACAAGGTGAAGGGAAAAGTTTGAATGATGGGAAAGAAGAGGGAAGCTGGGACATACAAAGCAGCTATGAACCCAGTTTAACAGGACTGCGTACTTTTTCTGTTTTACACTATTCGAGGAAGGTTATGGTAATGGTAAATCTATCCTTAAATCATTTAGGATGTATGCTAGCTTCTTCATAATATAAAGTTATCAGACAAATCACAGAGTAAATGTGAGTAGACTCAGAGGTGCTCTGTAATATAATGATACTGATCTGTCATGATTTTAGGAAAACCCCACAGCTGTGTGATGTTCACCACAATGGATCCTAGGGGTCAAGTCCCCCAACAATGCAGGCAAGGGAGTGACAGAGCCAGTACATGTTTGGGTGTCTCCCTGATATGAAGTGTGGATTTACCTGGAGCACCCACTCAGACTGGAGCTTGACACTGGCCCAGCTGTTCTCGTTCAGAAGATAAATTTGGTGAAATAGAAATATAGAGCAGTGACACTAGGCTGTTAGCCTTCCTTGCATAACATCTCAGGCAATTGTACATGTACCAAAATCCCTGTATTAAGAATGGCTAGATATGGCTAACCTACACATTTGTTAAATTTTTCACAATGTTTCTCTGCCTTCATTTTAGATGAACAATACCATACTTTTTGAGGGCTGTTTCATCACCATGGGTGTATTTTTTTTTCCCCCAGATCAGTGTGTATATGTTTTTGTCGTATCTCAGCACATCTTTTTTTTCCATGCTGCAGTCTCAACAGGTCTCATCTCCATGGTCAGGAGACAAGACCATGCAAGACCCCAGCATTCACTATGGCATGTACCTTCAATATGATTTAGACTTAACTGGACACAGGTAGCCTAGAATATACATACATACATATATATATATATATATACTGAACATACAACAAACTGAGTAATTTTGATTAGTATTTCACAGAATCACAGAAATCTCGATGTTGAAAGTGCTGCAGATCACCTACTTTCTAACCTCTTGCTCAAAGCAGGGTCACCTAGAGAAGGTTGCTCAGGACCACATCCAGTAGGGTTTTGAATATCTCCAAGGAGCCTCCACAACCTCTCTGGGCAACTAGTTCCAGTGTTCAACAACTCTTACAGGGAAAAGCTTTTTAATTTTTTTTTATTTATTTATTTAATGTCCAAGTTGAATTTCCTGTGTTTCAAATTGTGGCTGGTTGCCTCTTGTCTTTTCACTAGGCACCACCAAAAAGAATCTAGCTCCGTCTTTTTTGCTTCCCTCCCTCCCCATCAGATATTTATGCACATTAGTAAGATTCCCCCTGAATCTTCTCTTGTCCAGGCTAAACAGTCCCAGCTGTCTGTCTCTCCTCATATGACAGCTGTTCCATTTCCGTAATCATCTTAGTGGGCCTTTGCTGGACTCACTTTGGTATGCCTACATCTTTCTTGTACTGGGGGGCCCAGAACTGGATGCAGTACTCCGCCTGTGTTCTTACTACTGCTGAATAGAGGGGAAGGATGACCTCCTTCAGCCTGCTGGCAATGATCTTACCAACACAACCCAGGATTCTGTTGGTCTTCTTTGTCACAAGGGTATATTGGTGGCTCATGTTCAACTTGTGCAGCAGGACTCCCAGCTCCTTTTTTGCAAAGCAACTTTCCAGTCCGTGAGTTCTCAGCCTTCACTGTTGCATGGGCCTGTTATTTTGTCAGGTGCAGGACTTTACATTCTCCTTTGCTGAACATTATAAGACACCTGGTGGCCCATTTCACCAGCCTGTCAAGGTCCCTTTGCATGGTCAGACATTATTACCCCTTCATAAATCCATACTGACTACTCCCAATTGCCTTCTTGTTCTTACTACATTTGGAAATGCTTTCTAGGATTATTTGCTCCAACACCTTCCCTTTGGTTATACTCCCAGATTTTTTTTTCTTGCCCTTCTTGATGATAGAGTGATGTTTGCTTTCTTCCAGTCCTCAGGAACCTCCCCTAATCATTGGGACCTTTCAAGGATAATCAAGAGTGGCCTGGCAATGACATCGGCCAGCTCCCTCAGTACTTTTTAGTGTATCCCATCAGATCTCATGGACTTGTGTATGTCTGCTCTGTTTAGATGCTCCCTAACTGGATTGTTCTCTACCAAGTAGGAGACTTCCTTGCTCCAGACTTTTCCACTGGTCTCATTTTTCCACCATCTGGGGTGGTGAAGAGTGGCCTTACAAGTAAAAACCGAGGCAAAGAAAGCATTGAGTATCTTGGCCTTTTCCATGCCCTTTGTTCTAGGGACACTGCCCCATTCAGTAGTAGACTCATGTTTACCCTAGTCATCTTTTGCTGGTGATGTACCTGTAGAAGCCTTTCTTGCTGCCTTTCACATCCCTCACAATATTCAGCTTCAGATGGGCTCTGGCTTTCCTAATCTCATCCCTGCATGCTCATACAGTTTCTATAATATTCCTCGCATGTCACCTGACCCTGCTTTCACTTCTTGTATGCTTCCTTTTTATGTTCGAGCTTTATCAGAAGCTTTCTTCATCGATGGAGACTTCCTGATGCCTTTGGTCAATTTTCTGTTTGTCAGGATGGACTGTTCTTGAGCTTGAAGGATGTGATACTTAAAAATCACCCCTCCCCTTTTCTTACCTCTGTTCTCTCTTCAGGGCCATATCCTATGGGATTCTTCCAAGCAGATCCCTGACCAAACCAAAGTCTGTTCTGCTGAAGCCCAAGGTTGTGATCCTGTTTAACRCCTCCCTCCCACCTCTGAGGATCCTGAACACCATCATCTCATGSTCACTGTAGCTAAGGCTGCCCTCAGCCTTCACATCCCTGGCCAGTTCTTCTTTGTTTTTAAGAATTAGGTCCAGCAGACTGTCTCCCCTTGTTGGTTCCTTGATCCAGGAAGTTACCCTCAATGCAATCCAGAAATCTCTATTGCTTGTGCCCTGCCCTGTTGCTCCTCCAGTAGATATCAAGGTGGTTGAAGTTGCCCGTGAGGACCAGGGCCTGCAAACATGAGCTTTCTTACAGTTGTCTGAAAAATACCTCATCTACCTCTTCTTCCTGACCCAGTGGTCTGTAGCAGACACTCACCACACACCAGCATTTGGGGACTGCAAAATGAAAAATGTGTCCTTTCTTCTGCCTTGCAGTAGGAGGCAGGCACTCAAAGTGGTCAGGGGTTCTGAATTGCAGTTAGCCCACTAATTGCAATGGTGATGTTTCTAGTTGCATGTTTTCTGATGTTACTTCACAAGGAGCAGCCAATACCACCAAAATGCTTTGAAACGTCTGTGGTCCTGGATTACACTAAGTAGCTTGTAATGATCCCACAAGGCTATTGCTTGACTGATACTATATCAGTCAAGTATTACTAACTAAGTTTGTTTATAAATACAGTGGTACTGTTGCCTTTAACACATGTACAGATTTCTTTTAAGTTCAGAGTGTAGGGTGAACTCTATTGTGTTTATCAGATGATTACAGCATCCCTTATAAAGTATTTTACATAAATTACTAATTTGGTACTCTTAGTCTCAACTGTATTTCAACAGAATTTTTATTAGCAAATTGATTTAAGTATTTGTCAAGATGAACAGGACACAGACTCCAAGATAACCACATTTTACAGGTTGAATACTAATACCCTACTTTGCTCTTCATGGTTGTTTTCAAGGTATAGGGTGTTCTGAAATAAAATTATCTTATGCAATCTGCAAATGTGCAGTTTATTATTGAACATTTTCCAAATTAATTGCTTAATAAAATGATGTCTTGACAGCTCAATATAAAGCACAGAGACACTTATGTCTAGACTTGGATGTTCTGTTAATTAATTGTGGAAGTCAAGAATGCTTTCAGTTTTTGTTTTGAGTGGATTAGGACTATTATATTCAGAAATTTGTCTTCAGAAAGTATTAGAAAATCTTCCTTAAATATACATATATATGGTTTTCAGAAGTGCACAGAGGTAGAATACACTTCAGGATGTATGGTAATTTTGAACCTGTACATGGAAGCACATACTTAAGTTATTCTGAAATCTTGAGGCCAGAATGCTTCACAGAATCACAGAATGGTTGGGGTTGGAAAGGACCACTGAAGATAATCTAGTCCCACTTGCCTACTCAAAGCAGGGTGAGCTACAGCATGTTCCTCTAGATCTTGTCCAGTCAGGATTTAAATATTTCCAAGGATAGAGATTCTACAGCCTCCCTGGGCAACCTGTTCCAGTGTTCAAACACCCTCACWGTAAAAGAAGTTTTTGCTGATGTCTAAGTTGAATTTTCTGTGTTTTAGTTTGTGCTCAGTGCCTCTTCTCCTTTCCCTGTATTCCACTGAGAAGACTTTCGCGCTGTCTTCTTTACTCTCCTGCATCAGGTATTTATAAACATTGATAAGATCCCCACTGAGCCTTCTCTTGTCCAAGGTAAACAATCTCAGTTCCCTTGGCCTCTTCCCATACCATACGTGGTCCAGTCCCTTAATCATCTTTATAGCCCTTTAAGCATTTGTGGGATAAAAACCATAAAGAGCGGGAGAAAATGATGTGSTAGAGTAGCAGTTACCTTTTACTGTTTATGGTCAATATTTGCATCTTGTCTGACTAAGATTACTGTATTTTGTGGCTTTAAATAAGAGACCATTATCAAAGCAGTTGGGACCTTCATCATCTTTCGTCTATGCTAAATAAATTGCAATATTCTTTTAAGCAGTTACAAGTTTATTATTCTTTGGGCACTGAGTACCACTTAAACTGTCTCCTGTTTCCATCAGCACCAGTGGTTTGCGCAATAACTTCATTGAGAGATCATGTTCAGAGTGAGGATATCAGTTTTAAAATTAATAATATTGCAGTTGTTACTAAGTAGAAATTATGTTTCTGAACTTTTAGACAGGTGATCTTAGACTACCAACTTCAGGGCTGCTGGTTTCCTTCATCAAAATAAGTTGCTGTTTGTAGTTTATCTATTGCGAAACAATATACTGTCCATTTCTTTTCTTTATAATAGTCTTTGTTACGTGAGTTTGTTAGCATCACATTAACTGTGGCACAAGCTGTAGTTTTCAGGAAACTTATTGACCCTCTTTGAACTAAATTTTGTTAGTTGATCTWTATTGAATAAAGAACATCAGTGTAAAATCTTTATTAGTTTATTAGAAAGCACTTTGAAGAATCTCACCTTGAGGTTTTCAACTGTTCCTGTCATTTTTTTACACTATCTACGTATTWAAAAAGAGGAGGGGGCAGGAATTGCTTCCCCAGTACAACAGATACTGTGGAGAAAATCATAGAATAGATTTAAAGTATATTGGATAAAAGTGTAAATTGGCAGTCTCTATTTAAAGGTACTTGGTTTTGACCTATTTTGTAACAATGATTTTGGTAAGTGCTACTTAGTAAAAGACAAATAACCCCAAAATACATATTTTAGTTCCTTACTGATGAAGGCTTATGACAGCACCAGCATTTCTGATGAGTGTAAAAGACATAAGGATAAAACACTAGACAGCGTTCCAGATTTCTCAGCAGGAAAATGTAGATCTCCTTAATTTTATTCCTACTAAGCTATGGCAACTAAAGTCTTGTATTTAGATGTGAATTATTAAATAGACAGCATGATGATGATATGAGCAGGCTATGTGTTATATATATCAACAAGTTTGCATAAGCTCAATACCCTGTCAGAAATTCCTATTCCAGTCCATGTATTTGTGATAAAGGCAAACCATTTCAAGAGTATTATGCCTTTTATTCTTAAAAGCCTACCAAGGAAGAATATTAGATTGGGGAATGGAGGGAGATCTGCTGTATAAATTGATAGGTGAAACATTCTAGCTTTAGACCTGTAGAATGTAAGTGTATCACAGTATTGAAGAAAATAGCCATGTCTAAAAAACTTAGCGGAGTGTAAACAGGATGTAGGAATGTGGAAAGGTCAGATACTGTATGATTACAATTAGCACGGTTTATCATCTTCTTTAGAAAAATGTTTTTGAAATGTATTTAACTGGCAGCTCAATTCATTATCAATTGTGAAAGGTCTTGGAGAATGAGGGTTTTTATTTTAATTAAGTGGATACTGTAAAAAAAAAGTTGAGAACCTCAAGATGAGAGGAGATTGATGTGAAATCAATCTCCTCTCACCTCTTAGAATCCAAAGCGTTGGACAGTTAACTAGAGGATTTGGAACTGAAGTAGGACGGATTAGAAATAACAGTGAAGCACAGAACAATAGTAAAGAACGATGCATGCTCTCTGTTCATTTTATTACTCTTTTTTGAAATATAAAGCRTGACTGTTACACATACAGGTGCACTGCTGCATGGACTGACATACTAAGCTTGAYGCGTGGGAGTAGTCACCCAATGACATGAGCTGAACTGGGGACTGGCATGGGCTGTGGGCATGCATAGTGGAGTATTAGTGGTAGCGTTTCTACAATCAGGGCCTAAATATGAAATATAAACATAGTTCATTCACCATCTAAGTATAGATACCTCTGCAATGGTATCTGCAGCAAGGCTTTGCCTGTACTATGCTGAACCACTGATTTCTTAGACTCAAAAGCATGTAAGCTCCTGAAGTATTGCTGCATTTCTTACCATAATTTTCTTCCTACAGAATTTCCTAGCAAAGTTGTTCATGATTCTGCCTAATTGATGAGATTGGACAAGTTAGTAATTTGAGAACAAACTCAGAAATTATAGCTTTTTAAGAGCAGGATTGTGTATACTGTATTGTGGAGAGACTGTGTGTTGCTCTGTCCAGAGCCCCCACGGACATAGCTTAGTCAGCTAAAAGCCACGTGATCTCATCAGCACAGTGCTGAGCCCAAACTTCCAGGCATTACAGAGAGGAAGCTCAAGATGCAAGAGGGTTGGTAAACATGAGAAGGGTGGTAAACATGGTCTCACAGCTTTTGGTTGACTTAGTGCTCAGGCTGATTAAGTGCACATCAAATCAGAATATCCTGTTTAAAAACAGTCTGAATGCCATGATTTTGTACTCATAATAAAATTTCAAACTTTTTTTTTATACTTGAGAATTACATTTTATAAATCAATGTTCTAGGAAACTCAGAAAGGTGATGACAATGTCAGATGTAGGCACTGCTTATGCAGACTTTCATGATGTACTGCAGTCATGGGGATAAAGTTGTTAAAGCACTGTCAACTTGCTAGGCTAATTTGACTTCATAACTGGAAAGCTATGGTCTGAGGAGTGATTGTTCGCTGGAGAATAGCTTCTGGCTAGAGTCCTGAACTTCTCTCTCCCTACAACTAGCATATTATTCGAATGAGGAATCAATTAAAAGTATCAGTTTTGTTTAATCTTTTTCCATTAGTATATTGGATAAAAAGTATTAATATTTCAAGATAAGGYTTTCAATAAAATGTTATCTGGAGCAACTCTCATCTGGTAACTGCTACAAGCATCCAAATGTTTAAAGAGCTTCTCTTTAAGCTTAATCTTAGGGAAATATGAAGATAATGGGATTTTATATATCACAATAAGCCAAATTCAGCTGTGACTATAGTCATAACCTGATGGACTAGATCATATGGACCCTGGGGCTTCACAGAATTTGACTCAATACATATGCCAAATTGTTGCTAAAAAAAAAAATCATATGTGTATGTGAAGCCAAGGCTGCAATATCTTGGTCTGCCCTCTGTTTTCTCTTAATTTAACCAGAGAAAACATTGTATATTTATTTTAGGAAGCTAAAAAAAATGAAATTCATTATTCTCTATATTAGGCTTCTTCCAATTAAGTCTACTGTTTTAATTGGCAGACAAAGTGATGGTTCCCATGAATGAGACTTCCTACACAGTTCAAATGAAATGGAGTCCATCCTACATTTTTTTAATTAAGTTAAAGGTTTTATTCATCAGAGAGCTGGAAGCACAGCTTCTGATGAAAACTGATTAAAGAACATTTTGAATATCATTAATTTATCTTGTAAAAGATGAGGCAATATGGTTGCTACTTTCTGTTTTGTTTTGACCCTCTTTGTTTGCTAGTTGTGCCATCATAACTGGCATGAGTAGATTTCCTGAGGATTGTTTTTGCTGAACTTACTGGAGTTGTAAATTTGTTTTTACTTAAGATCTAGTAGCAAGTCTTGTTTTTAATTTGTAGTGCAAGTTGATTGCATAAGTATAATTGTGAAGCTGTTTGACAAGTGAAATAAAATTTGGTTTGTATTCTTACCAGTTTTCAACTGCAAGAAACAAGTAACAGTTTTAGAGGGAGTCATTGGAAGGTTCTTTTTTTATAGTTTGTTTTTTCATCTCCAAGCGATTGAAAGATGACCCTGTCGTGCAAAACTATTTGAATAATTCACATTATTGTATAGCTGAGCTGCATGATATGTTGATGTAAATAGCTTTGATATTTTCAGAGAAAAAAATCAAGAAAAATAATTTGCAGTAGCAAATGGAAGAAAAAATATAATGCTGACAAAAGCTTAAGAATTTTTTTTAAAGAAAGTAATTGAATTACAGCAGATAGCCATTAGAATGTCTTACAGAAAAGTATAAATTTTGTTGAGAGCTGAGTAGAAAGTGTGGAACATATGATTATGCTGATAGAGAGCTACTTTTTCTCTGGAAGGATAGATACTGAGTTGACAAAGAGTTTGCCCAGTGACCCACAGCTACTGGATATCTGTGGAGGAGAATCAGTCTTGCCCATGCAGGCAGCAGCTCTATTCAGGCTGGCCTGTTCAGGTTGCTTGAATYTGAATTTTTCTGATAATGTGGCTTTGACTGTCACTAATTATTTTTACCATTGTGCAGTAGCAAGGAGACTTGAGATGTTAACTGCTGAGTAGATTTTCTCTGAAAAAGCCACAGAATAAGCAGGTTATAATATTGTAGAGAGCAGAGTAAGAGGAAACTGAACTGGCAATACAGATAAGTAGTTAAGAAGTATTAGAGATTGTACAGTAATAGCAATGGCAACACAGGTGTGACTTCCATGAGTTCAGAGAAAGTCTAACAAATGATGCAATGGCAGTGAAATAACTAGATGACCAAAAGTAATTCTGAGCATGCAAGATCACTGTGGTGCACGGAAAGCAGCCGATTTAGAACCAAGTTGGGTTGTTTAAAATTATGGGTCATCTTTAAGCTGTTACCAAAGTGTAAGTGTGATGTTTACTCACTGTAAGTACTTCCACACAACTGCTATAAATTTATAGAAAACATAGGACTGTAAAGGACTACTTTGGTCATTGACTCTGGTTCCCCACAATCACAGGCAACTGTGAAATAATGCCTACTCCGTTCCAGCCTACAGAACATACCACAAGCCACAAAACATTTCTTCAACACTCTGTAAAAATCTAAAGTAGACCTAACGTAGTACAGAAGACCAAAGCCCACAGAAACTACTGTGTGCCGTAAGACAAAAACAAGAGCGATTAAAGATACCACCAGTATTTTAGGTTCCTGCAGTTCCTAACCCCACCTCAGATCATTGTTTTAATACTGAGCACGTAGGCAAACGGATGCTCAAAAGCCTCTTGATTATACAGGTTTGCACYCTGCCTGCTGTTGCATCAGTATCTGTGAGCGATCTCTGATGGTTCAAAGGTAAACCTCCCTCGCTCTCCACCTTGTCACCAAAAATCAATTACATACGAAGAGGAGAAAAAATACTTCTGTGGCCCAATGCTAGGTTCTATGCCATAATGAAGGACTGTCTGTGAAATCAAAATAATGTCAGTTAGGTCATTCTCACATGAAGAATTAGCTTGGCTGCATGGCAGTTTATTCTGTTAAAATTTTGGTGTGTTTAAAAAACAGAAAGCAAGCTGCAGGCGATCGTAGTTCACACAGCTGGACATTAGGGTTACTGAATTGCATATATGAAAAGCAATATTTTAACGATTTGTACCACTTTCTTTGGGAAGTTTCTGGTAATGTTTGTATGTGATGCATACAGTCATGCCTTTTAAAACTATTTTTCAAAATAAAAATACAAAATAGTGACAAAATGATCAAGGCGACACAAGGGAAATATTCTTTTAAACTATAGCTATCACTCCCATTTCTTAAATTTACAGCTGCTTTTAGCTGAATAGTTTGAATTCTTCTGTGATAGACTGGTATTTTTAAATTTGCAATAACCATGAGGATTATAGCCACAGTTCTTAAAACTTTGTAAACTGCAGGGAGGTATGTCAGGCTGGTCTGGAGATCTTCCCTCTCAGTATGTTTAATGGTCAGCTGGTAATATGTTCAAAAATAGATTTTTTTTTCCTCCTCAGCCTCTGCCTACAAGCGTCTAAAGTTAAGTTGTCTCCTTCATGCTAGTGGCCATTTCTATTCTATTTTATTTCACAATTACAATTTGTTTTCTTGCTGTTACAGTCTCCTCCTTGCACCGCTATAATCTCATTCCTTGTTTTCTGTGATTCTCTGACCAGGAAGAGAGTGTGAACTAATCTGTATTTCARTGTGTCAGGAAAATGTATCACAACATGTATCTGCCCATTTTGCCCTTAGTAGAATCACTAATTTGATTCTCTTTCCTCTAGCAGCAGCCAATTATTAAAAAACCTGTCGAAGCTTACTTTAAGATTTCTCTTACTTTTTCAAAATTGTTTGAAATTAGTTCAACAATTTAGAAAGCTGGAACACTGTGACACAATTTTGCCCTACTCTAAAGATGTATCTTGAATGGATTTTTCTTATTTACATGTTTAATTGTCAATGGCATAATAATACAGAAGTGGGCATTTTGGAACCGGCTTTGCTACTTAATTTTAGAATACAGAAAGAGAATGAACATAACGAAAGAAATGCTGTCTGTATCACAGAAGTGTTACTATATGCTAATCTAATCTAATTAGCGTCTAATACAGAGGTTAGTAGGAATGAAAGGAAGTCCTCATGGTAAAAACACAAAACACCACTGGTAGAAACGTAAAGAAACTTTTCAAGAATATGAGTTGGGGGCAAGAATGGTTTAATTCCTACCATTTCCTAGCAAATCTTAACACTGAGCAGAAATATCATACATGATCCCAAGATAATGGTAAAGACAGTGATAATAATAGCAAAAGTTAAATTAACTTTATTTTTTACTAGTAAATTATTCATATGCATGGGGAAGGCACAAGGTGCAGCAAAGGTAATTCCAGTTGGAGGTAAGGAAAAAAATTCACAGTGAGGATTGCCAAATGCTGTGACAGGTTGCCCAGAGAGGTTGTAGATTAGCCATCCTTAGAGATATTCCAGGCTTGCTTGGACAAGGCCCTGAGCAGTCTGACTTAGCTTTGAAGTTGGCCCTGCTTTGAGCCAGGCCTGGGCTGGTGGCGCCCAACGGTTCCRTCCAGCTTAAAGTAGTGTATGATTCTATTCCAGTTACTGCTGCACTGGGTAGGGGATGTAACATTGGAAACAGAAGATCCCAAAGAGGTTATATTTTAGTATGTTTTCTTACCTGAGTAAATATGCCATAATTTCAAGTAAGTTCTCAAGATTTAGAAGTCACAGCTGTCAGAATAAAATGGCATTTCCATCAGAACATCTAAAGATTCAGTGTTCAGTAAAGATGAATGCTGCAGCTTTCTTCTGAATACCATTCGGATTGCTCCACACTACCTATTAAAAAGTGTAGGGGTTTTTATCACTACTTTTTTTTYCCTTTATTTTGTAAGGCTTGTGGGAATCTGTGTGTGTAATTACCACAACTGCTGCTCAATTATTWCTATATGAGCTAAACAGTAGAATAATACTGTATCTATAATGTGCTTGAATAGAACACTGGATATCCATTATTGTGTAAACACAAACCTAGCTGATAAATTTGTTTAGAAAATGTTTTTTTCAATAGGGAGATTTGATAAACAAAGTTCTGAAATACTCAGATTGGAATCCAAATCTTACAGGTCTCAGTCATTTCAAAACAGCTGAGAAAGCATCAGCAGTTGCTTGTTTTAAATGCATGTACATCAATTTAATATTGCAGTAGTCCATATTCAAGCAGGGCAACTCTCATGCTCATTCTGAAAAATGTCAGTTGCTGCTAAATTGACAAAGTATGACTACTAATTAAAATATTCAGTTTGATGAGTAAAATTGTAAGTTATATGAACAAGAATTTTTCTTCACTATCCTAGGAATACATTTCATAAGGAGTAACATTCATTAAAAAATGCTGCTTTTCAGTAGTGCAGTACTTTCTGCAATTTCCACTTTMAAGTACGTGCATCCTCAGTGTCTTAATTTCATTTCAGAATTTTTTAAAGAAAAARTTAACATCATAGCTTGTGAGGATGACAGATTTTCAAAATTAAAAACATTCCCAAATGGGAATTATTGGCTGTCCACARTGTAAGAGAAACAGCTTTAGAAAACTGGGTCTTAGGTGTCTTCTTTTCACATCCCTAAAGAAAAGAATGATTGAAAGTATTAATAATATTTTACATATTCTTCTTTATATTTTACTCAATATTTAAATTAAGAACACTTTATTTTTTCATCATATATTTTATGTTGTGTCTTTTAGAATTCAGTATTCTCTAATGTAAACTTGGCAGAGTATGCTGTATGGTATAATAATGGCAAACAGTAGTTAACAGTGAAAGGCCAAAACTATCAAAATACAACTCTTTGTTAAATAAACTATAGCACGTGCTGCTGCTTCACAAGGCTCTTAGCTTCATAAATGCTTGCTCTTATTGTGGGATTGCACCTCAAGATGAAAATTTTATTAGAAAAAAATACATTCTGTTGAATTATTGTACTTCATATTTATCGTGGACTCACCACTGAGCTGTAGCTTTAATTATAAAAGTTTTCAGTGCACCTGCCTCAGCCCTGCAATTGGACTGATGTCCATGGAGAGGGACTGGAGGGTAACTACTCCAGAAGCAGACCGGGGGGCAGGAGCCGCCGCGGCCAGCGCAGCTGCGGCCGTGGCAGCACCTAGCCGGGGAACAAGGCGGGCAGAGCAGGAGCGCCAAGGCAAAATGAGCATTTTGAATGTGGAATAGAAGAGCAAGCACCTCGCACAGCAATTGTTAATGAGCTGGTATTGCAGTTAATACAGGAAATCCCTCGCCCTGTTTGTTAAAGTAAGTTTAAGAGAAATTTTATAGAAACAGTGCAACTGAAAAGTACCACGAGGGCAGCTTTAGTTTCATTAATACTTTCCCGATAACAGCGTATTTTTACGAAGGGGGAGCAGCGGCAGAGCGCTCCCCGGCAGCACACGTGTCGCGGTTTGTGGCGCCTGGGCCTACCCTGCTGCACTTGCTCTCGGAAGCCCGGGTGAGCGAGGCAGAGGGAGCGGCCCTGAGCACGAGCCCCCGCGGCGGGAGCCGAAGTTACTCCGCGGGAGCGCGGCGCCGGGAG
>NW_028187122.1:3229513-3312513 GCF_003343005.1 Rhea americana
GGAGCGCGGCTCCCGGCGCCGGGCGCGCAGTTGCTGTTACATAAATAACACGCGGGAGCCTGCGCCAAGTTTATGGCGACACTTGTCCGCTGGGGCACGGTCATCGGTGTCGTTCCGGCAGGTTCACGCGCCTCTCTCTTTCCACRTGTGTCGCAGGTATGAAAATGGCTCACCTGACGCTGGCGCGGGAGTTAGGAGCCCTGTCCCTGTGARACCGCCAGAATTTCGATCCAATGCTTGGGGAAGTCCGGTCGCACGCAGCAGCAGAGCAGCTCTTGTGAACTGCAGGCGTCTGCACCTCTCGGATTTGCTACTCGGGCCCGGAGCACTCTGTCAGCATTCCCTACCCCACGAATGGCTACTCAGAGGAAGCACTTGGTGAAAGATTTCAATCCTCATATCACCTGCTATATCTGTAAAGGTTATCTTATCAAGCCAACTACAGTAACTGAGTGCCTCCATACATGTAAGTAGCACTTTGCAAAACATCTGTCMTTTGTAAGTAAGACTTCCTTGAAGTGTTACATTCTGTACTGGGTTTTGTTTACYTATTAAGTGTTGCATGGAATGGTATGAAGTCTCTGGTGGGGTGACCTAGTCAGTAGTCTGCCATTTGGCTCATCTTGAGAGCACGTCTACTCTGCTTAGCAGCATGCAGGGTGAAGATACCCCTTTCCTTTCCCCATGCTAGTGGTGATTGTGCTGGCTCCAGAACCAAACATAAATCCCTGTGCCCTGCTGATCAGAGGTAAGATCATTAGGCTGGGTGTGGTATTTTGATAATAGAACCRGGCTGCTATTGAAACTTAATGCACGCTGCCAACAGGTGCAGATGCACCAGTTTRGTCAGCACTAGCATACGTGTCTCTGTATTGCATTGCGTTCAATGGCGCAGTGCATAGACATGCTTGGAGGCTGGCAGAGTGTTTTTGTAAGGAGTAGGTCTCTTTGAATGAGACTGGCTCTGGAAAGGCTATTTAGGTTGCCTTATGCTTATTTGGATTACAAGAGTTACTCTATTCCAAAACATTAATGTGAATGATGTTAAACATACAAATGGTCCTGTCAAATTCAGTGGGCCTACTTGTATGAGGTAAATTACTTACACACTTGAATTTTTCAGATTTGTTCCTGAATAGAAAATGGTTTGTTTAGAATGTCTTGAGAGTTTGGCATCTTTCCAAATAAGTCTGAATCCTCTTAAAAGAAGAGTAGCAAAACCATACACTTTTTGGTAGTTTTCCAATATGTAAACCTTTAATAAATCTTAGTAAGAGCCTTTTATTAGCATTTCCTGACATTTTTGTGCAGTATTGTTCTTGTTGTTAYTGCTAATTTTTGAATTATGGTWATTATGTCTCTAGTATATCAAGAGYATAGAAAATTAAAACATATCATTCCTGTATGTTGTTCATAGTATATTATTGTTTAGCATTATGATAATATTATTTTTAACTTAGTGTTTTTAGACTATTTTGAACTGAATTTTTTTGAAGTCTCCTGTCAGCCAAGGGTTATAAAATGTTCTGGGCTATTATTCTTCTGCTTTGGGTTATTTGGTAAAGGAATTTTTAAGTTTAGGAGGAGACAAGCAAAAAGTTCTTACAACAACTTTAAATAAAATGGGAGAGAAGTATACTAGCGATTACTAAATGATTTTTCATTTGGAAATGGACAAGTTACATCATTAAAGTTCTTTTTTAGTGACTTTTTTAAAGGTTGGGAASAGGCAAATATGTTGACATCAAAAATCAGTTAAACCTTTGACTTATTTTTATTATGGTATCCTTCTGTCTAGATAATTCATTTGTTTATTTACTTTTGTTCCCMTTACAAAACAATAATGGCAAAAGAAGCATTTTTTTTTCCTCAACAACATCTGTTGCTCTTGCCCACTTGTAGATTTTCGCTGAGGAGCCAGACAGCTCTATTACTGCCTGGTTCCCAACTCTACAACCAGCTTAGTGCAAGTGAAGTTTATCAAGCTTCTGTATGGTTGCAGAGGTCTCCCCACACAAAAACTGTAACATATTTGGTCATTAACTAGAAATGCAGAAAGTTAGGTGACCTTTCTTTRAAAGTAATTTTTGTTGCCAAAATAAGAAGTTTATAATGCTGGAAAGGAAAATGAGACATTTCAAATGTCTCAGATTACTAGTACTGCATGTACTAGTAATTGCCATAATTCAAAAAAGTGTTGTATGAATGACCAGAATCTGCAGATATTAACAGTTTAAGAAGCAGAATATAGTCATTAAGTAACTAGAACACAATTTATTGCTCTGAAAGAGATGAAAAGTGTGTATTCATGTACATGATYTCTGGTAATCATATAAGAGCTATTGTGATCAATAGTAAGCAAATTGATCAGTACTTAATTTCATATTTTCTGTGTTTGCAGAAAAAGTTAAGTAGTGAAGTAAGTTCTGCATTGAAAAATGTGTACCTTTTTAATAAAAGATGTTTCTGATGAGGGCTTTGGAAATTTTGGATGGACGATTGAAGCCCAGCTCTTACTGGGAAGAGTAAGAGCAGGTTAGGCTTCTGCAGTGCAAACTGTTTGTACCCTCTCTGGAGGGAAATGCTTATAATTCTGTAAGAATAATTAGTTGTTTTACACACTCAGTACTTTATGGTTTTGCTTCTTTCAACAGAATGATTTTGTCTTATGGACTGAGACCTCTTTTTCTAGTCTGTTACACAATTGTCAAAGATATTTAAGAACTACTGGCTCAAGCGGGCTAGATGTGAGCTTGGGGATATGTCCCGTTGTCTGTCTCCTGAGTCTCTCCATTGTTTAGCACAGTGAGAGCTTATAAAACTTGAAAAATAAACTTTTCTCAGGAACATTCTTTAGTGTCCTAAAATATATCAGACTGTTTATATGATCGTAGAAATGTTGGCTGGAAGGGAGCTTTGGAGGTTTTCTAGGCCGACCTCTTATGTGGAACAGGTCTCTTGCCAACAGTAGACCAGGTAAGCCATGACTTTGTATGGTTGAATCTTAAATTCCAAGAATGGAATTGCACAACCTCTCTGAATAACCATTTCCACTGCTTCCCTGTCTAGCTAGCGAAAGAGTTTTTCTGGATGCCCTACCAAACCACAACTTGTGACCGCTGCTGCTTGTTACTTTGTGACCCAAGAAGAGTTTGGTTCTGTCACTGCTGTAACTACCCTGCAGATGATAAGGCTTTTACTAGATCACCTATTAGCCTCAGTAGTGGTAGCTCTTGGTAAATCTCTTGATTATTCCTGATTACCTTGTTGTCCTTCACATATATGGAAATCGATTCCAAGGAAACATGATCTACCATCTTTCCAGGGAGTTAGGGGAGGCTATTTGGCTATATTTCCTTGGGTCTTTCTTCTTGTCTTTCTTAAATATGGCACAGATTAAATAGGTCGTGACACTATCCTCTGTAGTCATCAGGGATCTCCCATAACCACCATCATTTTTTATCAGTGACAGAAAGCAGCCTCACATCTGCCTCAGCTCCTTCAGCTTAGTGAATCCTGTCTGGCTTACAGATTTGAATACATCCAGCTTCTTTTAGTAGGCCCTAACCTGCTGTTCCCTGGATATTGGTTGTCCCTCTCCTCCTCAAATCATGCTGGTGTGCATGGAGATTTGGGATCAGGCTCTGCCTATGAAGACCAAGGCAAAAAAGACATTAAGGACTTCAGATCTCTTCATATAATCCATCCCTGAATTGTCTCGCTCATTCATCAACAGACTCAAATTYTCCCTGAACTGCTTTAGTACTTCTGCTAGCCTGCTTGTAGTATCTCCTTATATGCCTCGTTAGTTTTAGCTCTGACTGAGTTCTGGCTTTCCAGGTTTTATCCTTAAGTATCCTTTTGTTGGCCATTCTTGTTTCCACTTGAATATGCTCTGATTTTGCATATTTATAATGAATCTTTTGCACCAAGAAGTTCTGCCAGAATTCMCCATACAATGGGCTGGCTTGCTCTTGAGGTCTAAGTAAGTTTTCTTTAAAAATCAGCCAGCTCTCCTCTTTCTACTGGCAGCCTCCCTGGGAATTCTGACTAGCACTTGCCTAAACAAGCTGAAGCTCCATCTGCTGACATTCAGAGTCCTAACTGCTGTTCAGCTTTTAACCTTCCTCCATATCCTGAACTCAGTCATCTTGCAGTCACTACAAGGCAAGCTGCTGTCTGTGGCTGCACTCATCACCGTTTTTTTCCTCTTTATGAATAGCAGATCAGGTGGAGCATTTGCTTCTTTAGCATTTGCATTGGGAAATTGTCAGCCAGTACAGTTTAGAAACTTCCTAGATCGCTTGCACAGTGCATTGTCCTCCTAGTAGAAGTCATGAAGACCAAGATCTGATTGGGAGACTTCTGCTAGTTTGTTATAGAAAGCTGCAGGCACCTTGTATCTTGTTGGATAGCCTGTAACATGAACCCCCACCATTTACTCATTTCCTAGCTCATCTTGACTTAGAGGCTCTCAACAGATGCAAGTCTGGTTTCATACTGGAACTTGGTGCAGCCAATAAGCTCCGTTTCACAAAATGACTCTCCTTCTTCTTCCCTGCCTGTCCTTCCCAAATATCTTATACCCATCCATGACAGGGCTTCAGTCATGTGCGCTACCCCGCTGAGACTCTGTGGTTCCAATCACATCATGGTCCTGTGACTTCGCATAACTTTCTCATACTTCTTGTTTGTTGCCTTAGGCTCTGTGGGTAGTGCACAGACACACCAGGTTAGCCTTGGAGTGCGAAAGTGAAAGTTTAYCTTGTAGCCTTCTCTACTGCCTACCATCCCCACCCCACCCCCTTCTCCTTTTGCAGCATTTCCTCCCTTAACTCTGAGCCTGTGTCCTTGTCCCCTGATGATTCTAGTTTAAAGCAATGGCTTATGGCTTATGAGTTAAGTTACCATACCAATATGGAAGCCGTTGAAGCATATGGACAACTTTTTTCCTGAGTGAACTCTTCAGAAGGGAGAAGAGTATATTCTGAGGTAGTTCTGTGGACAGGATTGTAGATACCCTCTGTGTTTTTTTGATCTTTTAACTTAAATTACCCTTTAGACCTCTAGTCTGTCTTTCCTTTGGAGGATATTTATCTGATCTATCTTTACAATAGCTCTACCATAGCATGGAAATTCAAGATAGGATTCAGGATAGGTTCTTGATCATCTGAATAGATATAAAGATGTTAGAGGTGCAAGTGAAATGTCTAACTAGGAATTTCAAACTATCTTGGGCCTTCTGAGTAACACAAATAAGAAGAGTTTTCCAGAGCATTCTAGAGATAATCCTTTCAAATTATTAAGACAGAGCAGCATCATAACCCGGAAATACAGTGTTTATTGATATAATCCTTAATGTCACAGTGATGGAAGACTTACCTTTCCCGCAGTTTAGAGATACCTATCTGCATAGGAGAATGACCAGATAGATGGAGTTTTCAATATAAAAGTATAGTCTGAAAGTTTGCAGTCTTGCAACCTGAATGTTTTTCAGTTTTGTTGTACGGTCCAAAATCTGTTCTCACGAAGAGGTCCAGACAGAACATAACTGCAGTAAACCTTCCCACGTCAGAGAGGCAAGCTGAGCTGTTTTCATGCCTCTCTTTCCATGGAAGCTTCAGTAAATAACTTTCAGCAGCTCTTAAAGGTCAACAGACCCATCTTACTTTGAAAGAGAAAATTTCAAACCATATAGTCTTTTTTGATCATCAAATACTACTGTTATTTCTGTCTTGATAGAAGAGAACCAAGTTTGACTGTGTCTGGTGATTGTAATTAACAGTGGAGTAGTCTCATGTGAATGGGTTTTTTTTTCAGAAAGGTGGTGAAGTATATCAAAGTCTTTTTTTCTTTTTTTCCTGTTTCTGTGCAAAGACTTTCCCTAAAAGTAAGTGGCTTCTAAAATAAGTTTTAAATGTTGGAAAAGCTTCTCTGATAGTAGATTAACAACTTTATTAAACATACCAAATGATTTGTTACATCTCTTGCCATCACCAAGATGGGTTTGATGTTCTRCTAGCTGTGCCTATCTTGTGCCCTCCTTTCCTCACTGATTCAAGGAGTGATTTATTTTGACTCTRAGAGAGGAGATCCTTGGATGAATTTAGAGGCTACGCAGCTCTGACTGTCCCATAGTTTTGTCTGTTTGTCCYATAGTTAACTAATTAAACTTTCCCTTGTAGAATATAGCGTTAAAAAAAAAAAGAAAGAAAAGATGAAGTTTAAAATTTATTTAGATACCTCGTTGATCAGCATTTTAAAAGTATCSTAGGAAGACTCTTTCTACTGAGCTATATGTGTTTAGATGTGCACAAGATAAGTACTTTCTGTGTGTATGTGTAAGACACATACTGATACATATACATACATATATATACGTATACATCCTGAAGCTTGTATATGTATTTTTTCAGCTGAATACCAAGATTTGAAAACATATATGAACCAGATGTCTCTGTATTGGAAAATGTAGCATTGTGTAGTATGTTACGCTTGCCAGCAAATTAGCACATGTCATATAAATACTCTTTATCAGTTGTAGTAAATCATTTTATGTGAGTTTAACTTTTATTAGGGCTCATCCAAAGTGTCACAGTACAACCAGGAAGTATGGGTCCTCATTTTGTTGGTGCATGTGATAAAGTTGTTTACTTTCGCCTTTTTTCTGTTAATCTGTGATCTACAATGAAACAAGTAAAACCATATAATTTTGTTAATGTATACCATAAGTGTAAAAAGTTTGTTTTTCTTTAATTAATTTCCTGCAGTGATGAATTAAGTATATCTGTAATTCAATTTTGTTTTAAAATTAGAGAATTTTCCCTCCCCTTTTCACACAATACTTTGACTCCATCCTGTTCTCTGAAACTTAAAAGTGATAGTCTTTGGAAAATGTTCTCCTATATGTCTCTTTTACTGAGAGTAACACAGGAAGATTATACCTGTCATACATGAAAATACTGGTTGTTGATTCCCTCCTGCTGAGAGTATCACAGATCATTATTCTTGAGTGCTAGAATTTCTGTGTATGTTTGACTTCTGTGTTGCTGTCAGTAAATCACATATACCTTTTGAAAAACAAATCCTAATGGCAGCATAACTTTACATGAGAAAAAGCAGTTGTTGTTTTAGATTACTTCAATATCGATTTACAGTTTTCTTCTTTTTCCTTCATGGTGTAAGATGACTTCGTGCTTTGACCTAGCTGCACAAAGACTTGGTCCAAATCTGTGTGTTTGTAGGGGTAGGGAAAGCATCTGTGTAGAACATTATTCCTAAGATTCCTAGATCTTTATGATGTTTCATCTGTATATGTTTAACTCATAGACCTCTCTTCCACTGGAGTTTCAAATCTTCATTAATTATTAGTCTCTTTCCTGGACCCCCATGGCTTGTATGGGTGCCCTCCTCTCTCAGAAAAGGTCCAAAGAGGGCACATAAATATATTGAGACTGAGGACTTTGGTTCCTTTCCACAGATTGGTTTATATTATAAATAATTTTTTAATTTACAGGTTTTATATTTAGCAATACTTAGTATTTCTACAAACATTGCTAAACTTGGAAGCTTTTGGGAGCCAATCRTCTGGCTTTAAACAAATTCGTTAATTCTCTCTCCTGTGGTGTAGTTCTTCTGAACAATAATTGTTCCAAGTTTTTTCTGGTTAGGATCAAAAGCCATAGCTCAGATTCTTTTGTCTGTTTGGAAAACAAAAAACTTAGGAAAGCCAAGTGTAGATTATCTTTACAAGGCAGATCAATGAGTCCAGTTTCAAGGTAGTCAGAAGAGATCAGTGTCATCTCATCATAGACTTCAAGAAATTCTGAGACATGAATGGAGCAGAGATCTCAAGGGTGGGTAAAGAAACTCTCCTCAAAGAATTTCAAACATGGCTTTCTAAAAGCTCYGGGGAGTGTGGTCTGAAGAAGGCTGGTAGGGGATTCTAATTGCGTACAGGAAAAAAAAACAAACAAAAAACCCCACTTTCTGGTATTGATACCAAGCCMCTGGTAATCCTTTTGAAGGATTTTTGTGCCAGTGTTCTCAGTCTCCATTGCTAAAATTTCCAGAATAAAAGAAGGTTCACTATAGAGCTTGTCAGCTTAAAAATGAAATTTTGGGGAATTCTGAATGTTGATAAATGTTTGTACCATATTTTTACAAATTTCCTATTCTTTATCAATCCTTCAAAATTTGCATCAGATTAGAAAAACTGAATCCAAAGAGGAGATGTTGCTTCTACTGGACTGGAGGCTTACAAAATAAATGAATAAATAAAAACAATTCCCTCATTTATCAGAGGTTTTAGTAGACGAGGAGCTCTGTCTTACTTTCTCGTCTGTATTGAAATAAAGTTATGCTTAAGCCCAATTTCTTGATGTCAGGTTAGAAAAGATTTAGAATAACCAAACTCTTATGTTACTTACTTCCGTGGCTTTTAGCTGAATTTCCATATGGCCATTATTTATGATTGTGTTAGACTTTGATTTCATCATCATAGTAGCTGCTATGACTTTTTTCACACCCTCTAAATTAATATTCTCTGACTAATGGAATTTCTAACATAACAGATGATTCTTAACCCTGTGGTTCTCATCAGTATTGTCATCACCCACCAATAATCTGTTCAGTTTCTCCTGGCAGAGGTAATGTGTCATCTCCAYTTTTCAGCACACTGTAGAAACCAGGCTTATGAGATGTCAGATGTTGCAGCTGAAGAGATCAGTTGACAATAGCATGTCCCACAGATCTCCTGAGTTATAAAGAAGTTTGAACAGAACATGATTATTTTGGTTCTCCTTGAAGTCATCCAGGAAATGCTTACTCTAAGACTTCTATTTCAGACTTTTAGCCTTAAAACCTTTGTTTCTATCTCTGATTTCTGACTTAATATGTTAATAGTCTTTAGATCTTTAATCAACTTCACCCAGACCCAGTATCTCTATACTTAATAGCTTTAATGCTTTCTGCTTCAATAATATGGAAGAATCATGCTCCAGAAATGCCCTCTTTTTTTGATTAATGGGAAGAAAGGATCTTTTCTGTCAATGAACAGGGAAGTTGTAATCTTCAGTGATGTTAATTGCTGCCATTCATTGCAATATATTCTTTTCTAGACCATCTTCTTTCTCTAAAAAATCTGAGCTGCGTGAAATAAATGTAGATGCAGTTTAACATTTATATGCAGTATCTACATACCATATTGTGTTTAAAGTACTTAGTTTTYTTTACAGAGTTTATAATAGGTATTGCTGTCAATTAAAGAGCTTCTTCCATCATGGTTTTGTTCATATTATCAAAAGATACTTCTGTTTCAATATTTGTATCATATGTTCAGAGTGGGATCTTTTTATGATGGGTCATTTCTCATTTCTCAATAAGATAAATGAATGACTTGATACCAGGACTATGTTATATACTATTTCAGAGGGAAAAGATCACTTGATTCTCGCTTCCTCATGWGCATTATATCAGAATTTCATTAATTAGTGTTAATAGTGTTTGTTCCAAAGCTCATATGACATGACATGTTCCTAATTTGTCTAGAGGCATTTTTTTTTGCTAGTCTTCTGGACTGCTCATAGTATCAAAGAAGGAAAAATATGATAATTAGTTTGAAGATGAGCAAGAAAAATTTAGGAGAATATTACACTTTGGCTAGCTTATCAAGCTCCATCTGTGCTGATTGTAACCACTCAAATGGTGCTGGTTGCTGCTTGTAAGTAATGCTGCTGCTTTTARGGCTTCTATTTTTTCATCAGTACATGTTTTCACTGAGCTTTATGTCTTAGGCAGTGTCTCTTCCAAATATTTGGCGTTGGGACAGTGGTGCTGCCCCTTCGCCCGTGACTCTGATACCTGCTTGTCACACTGTCATCTTAGGGGCCGGAGCATGCACCCCAGCATGCTACAGGCGAGAAGGCTTTTCAAATTACTGCATGTTACTGTGCCTCTCCAGGCCTGTGCATCTGAAATAAACTCTGTTACCTTTGAGTATGCTGGAGGTTGCAATTAAGAGTCAGGATATTTTGTTTAAAGCAAGTGCAGCTGAGCAGATTCATGACACTTTTTGCTGAGGAATGCCTTTTTTTTATCTATTTACTTCACAGTCATACAAAACTTAAGCCATTTTAAGATAAAGTGCAGATAAAAAGTTTTAATCACAGTATCCAAAGCAAACAATACAATTAAAAAAGCCTATGAAAGACCTGGATGAAGAAATGAAAAAAAAAAAAAAAAAAACAAAACCAAAACCAACAACAACAACAACAAAAAAAACGCTCTTTAATTTTGACATGGCTAGTTGAAATGAGCAATCTCTAACTCTTATCCAGCTAGTGCACTAATGTAAGAAAACGAAAATGATGATCAGTATTTTTGGAGGGGTGATTTTGTATAAGTTTTACAGTCTGTTCCTCTTCTCTATTACATTGTTCTGTGTATGTAGCTGAGTTTTGATTGGTGAAGGAGCTCAAGGATGTCTTCTGTTGCTCCTCGCACTTTGCATCTCTGGTGGGTGACAGAAGTAAAGATAGTTTGGATACTTAGGGGACCGAGGATACCTGAGGAAGGGAGCTGCTGATAAACTAAAGAATTCCGCTTTATGATGTTTRCCTATGGTTGAACATGTGCAGCTACTACATCTTTAAAATAATCTTTCACCTAAAAATTTTCATGTATTTTCATTTTCAAAAGTTACTTTTTATTTTTTTTTATTTTTTTTTTAGAGTTGTAATGGAGATTCTCAGTTGTGTTAGCAAAGAGAGGTTATGGAAATCCTAACTACATATGTCTTAAGAACATACTTAACTTTAAACATAAGTCCTAATAACTCTTAAGTGCTCTATTGGACTGAGGCATGAGTGCTTCTGTTTCGGTGATGAAATTTTTTGTGTCCTAAGTTTAATGTATTGATCACCCAAAGTCTAAAGAAAATAGTTGTAAAATACTGGTATAACAACACTACAGCAGCAAAATGTTTGAAGTTTAGATATAAAAAGGATATAGAAAAGTCCTGTCAGTATAGAACATAGCATTTGTTGGTCTGGATTAGACCTCCTACCCTGTAAGAGTATTAGGGAATACTYGTGCAAAAATGAACTAAGTGCAGTAATTTAACAAATTACAGGAAGTTTGTGATATCAGAAGAGTTCTGTGATTACGGTTTCTTGCATCTCTATGCCAGTGCCAAAAACCTTATAGCTTGAGGATTAAAATAAAACAAAAACAAAAAACCATTTATCCTAAGGGTTGTACTGTACTTTCATAGCACCAGTGTTTTYGGCTCCATTTCAGAGTCCCTATATCCAGAGGACAGCACTGTGCCCCACTTACTGGGCTTGTTTGGCAGGATTTATGGTCTTATGGGACTGATTTTACCAGAATTACCAGAAATCCACCACGCGTCCACTCTGCTAGAGCTATCTAGCTTAGAGAGGGCAGCCACCGGTCCCTCTAATGAAAAGAGCCAGTCACTGAGCTTTGAAGTCTGCATGTCAGATTTAAAAGGGAAAGTTAATTGTAATTTTTACTAAAGCTATGAAGTTAGTGTATTGAATGTAATGTTTTAAACCAGATTAAAAAAACACCTACACAGGGTTTAATGTATGTATATTATCAGATTCCACTGATTTGTGGTAACCTTCTGAGCATTTTTAAGATAAACATGAGTGCAGACTTGGCTTGTTAGGTGACATTTGTTAAAATGCTTGTTTTTCYTACAGGTTTCAAGATTGCCATACGATAGGTGTACCAGTTTTTCATAGGAGTGCTCTTAGTTCTTTGGATTATTGATGAGAGAAATTGTAAAATAGTGTTTCAGCGGAAGGCACATTGCGGTTGCAGCAGTTCTGTTTACTTTTTYGGTCCATTTACTGTTGAATTTGTAGTTCTCATTTCAGTTTAAGTGAAGTAATAATGAATGGAAAAGGGAGTTTATCTCCACCCAGAATGTTGTAATACAATAATAGCAAAATAACTTGGGTTCCATTTTCTTATTAATGAAGGTAAAATCTGCTGTCTGYGATTAATCATTTGAAAGCAACAGCAATGCAGCACTTTGTTCAGTTTGATACCAGTTTACTGGATTTTAAATTCTCATTGTTGTTATGGGTTTATTTATACTTACCATGATGATGATCCTGATTTTCATGATAAGATTGAAGTATTAAATGTTTGCTCTTACTTCTGTTATCGCTTTTGAAGGGGTGATGTAGAAAGAGAAGCAGCCATTTTGAGCTTTTGTACAGTTTTTGTGAACTTTTTAAAGAAGTGCTTACAGCAGTATTCTTTAGTTGTGAGCAAGGCCGAAGAAAATAAAATAGTGTGCGCAAGTAATTTTCAAATTGTCTGAAGTAATGAATGGCTCCGATTGGGCTACAGCTCCCCAATATGCACTTTCTCAGAACCTGTTCCTTGCATAAGCTGCAGGGTGTGATTGTTGCATTTTACAATGCTGTGACAATTATAAGATAAAAATACTGCATGCTATAAAGCAGTGTTTGTCTAACCTGTTCTGCTGAAGTCAGTGCTGCTGGACTGAGCAGAACTAGCTTTGGGTAACGAGTAGATAAGGAATTATATAGTACCTTGTAATTATTTACTTTAAAATAATAGCCTTTTATGTTTGATGCATGAAGTAGGTAGCTGTTAACAATAGCAGGCTATGTACAATCAATAATATTTAGATCCTGATCTAAGCTATATACTTTTTTTTTCCCTGTCCTTCAGTTTGTAAGACTTGTATTGTTCAGCACTTCGAAGACAGCAATGACTGTCCCAGGTGTGGCAACCAAGTTCATGAGACCAATCCGCTAGAAATGTTACGGTAAGATGTCATTAAACAACATTTGCTGAAATGTATGGAAGAAAAAATTTTAAACTCTTAATATCCTTATTCTGAAAGTGAATTCTTTTTTTCTTTTTTTTTTTTTTTTTTTTTTTTTTTTTTTTTTTTTTTTTTTTTTTTTTTTTTTTTTTTTTTTTTTTTTTTTTTTTTTTTTGTAAAATTATATATCAGCTGCTATTGCCTGTAGATTTTGCCAGTTTTTAGTCACCAAGTAAGTAGTAAAATGAGATTTTTAGATATAGTAAAACAAAAAAAGATAAGGGAAAGACTCAGTGAGACTGGCTGTATTTTATGAATAAAAACCTCTAAACAAAGAAACAAACCAGACACCTCTTACTCTTTACATGAAGTGAATTACTGTAGTTCATCTTCCAGATGATTTAGGAGATTCTATACTGCATGTAACTTTTTTCTTAGAGCTATATAGAAAATCAGTCATAAAAATAACTGTTTTTCAAGGGATAGGCTTACCAATCTAAATTGACATCTGCTGTCAGATTGATCACAAGGCAGTCACGATAAACAGTTTTGACACTGAAAGTGTGCTTTCTTGATTATGTGCATTTTTTTATATCACAATAACTTACACAACATTGTTTAAATGATTGTTTTTATTGAAGTTCTGGATTCTCTGTTGATGATGTAACGTTGAAACAAAAATGAGAGCTATCTTAAAAGCATAGTACAGAGAAATCAAGAAATGTCATTATAGGTGGAAGAAATGGAAGAAATTCTGACAATTTATGAACAGTTCTTCTTTCCCTGCCTCTTCACCCCCCACCCCCAAAAGTTTTAGCTACTTCTTGGAGTGTTCTTACTGGCAGCCTGCAGGATGAAAAGCCTTGCATAAGTGTTCTTCCTCTGCCTGCTGCAGAGATTTCTGACAAAGTTGTGCCCCATATCCTGAATAAATTAAAGTGGGATACGTAATCAAAATTGAATAGTTCTCTTATACTGCTGGCTTATGTAAGTCTTAAAGCCAATCAGTATTGTCATCTAAATCAAGTGATTACCTATGGAGATAAACTTACTCTAGTAAATCCCTGCTAGTACAGTTACCTGGAATAGGGAAACTCTTCTAAGATAGCTGTTATCTAAACAGCTAGACAGTAGGTTATCTGTGTAGGACTACAAATACAGACTGTGACAGGTTCTGAAAAGGGGAACAAAGCAAGTTTATGCTGATATCCTCTTCCAGTATAAGCCTGTAATTCATAAGGTATGCTTAAGAGGAGAATTTGTAAAWTTTTCTTGTATTAAATGAAGTAGGTCCGAATGGAAATCAGTTGGATCTCTGTTCAGTGTTTGCTTTTCTCTCAATATTTGGTAACTAGAACAAATTGTTTAAAATATTGTTGAAGGACTTTAAAGGGATTTAAAGCATTCCAGTTGATGGTAGTTATATTAAACTGCTGTGGTCTTACTATGCATGTCATCTTTTTTAAGTAACAGAAAGTGCCTCAGATGAGCAGTGATACCTACATGGCACTAACTGCTGGGCAGCAATGCCAGCTGCTGAGGACACCATAGCTTAATGTCCTTGTTAGTTTAAACTTTCTATTTCCTGAGCTCATGAGCAATCGTGGAAGTGATCACAGGCACCATGTGGTGATACATTGTGATCCTCTGCCCTAGATTTACTTACCTGGTTTGTCTCTATTGAACTGCAAAATAATGATGTATTAGCTGTAATTATTGGTGATTMCTGGAAGTAAGGGATTTCTGAAAGGAATTTTTTAGGATTAAAATTACGTGAGAAAAATGAGTGCTGTTTAATGTATTCATTAGGGAACGGATGCTGGTTTGATTAAACCACCCACAAACAAATGCTTGCTCGTTCTGTTGAAGGGACTTTTTTTTTAACTCTTCACCCGTTTTCTTAGAGTGGGATAATTGAGTCTTAGGATATTTTTGTAGGCTTAACTTTTCGTGTCTTCCAGGACCACAGATGAGATAATAAAAAGAAATTTATGTCTGCCTGTCTAATGTTACTTGTACAAAGTTTGTCAACATTTTGTGAACCTTGGGAATTCCTAATCTTAAGGTATATTTTTATGTTGGTGAAAAATGATACTTTTTTAGGAGCAATTTCACCTATTACTAAGCTACTTGCCTTGAAGCGTTGCAGTTTCTTGTTGTGTAGTTGAAAAGTGTTGTAAAAACTTACAGTTTTGTCCTTCYGTATGGGACTGTACAACCTAATATGATCCAAGTAATTTTAGAAGATATTTTCCTTAGTTGATCTGTCAGGTAGTTTTTTGCATACCTAGTATTTGAATTAATCAAATAACAAACTCAACTGGCCACGCATCGCGAGAGAGTGAGAGAGCTTGCGTGCAAGGATGAACATGTGCTTACAAGAGCTGACTATTTGTTCATTTTTATTTTTTGTGGAAACCAGTCTCTTAGCTGAAAAGAGGATTTGAATCAGTGAGCTCTGTAGAAATCAAAGCAGTAAAAAGTAAACTAKCTATTTTCTTGGTCACTGTGTGCCCAGTGAAACCTGCTAAAATTAACTGGATGCTACCCAGGCAAGGCTATCCTAAGTGTCTGATTCAAATTCCTGAAAACATAATGCAATCTTAATGACTGTCCTCAAGGAAGGATTGCTTGCTTCTCACAGCTATCTTTCATCTCCTATACAGGCTTAAAAAAAAAGGGAGAAAAATAAGTGCCACTGTTCTGCTCTGAGGTTTATTTGTTTTGTAGTACTACTGTAAATTTAGAGGAAATTTTCTTATGTCCGTCTGAGAATTAATATTCAAGTCTAGAATTTACTAGGGTCGGTATTACTTCCTAATTTCCTTGTGTTTGCTACAGCTTGCTACAGAGTGCTTTACATTTTAGATATGTGTGTGCAAAGAAATTCCTGGGAGATTGGCATTCTTCAGCTGTATATCAAGAGGATAGTTGAAAGAGCTTAAATTTAGTGGCTCTAAGAGTGTGATTAGTGTAAATCTTTAAAACTGTCAGGGTAGGGCTAAATAGATTTATGTAGATATTTACAATAGGTATTCTTCTGATCTCCTATCACTGTCCGAGGTACTGTGTCTGCCATAGCGTAAGACTCTGTACAGAGTGCATAATGCACTGAAAAGCTGAAGACAAAGCATTTRAGAAATACTACTTTTATTCTGACAGGACCATTTCAGAAGAGCTGAAAATGCATTTTCTGAAACGTCTACAAGAAGTTTAGTAGAATAATAATATACTTTAAACAGGAAATGATAGAAGGGTGAGAAAAGTTAAGACCATAAGCCAGAAATGCAGGAAGAGCTATTTTCTCTGGGATATTTCCTGAAACCCCATGCAGGGGTGAAAGGGGTTTGTTTTGCCAAGAAACTGCATATAACTAGTAATTAGCTGGTTGTATTTTATGAAACATTTTTTAAATTTACTGAATTAATAATCAGAAGAGCATATGACCACAGTAATGAAATTTATGTTTTTTGGATGTTGCCTGCATAACTTAATGTGCATATTGTACTGTGTGACTTCAGAGAGCTCAGTCCCATTAGTGCTTGAGAATGCAATAATTTTTTGAGACATGGCATTGAACATTGTAAGTAGTATTTTTAAGGAAAGATCTTTGAGATATAGGTACTTCATAAACTCAATTCTGAATAACTTCATAAATATCTGAGTTTTTTTAGAAATGTCTTTCAGCTGGCAGTATTTAGAATGTGTTGAAACTATAATTGCAACTCTGACACTTAATGTCCATCTCTAAAATGAAAATTAAATTTTTACAGTAAGTACTGAATTCTAGAAATCACTGTAATGATTTAACAGAATTGTATGTGCATGAATATTCAGTAGGATTCTGGTTATACCACGAAGGCCAAGTTCTTTTTTCTTGTGAGCATGCTGCTTTGGATGCTGGTTTTCCTGAGTGATAATTTTATTTGCTTTACTTCAGTTAATTACCTATTATCAGAGAGTTGCTTTGATCTTGTAATTCATTCAGTATTATAGAATTGGGAGGGGGATGGACCTATGAAAAGCAGAGATTAATGCCAGGTTCAATGTATTCTTTTTTGGAGGTTGGAAAATGGGGAGATTGGAGAGAGGTGTGTCTAAAATACTTGATGCTCATGTTTCAGCTTTGACAGGAAGTATACTAAATGATCAAGACCAACTTTGGAGTTAATATCACAYAGTTTCATTTTGGAAAGAGTATGATGCGAGTCACAGAAATGTGAATCTCTCTTAGAGTTCTCATTGACTTGGATGATAGGAATACTGTAAGATACCTCTCAAATTGAGAATCTTTTTTATAATTTCCTGAATTATTCTTTGTAGTTGAAGTTTAGTTTCACTGTACTTAAAAATCAGATAATGATGGAGGGCGGTTTCCCTACTTCTCCCCCCCCCCCAAGTCCTGGGGTACTTCATTTTCATTAGTGTTTATACTTCTTGAGGGAGGGGTACCTCGTTTTCTTTATTCTTTGAAAGATAAGAAAATCATTGAGTATAGTATGAGATCAGTTCTTGGGGCTAGCATCATAAATTCAGTAAGTATGCTAATTCTCTTGCTATATTTGTGTGACTTTTCTTTTGAGCTGTTGAAGACCTAATAAAAAGTGCTAAGTGGGGATTCTCAGAAATATGTTTTATAACAGGCCTATATTGTATTTTATACATATGTATGTATATACTTATGTGTATACATATRCATACATGTATACATAAATACAGTATTGGTCTGTAATGTGTGTTCACATAAAATTATTGGGAAGACAAATTACTGAAAACATAGATATACCAAASGCAATTTCTGTTTTGTAGCTTCTGCCTCTGTCTTAAGTTGCTTCATTTCTCTGCCTATATTGCCTTGAACTTTTCTTGGATTTTTTTTTTTTTAACAGCATAGGTTACTATTCACAAGGCAAGGTAGAGAGAGCAGAGGAGAGAAAAGGAAAGGAAACAGAAAAAGAGACGGAGGAAACCAAAGGATAAGTGAGACATGGAGAGGAAATAGAAAGCAGATGATAGACTAAATGTATAGAAGAGTAGGTAAAATTCAGAGAAGGAAAAAAAATAGTTTTATCATTAACAAAGATAAATGCGCTTTATCTTTGAGAAGGCGCTGTTACAGCTAGTTTTCTATATATAGTATAGAATATATAGTATTTCTATATTATAGAATAATATATCAAGGTATGAAACTACATTCTTCAGTGTGATGGAYGAACTCATAACAGGTTTAGATGAGTTAGCTTGGGTAGCGGGAGCTGTCTAGCCAGGGCGGCATGGATGTCTGCATGGGTTCCTTTATCCTGCCAAGCGTGGTTCGTCTGGGCTGTGGTGAGTAGGGAATATTGCCTGTTCAGGTTTTCATGACAGGTTTATCACTTTTTACAGACTATAAAGGACTTGTAAACTTAAAATCAATCTTACTGTATTATTTAACAGTATTTAAAAATATGAAAAGAAGAATGAGCAAAAAATAAGCTTAAAACATGAAATAAAATAAATTAGCTCTTACTGCAGCATCTCACCTAATCGGTTCCTGAACAAGCTTGCACTAAGCAGTTTCTAGTGTGGATGCCCTGAAGCCCGTGTGCATTTGTCTCTAGACCTTAATGCTGTATGTGTGAGGTATTTCTCTGAGGTAGAGGGAGAGACTATGGCTAAACTAAAGACATGAAAACCTCATAGTTCCCAGTCTCTTGAAATAAAATTTGAGGAYGTGAAAAGACCATATAAGAACTGAATGACCTAAGCATGAAGTGCAGTTGTATCGTAAAGCCTGTGTAAGGGATGAAATGGTATAACTTGCATTGATGTGGTGGTTAGTAAATTTGTTTTTCAAATCCACACCATTTAAAGTCATTGCAGCTGCAGAAATTGAGTGGTGATTCTGATTCAGCTTTGTACTTCTTTGGGTCTGAGTTGGCTGAGACCAAAAAGACTTGCCAGGCAAGACTTGAAATATCAGAAAAGATTTACATTTGGGAGTATACAAACTGAAGACGTAAATGCTATATCAGTTACTCGATCACTTGCGTCTACACACTGGTTTGTATCTCCACCAAAATCAGCTGCATGCTTTTATTGACCTGTATTGCACAGCTGGATTTCAGGTGTTAGCTTATTTTTATCTGTAGAACTGCAGTTGAGAGTACCAAAATATGGACCCTTCTTTTAATTTATTTTATATCTACCAGTGAAAGCAATTTAATACCTACTGACTTGCTAGGTATGCTGATACAAATTACAGTGGAACCATCGTCTTTTCACAGGATTTTACACAAGTAACGTAGTACCAATCTTCAGTTTCAAAAAGTCAGTTTGCACATCAAAACCAAAAACATTTGAAACTAGCGATTCTGTAATAAAATTTGCCTGTGCCACATCTGCACTGTACTAAGCATCAGGCTTTATGCATGATCTGTTCTCAGAATGGTTAAAATTTTTCATCTTTTTAATCAAGAGATGGAATGTTACGCTTTATGGCATAGAGATGTTGCAGCAACAGGAATCTTTAAAATGATTATCCAGTAGCTTTTAACAATGGGTTTTAGGTCAGGAAGAAAATCAGCTATAAGCAGAAGTTTACAGGAATATGATAATGGTGCTTGTTATTGCAAAGCTTACTACTTGGATCTGAAAACTGGATACCTCTTTCCTGTTGGTTCTTTTTAGAAACATAGTTTATATTTGCATGTAACACAGATTAAAAACAATGAAAATTTTACAGAGTAAAATATTCCTCTTTAATTCCTTTTTATGTCTTTGTACATTAAATAAATTCTTGGGTTATTTCTAAAAGAAGTCCAGGCAAGAGGTGGTTGAGATAAGCCTTTAACATGTGTTTTCTGTCTCTCTAGCTATAAAATCAATTGGTTTGTGCATGATTTTTTTTTTTTTTTTACTGGAAAAGTTGTGCTATTCATTTTATTATTCAGAAGTTCTTATTCTTCAGAAGTTAAAAATATTTAATGCTGTTTCCTACTTAATGTGAAATGTATCTTTTCCTGTTGAAAGGCTGGATAACACCTTAGAGGAAATCATATTTAAGCTGGTGCCTGGACTGCGAGAACGTAAGTTTCTGATTTGGTTTCGGTACTTCTTTGGGTTGATGGAGGGGAGTATTGCTATTTCTAGTGATATTTTTTCTAGTATTGATTTAAAAATTCACATTACTGTTCTTTGATGTTAACTAGAGGAACTGCAGCGAGAGATCGAATTTTGGAAAAAAAACAAACCTCAAGAAAATGGACAAGGTGATGATTTTTTTTTCCTCTCTCCTCTCTTGTATGTTGGATAAAATAACTCTTCTGTAAGCCCTGATTCTACAAACACTTATGCTCGTACGTTGGTTCTACTGAATTTAACAATACTATAGAAGCTCTTAACGTATATAAATTCAATCTGGGCCTATGTAAACGTAATCTGTTGTTTTACAAACGCTAGAAATATTATTATTATTTTTATTTGCTTTTCCCAAGCTCTCACATTCAGCAGTCTTTCAATTTTCTGTTTAAATTCTAAATTTAATATTACATATTTTTTAATTTGATCCTACTTATATTCCATCGAACCGTAGGATGTGGAACTACTCAAATCATTTTCACAGATTATTTTCTATTATCAAATTTGACCAGCTGTTAAGTAGGAGGTTGTCAAGAATTAGTTGTGAAAAGTAGTAAAACAGTTTTTCACACATGCTAAACAATTGTTTTATGTAGATTCCAAAATGCTTTTTTTTTTTTTTTTTTTTTTTTTTGGTATTTGAAAAGCTCTGCTAATCTAAAAAAAATAGCTATTTCTTCTAAAAGATCACTGTCAGGTAAACTTCTTGTAATATTCTTTCCTGCACTCTGTTGTTTATAATATCCTCTTTTTAATATGAAACATTCTGTGTCCTTTTGCAATAGTTCTGTACATTTTGCAGTTGATGACAAGGTTCTGATGGTGGCAAAGCCATGATAACACATTAAGATAAATTATGAGCATTTAGTTTATTCTCTGGCTTAAACAAGCATTTAGAATCTTTCCTGAAAATAAAATATTTAGAATAATTCCAGTAAGAAGGGACTGTGTTGCCAAGACTACTGCCCTGCAAACCCATAGTCATAGTACCACAGGTCACAATACTGTTTCCAACCTTTGCACTTACGATCTATAGTAAATTATTAAAAGTTGTAATTTTCACGGTTTTTTTAATTGTGTCTTGTTGAGGTTTAATAAAATGCTTTTAATGTACCAACACGTTGATTTCTGGAGGTGGCCTGTGTAAACATTATCAATTCTAATACCTACAAGTGCCTTTCTAGTAAATAGTACGGTGCCGTTGGGACATGGAGGCACATTTCAATTTCTGTAGAAAATCTTGAAAGATGAGGGGTTTTTGTGTATATGTTTCTGGGATGATTTTGTGGTTGGAAATTTGCTAATTTACCTAGGTCTTTAATTGGTTTGCCTTTCAAGATTTTTCAAACTATGTAATGAAAACGTCCTCTATTATCCAACACTGGTAACTGCTGAATACTGTAGGTATATTTATATTGCTGAAGAATCTATGAATCATAGATGCTCCTCCTCAGACAAATGCTTGTGACAGGTGGACTTTGCCTGCTTGATTAAGAGAGTTTAATTCCTGGACTTCTACAAAAATAAAAATTGTGTAGCTTGATAGTGTAATTTCTGTTCATAGGAAATCAGAGACAGTAGGGATATACTCAGTTGAAAGACTGAGTGGCTAGTAAGAATTCATGGACAAAGCTTTTATTTTAATTCTAAGATATTTCAAAATTGTAAGAAAGAAAATAATATATAAGCTTAAAATGGAACTTGAATATGAAAACTTAATGAAGTAAACTAATTAGTGTCTACAAGCTTGTGCATAGCTTGGTATTCCTTAAGGTTTTCGTTCTGTCTTCTCATCATAACTCTCTTAAATGTCGTATAAAAAGTTGATGGTAAAAGTAGGAAAACAGCAGAATTCAATTTGAAAGTTTATCAGAAATGTCCAAAATTCATGTTACTTGGGCATATTTTCTGATAATGTTTTATGCCAACAGAGCATAAAAAGTTTTATGCCGCTGTTTTAAATCAAAATAATGAATTAGCAGATAGAGGAAAAAATCATTGCAAATAACGTATATGATAGTGTTATTGTATACCGTATTCCAAATCTTTAAAAATTATGCTGTTTTACTTCACTGCATTGTTATTATTTATGCACAGTGCAGCAGCATCTAAATAGTCTTGCAGCTCTTAAGATTTGGGTCAACTGTGCTGAACCTTTGAAATCTGTAGGAGATGGTACCTTTTCTAAATAGTTTAATATTTAAACTAAGATTCAGTAGAATGTGTAACAGCATCAACAAGAAGAAAAACATGGCATATGTGATTGTTATAGGCTATATGTATTCTGTCAAAAAAAATGGGGAGCAATCCTCTTTTTTCTTTAAGGGGAATAAGTAAGTAAATACTAGCTATTCAAAATTCTACTGCAGAAAGGCGCATGGAATTTTTGCAATGGCATTGCCTAGACTAGGTCAAAAGTGGGTGAAAGTTAAGTTTTATCTTTCATTAACATACTTCGTAATAACATTTCAGGAACTGGTCTCCACAGGATTATTACAGCAGGCAGTAAATGTGGATTACTTACACATATTACTTTGATATACAAGTGGGAGGATTAGTTATCCCACTGTGTATTTAAAAGCAGTGTATTTCTTGGCAGTGAACTGTCACACCACAGAGTAGGTAGGTATGCATGGCTGAGTGATCTTGATGCGTTACGGTTGAGGACTTTAAACTGGACACAAACAAAAATAGACATCCGTAATCAGTAGCAGTCCATCAGCCTAATTATTTTCTGTCACATAGAAATCTGTTGTATGCATATTACATTAAAATTTCAGTACTAAAACTTCCTTTTCAGAGATTTGTTAATTGATCAATTTAAGAGTACACTGAAATAAAATTACATAAAGTTATTTTGAAGAAAAAGATGCTATTAGAGCAAAGTATTACTTTAAATAAATGTTTGTTGCCATTATAACTTTGAACTGTTTTACACCTAAATAGTATGGTCTTTGTATTTTACAGATGAAAGTCCAAAAGCTGATAAGCCCAAAGTCGATGAGGAAGGTGATGAAAATGAAGAAGATAAAGACTATCACCGGAGTGACCCACAGATTGCTATCTGCCTTGACTGTTTACGCAACAATGGGCAGTCAGGGGATAATGTAGTAAAAGTGAGTAGTTAAAATAATCTGTACTCTTACGGTTGGTTGTTGGCAGAATAGCACTTTACAGGAACTAAATAACTTCATAGCAATTTGCAGTAAATTTAAATGAGACATAAGTGATGACCTATCTCTCCTTCCACCATGGTTTAGTCCTTTTGTTTGAGGCATTTCAAAGACTCTGAATTTTTACGGAATTTCATAGCATTATCTATCTGTGACTGAATTTTTTTCATTATGTTACAGAATCTTAGTCTGCAGACTTGATGGTGTGTTACTGTGTTAAATAGCAGATTACCACATACCACAGTGGTACTTAAAAAGCTAACAGTAGATGAGCTGCCTCACGCTTTCAGAACTGCTGTTTCGCCATGGCAGCATGAAGCTCTGCTTTTCAGACATTACGCACAGAATGACTGCAGCCTAGATCTTCTGACCTATAAACCTCATTCTGACACTCATTTGTTGTCTGCAGCCTTGAGCAGATCACTTTTTCCTCTCTGTAAAATGTTTAGAATAATATGTACTCTTTGCTGTTATTAGGGGGAAATAACTAGAATTAGGGATACTTTGTTTCATTTCAATAAAAGATGATTATCTAAGTCTATCAAGCCTAGAAGAAAGTGTTTAGAAATCCTTTCAGATTCTAATAATATTTTATTAAATGGCAAAGACATTAGGAAGTGTGAAACATTTGCCTAATCAAATGCTGACTTATATTCTATGTGTGCTGTGTTACAAGTATGATTTTGGAAGTTCTTACACAGGAAGAAAGTTTTTGTTCAGTAGGAGAGTTTGTATATCTCTGTCCATCTATGCCATATAGTAAGAAATCTATGTCACCATCACTATGTTAGGAGTCTCAGGTTTTCAGCTTTCCTCTTAAATCAAAACTATTAGCCAATTGGATCACAGAATCTGTGGTAATAGATCATGTCTCAAGATTGTATCTTCTCTGTATTTTACCTAGATTACTGGAGGTCATTTTTACTTCCTCTTTTCTCTGAAGGACTAAAGAAATTCCAGTTTGACTACCAGTGTTACTAACTCAGACATTCAGAGTATCCATGTTCTTACATTTTCTGTCCTTCTCTATCTTTTGTAAAATTCTTTAGAACCAGAGATGGGCTAAATGACTTCATTTGTCATCTTGCAAATTTCATAAAACAAAGAAACAAGAATGTACCTATGGTGCCATTATGGATCAGAAGGAAGTGCAGTGAAATTGGTCTTTTTTTTTTTTTTTAATACTTACAGATGTTCTTGCACTAAAGATTGCTTATATGCTATTTAATGAAAAATGAAAATGCTTAGCTCCAAAATCTCTGACATGGCTTTTCTGTTTTGCTCTGGTTGCTTTAGGGTTTAATGAAGAAATTTATCCGCTGTTCCACTCGAGTGACCGTGGGAACTATCAAAAAGTTTCTCAGCTTAAAATTAAAACTTCCAAGTTCTTAYGAGGTATGTTTCAAAGAACCATGCCTATATTTTTATTCCCTTGTAAACTATTCTGTTTTTATTAAATTGATTGACATTTAAACCTGAAGAGTATTTTTTTCTAGCTCAATTGCTGAGTAGTGTTCAATATTCAAAGTTATGTTTCCCAAATTTTGAATGAAAAGTGCTTGCTATAAGTGATTTTATCACAGTAGTTGAAGTTGTTAATCAAGCAATTCTTATGGTTCAAAATAATTTCAATTTGTTGCTTGCTTGTGAAGGGGCAGTTTTTGGTATTTTGATATAAAAATACAAGCTTTCTCTTTCCGCGTGGCTAATAACAAACATTATTTAACATAGATTTTGGCCAGTAGCTGCTGGGGAAGAGATAAACCAGACATGCACCAAACGATTCTGCAGTTTCATTTTCTTATGTAATATAATATAAAAACCAGTTCAGAATAATGAGGAAGTGGTGAGCAGTACCATTTGAATCTTTCAAAATGCAGATACTGTTTCTCTCCTCCTTTTGGAGTTAGGTGGAATTGGACATAAAGAGGGGAGGATCTTTGCTCCCCCAGTGGTTTGTTCTTGGTAGAGAGCCAAAACCATTCCCTGGGGGCACTTCCTAATGTCGTGGAAGTTGTGATGCAGGATGGAGCTGGAAGCCTGGAACTCCCGCCTCTGCTTTCCTTCTCTCCAGCGATGCAGGGTTTCTGGCCCCAGCCCAAGTCTTTTCTTCAGCCATTTCCCATACCAGAACCAAGTGACTTCACRACCTGCAGGCTGTCTTTGTGCAGACAGCATCCCACTTTGGTCAGAGGTAGGGCTGAGTTAGGCTAAGTGCACAGGTTATTGCAGAGCTATAYGCAGGGATTTGTCACGGTATCATGACATCCCTGTTGGCCATTTTAGTATCTTTTGGCTTTGTATTGCGTTAACTTAATCTGTCTCTGGAACCGTAATGGCTTGTGTTATATAGTATCTGCTTACCTCAAAACTGTAACATGTTTYTTTCTTTTGACAATAGAAAAGCATTTTTGGTATAGCAATGAAAGAATTATCAGGTATTTTCAGTGGAGGGTAAATGTAAGACTGTGTTACATAATTTAAAACGGTCATTTTTCACAGTAAGATGATCATATTTTTTTCTTCTACCTTTAGTCCTCCTGTTAATGAAGAATCATGTTTGTGTACTCAGAAACTCAATGTATTTTTCTTGTAATTTTAAATTTATTTTTATATATTTTGAAAAGCTGAGAATGACTGTACTTTTGCCTWCTATCCTTGGGATTGAAAGTGTGTTGGTGTAGCAAGAAGACCTTCAAAATACAATGTCTTAAACAGGTACAGTGTAGGGTGGTTTCCTACCTAGTCTAGCTGATTTTGTGCAGTCCATCCCCTCACTGAAAACATTAAACAAAGTGAAGGCTGTAGAAAATAGCGCTTTGTCAGTATGTTATATTTATTAGGATTTGATACATACATCTGATTGGATTATTGTATCGTGATAGGAGTTCTGGGGTTAATTCTCAGAGAACCACTTAAAAGTTCATKTAGTCGTTGAAATTTTGCATGTGTTTGTCTTACTGTTTCTTTTGTTGTGTTTTAAGCTGGATGTACTATGCAATGGAGAAATCATGGGGAAGGATCATACAATGGAATTCATCTATATGACAAGATGGAGACTAAGAGGCGAAAACGTAAATGATGTTACATTATTAATGCATGATTTAAGTGGTTTTATTATTATAAAGAGTATGCGTGTTTTCAAGACTTGCACAAAATATATGCTGTGACCTTTCAAAAAAACATATTTAAAAATAAATTTTGCATGTTTTCTGGATTTCTTAGGTTATAAAGGATTTAATGAATGAAACATTGCAGTGAATATATTGTGTAGATTCTGAAACTTAAAATTAGCAAGAAAACAGTTTACATGCAACTTCTTCTCTGAATTTTAAGTCAACTATCTGAAAACCCAAGCATTTGCTCATTGTCTGGAAATTTCCTTTCATTGACCCTTTGAGTTACAATAATTTGAGGAATCTACATCCAGCCATTCTTTACCAGAATCTATATTCAGAGTCTTTATCACAGTCATTCAGTGATAAGCTGTGACATTGAAAAAYTATCTGAGAAATCTAATTGTTACTGTTTCTCTTAATACCATACCTCTGTTTGTTCAATATATTCTCTAACAAACACTAACATCCAGATAATACAGATAAATGTTTTTTTCTTGCTGTACGTGTATATTTTAGAATTGCAGTATTTGCCTTATATTTCTTTCAGTTATGATACTCAATTTGATTTAGTAGCCCTTGTATTGCTTGATATATTTGGCATTTTTTGTTAGAAATTGTGTCCTCATTCCTTCTCTTTCTTTTATGCAATCATTTGTTTGTTTGTGGCTATTGATTGTTCTCAACCCTTCACTACTTTGTGCCCTCTGCAGATATGTTGCCTATCACTACCAGTGGAGGCTACACTGGAGTGCAGCTAAGGTTAAGCACTTAACACATTTTAGCATACTAATCTGTAGTAAATTGCAGACTTTCTCCACTCTTTCTTTAAGTTTTCTGGTACTCAGAATGAAAAGCACTGGGACATGGATGGAGAAGACAGAGGATTAAGCACACTGTTGAGTTAACAATTCACAAGTTTTACAAGTTAAAGTTTTACCTTAATCTGAAAAAAGAGTAGATTTTTATGGGGAATTAGAGGAGTTACTTTGCATAGGCAAGTATTCCATAAATTTGAAAGTACTACTACACTGAAATTTGATTGATTACCAAAACCACAATATTGCACTCTTAAGGGAGAGTTTTAATCAAAAGTAGTGTTTTTCCAATACTGCCTTGAAACCAGTTGGTGTTCATTTGGCTTATCATCTTATTTTGTTAGTATTGGCTGTGCTTTTAGGAAATGTTGAGGCAACAACTTTAGTGATAATAGAATTCTTTCATGACATTTAATTCTGCTGACCCTGCCTACAAATGGACTTCTGGCAGTTGTGTTCACTTGGAAGCAATAGTAACTATCATCCTAACAAAAAAGAACATAATTTGTACTGGTTAAAATTTTTCAAAAATCTTAGAACTATTATTTTTAACTTTTATATAAGACTTCACAACTCCTTATTAAATTAGTAAGCTATGTTTACCTACAAGTAATAGTATCAGGTTGTGTTGTCAGGTATGTATCTTTTCCTTTAGGTAGTTTTAAATCACTTCCCCTTAACTCAAAGATGACAAACTAAAGCCTGTAACAAATTACACAGTACTGGTTATAAATCCAGTAACATCTGGGCTTCTGTGATTCTGTTTCACATAACTGAGTTAAATCTTGTTATAAACAGAAGTTAATTAATAATTGATTTACTGGATCTTCACCCAAAAGAGGAGACTGTCTCCGTCTTTGATATTATTCACCATGAGCTTTTACAGGCACACCTGTGGACCTTACAAGAGGTAGAGTAGTTCAAGGAAAAAATCCATTTGTTCATTAGAAAACTCTTTTCTCTTTTAAGTAAGTAGATGGATTTTAAACTTTACATTGGAAAATTACAAACAAGTAAATAATAAATGTATGTGTCCAGCTGTGGTTGCCTCTTATCTGATCAGAAAATCATCTCCTTCGCAGTTTCGGTGTCAGAACTGCTCATCTTCGCAAGTCTGCTCGCAGGATGGCACTTTTTATCAGGTAAGAGGCACTCACGACTGTACATATTACAGTCATTAAGGTCCTGTTAGCACTTGAACTGCAATACAAGTTGCGGAGTTTTTATAATTCCTCATTACAAAGTGCTAAAACATTATGAGGGAGGTCTGCACAATTTCATTCATTCAGAGAAAGCTTTATTGGATGGATAAATAGAATCCACTCAAATTATCAGGTTTATGAGTTTCTTTTATTTTACTTTATGCCATTTATTTTCTTCTTTCGTTGTCTAGGCTGGTTTCTGCATGAATCTCTAAGAATTATCTAACCCTTCTTATCCCTTTAGCTGGTAGAGTTTTGCAGTTACTGACAAGGAATCAAAACTGAAGAGTGTCAGTCAAAGAGACTACTTTGGTTTCATTTCTTTATGGCAATTCCAATGTTCTTTTTAATGGAGTAAAGAAATCTTAGGTTTTTCTAACATTATATTCCTTTCACTTTTTTWAAAAAAATAGAAATGGAGTACTGACTTATCTATGGAATGTAGCAAACCAGAACTTCCAGAACCAGAAAGCTGAAATTGATTTCTAAATTTCACCAAACTGCTTCTCTTTCAACCTATTTGTAATAATATTCAGTCTGCTCGTTGAGAATTTTGATTTGAACTAATTTATTTTAAAAGTCTGAAATGGTATTCTTGATTGAGTAAAAAATTACAATTAGTGATACAGAGTCACTCACACAATGGGTTATACTTTGCAGTCATGCGTGTTTATATAATTATAATTATTCCAGCATCTTTCATTTTATTTCTATAGTCAGTTTGTAATTTTTCTGAACAGTATTCAGACTTTATTTGCAAAAAAAGCTGACCCGTGTTGATTTACATGTTAAATTTTGAGGTGATTGCTCTATCTCTGCCTGTGTGCAATTCCAGTTAGGGTTGAGTGCCTTTAGAGGCAATTTTTATAATCAAAGTATTTGTTTTGAAGTATGAACAACAACTGAAATAGCTTTTAAGTAATAATGTGATAGTCATATCCTATATGAAAAAAATCAGAGCCTAATAATTTATTATACTATAAATATATGGTTATTAATTACATTTGCAGACTGCCCACAGTGCTCCCTGTCTTCTCTCCTAAGTGCTTGCTACTTTTGAATACCTCTGGCTTAGTTTTAGTTTCTCTGCACTCTATTTTTTAAATGTTCAGCACGTGTGATCACATATAGCTCTGGTGCTCATTTCCCATTGATAGCATGAAAAGATCATTAACCTGTTTAAATATCTACAGTAATATCTTTTGTGGCCACAGAAGTTCATCTGTATTGCATTTGAAGGATGGAGTAAAATATTTCTGTTTCTAATGTTAACTTCCATGGTAATTCTTGATATTTCCAAATTTACAATTAAAAGGACTTGAATTAGCTATGGTTTTCTCACAGCCCTGTGCCAGAGAGGCCATGTAAGCCTGTGCAGTTGATGAGACGATATGATTTTCCTGGCTTTTATGCTATAGAAAATGTTCAATGTCMTGGTGGAGTTAAGAGGAAAACATCAGACTTGCATGCAATTATGACAGGTTGAAAAAATACTACATTTAATAAGACAGAACTTCCAGCAACAAGTGCCCAAATATTCCATCTCCTTTCTGGAAACCCACTTTCAATTCCCATTCCACACCACAATTCTGTCCAATTCGGGGAGCAGCCATTTTTCTCAATAATTTGCCATTGATTTGATCTGCCATTTTCTGTTTTTTCCARTAAGAGCTACTGAAACATATCACATTTTCTGGGAAAGTTAATGATCATTTTTCAGAAAATTTATTGGTAGCAATCTGACCTGTGTTTGTTGATCTTTATTCTTTTTCTTTTTCCCTAGTACAAGAGTAGCCTAACTACCATTAACTACTGTTGAGTGCTAGTGTAGCTACGGAATATATTTTAAATCAAATGAAATAGTTCATTGAGGAATGGATTTTGTTTTACAAAGTGTAAATATTTCAAAATTGCTTTTTCTTAGATACAGAACACAGAAATAAGAGGGTTTTTTGAGCACTCTGTCATGAACTACGTAAGTCAGATACGGGAATTTGGTGTTCATGACAAAAAAATTACAGCTAAGTCACTTAAATAGATTTGAAATACAGATATTTAATTGTTGAAATGTATAGAGTTATTTCAGTCATGTAAATAAAATTGATTGCCGTAGGCATGGGTCATAGAGATGAGCTCTAACTATTCTCRAGGCAATCTTTAATTGCATTTTCTTCAAATTTTTCACGAATTACATCTTCATGTAATCTCTGTGTGTTTCTCTTGTTTTTTGTTTTTTAACTTTTGTTTTCAGTCTTACCCTATGGTACTTCAGTATCGACCTAGAATTGACTTCGGTTAGACCAAAGGGCCAGATCCCACTGAGATGAATCCTGCACTATTTGTTTACCCATCGACAGATTGCACAATGAATGGATGTGCCTGGATTAGGGGGACACAACCAGATTTTCAGCATGCAAATAAGGACATTGTCTTTCTTAAAATTGTCGGTTGCATCTTTGTTGTTTCTATTAGAGCAAGCCAAGTGCCATTCTGCTACTGAAATGTGCATAAGCTATCTGTGTATCTTAAAAGTGTGCTGCAAGTCATAGCCAAAATCATGAAGTGTACAGTCAAGATTCAGAACCTATGAAATATTTTCGCCTGTGTATTAGAAAAATTTTCTGGTCCTAATATTAATTACACTAGCAAAATGGCAGAGTGCTCATTCCATGTGGTGTTGCAATTTTCACATACTTACTATTTTACTGAATATTGTTGTTTATATCACAGAGTACTGTACAAATAGCTAAGGATTATACCTTGAAAATATTTTGTATAGAAAATATATTTAGAAAAGTGATTGGTGACCACATCCATGTGGTGATTGGGCCACTATCTTTTTCTTGATAAAATTCTCATGGGTCCAGGTATAGCTCACTCATGAGTGTGCAAAAGTCCTTTTGCAGTGAATAAAGATCACCCTTAACAAGAGATGTATAATATGGTAATTCCAAAAAGTAATTTAAAATTCTTTAAATAGATTCTGCCAATATCACGTAAAAGCATCACAGCCTTTGTGATTGCATTTTTCTATGATTTCCATAAAGACTAGAATTTGAGATGCAGCTAAATGTGGAATATGGCTTCTGGTCAGATTATCCTTCTTCCAACAAAGCCTTTGTAAAAATGAATTTGAAAATTATTTAAATGGCTCTAAGACAAATTTCACTATAAAATCACAGCCAGGACAGAATTTATATGTAATTACTGCTTTTCATAGTAAGCATTTCCCTTTAAGACTGCATGGAGGTAAACAATATGTTAAGAAAAAACTAACGTATTCCAAAACCTATAGCTTTAATTACGTTATAGATCTCTTGTGACTATCTGGAGTTTGGAATTAATTGTAGAGTTTTTCATTAGTTAAAGTCACATCATAAAGCCAGTACCATAAAATTAGAGGTAATGCAATACTGAAGATAAGCAGTTTGACCAAAATAGTTGTTCAGGTCATTTTTTTTTTCCGAAGACCTGGTAGTGCTGGATAAACAGGTGATTGTTGCCTTAGGTATTGCAAATATAATGGTTCTAGCATAAAGTGTTTATTGAGGTTTCTGGTAATGTTGCAGGGAGCATAATAATGCATATGTTTTCTGTAGTCTTCCATTGTCTCTGCTCTGTTTAAAAGTCAAATGATTTTTTTTTTTTACTTTAAATTCTGTGGAGATAATTATAGTTCAGTACTTTTATGTATTTTCTACTTAATACACACCTACTGATATTGTAGATAACTATTTACTTTCTTATGCCTTTTGCATACAACAAAAAGGAACCAAATCAGCTTTTCAAAAGCTACTCTACAGAGAACTAATCATATTTAGGTAAGACAAAGTGAAAATTCAAGTTGAAAACCTGGGATCAAAGTATAAAAGATAAAATGCAAGGCTGTACTCCTTTGTAAGTTTATGTTCATGTACATGAGTATGTTTCAGTAGGAGAAACAAGCATGTTGTGCATAAAATCTGGCCCCTTTAATGTTAGTGAGAGTTCTAACATTGACTTTAGGAATCCATGTGTAGTTGGGTTAAATCCTACCATTGCACTCCAAAGCCCATATGACATGCAGAAGTAAAGATGCTGTCAGTAGCAGCCTGTTTAGGAAACCTGCCATTGCAGGTCAAAGTTGCACATATTGTGCACACACCAGTGAACCTGGGGAAACAAAATGTGTAGGAAGCTGCTGTTTCTGCCTTTCTGCAGGCATAAGGTGCTGGCTGGTATAGGCACTTAATTGCCCACGCTGTTGATGGGAATGGGTGCGCATGCTGGCTACAGGAAGTGGTCACCTTTACGCCCACCTATTCTGTGATGTGCTACTGGACAGAAACAAGATACTTCATGAAGGGAGGGCCAGTCTCTGCATAGTTTCTGGAGAGCAGATCCTTTACAAGCAAGGAGGTCATCCCCATGGAGCAGCTTGTGAGATCAGAGCATACGTTCTAATTGTGAATCATTGTTGTCTTTATTATACACAAGTGTTTTATACAGTAGAAATAGAATATTATTTGTAAATATTTACATGCACATGCAAATGACACCTTACAATTTTTATATTTCGCATGTTTTTATACCAGAATTTTCACTGTAGCGCCACTTAACATAAAAGGCCTGTTTCAGTTTATCACAAAACCAGTGATAGTACTCTTAAGCATAATTTCTGCTTGGTTCAGGGGACAATTTTTTTTTCTCAACAATTGCATTTGCTATTCAACAAATTTGAACAGACTTGTTTTAAGAAAGGAAGAACAACATGTATTATTTTTAATCTATTTTCACTTATCTTACATAAAAGTTTGCACCCACTTAACAAGACGACTGAAATTTGACTATTTTCTATTGGTTTCTGAATGAYAACCAATAGAAGGTTTGCATGGTTAATGACTTTCTGCATTCSTAGTTCAGAGAGCCATTAATTTGGGTTGATCAGAATTGGTAACTGTTTTAACTCATGGTGTCTTCTTGATCCAACTTAAAGCTAGATTTCAGAAGGCAGATCTTCATTTTAAGCACAGAAAATACCGACAGATATAGTTGCATGTTTCCAGCTGAGAATCATGGCCTTAAATGCTTTTAAATGCGTATGATCTAGCCACCTACACCTTTTATCTTTCTGGTTTGATGGCACAGTGCTTAAGTGCTGTTCTAGTTTAATGGTTTTCATAGCAGTGAAGTGCCAGTGATACACGTATCTTAACTAGGCAGCTTGTATAACACAGGCATTGCTTCTTTTACAGTAAATTTCTCTTCCRTGTAGTATATATGTGCCATATGTCTATAGATATGCATATTTGATTGTCCCTGTTGGTTCATTTGTGCCAATTAAAAATAACTGCATAGGAATATAAGAATGCAAGTACAGATTCCAGTTTGCCAAAGATGAGATAAAGTGAAGTGAGTACCTAAGCATTCCATTAAAACTGCACTGTATGTCCTCATAGAGCAGGAGGTTACTCTCTACAGTCACACTTTCTCAATATTTCCATGACAAAGTGTCACCGCTCCATAGTAAGTAAAGAATTGGAATGTAAAATAAGTATTGCTACAGCTGTTTTTCTGTAGCTTTCCCATTTGGCAGTACCTAGCTGCAGAGGTATTAGACCAAAAAGTTCTACACTGCTACTTAAACATGCAGTCTCTTATTCAGCAGATTTTAGTGCTTAAAAAAAAAAAAGAAAGAAAAAAGAAAAACTATAAGCCAATAATTTGTATCTAATTTTAACTCTGGGGTAACCCATTAGTGAAAGGTGTATGCAACCTTTTGTTGAGCATAGCTATATGTTGCATTTCTGTAGTAACAAACTGTAAGCTAGAATTTACAAGTGAGATCTTTTAAAAGCTGAAATGAATTACGTAATCAAGAAATGTATCTCCCATCATGTATTATTACATTGCTACTAGCTAAGGGCTTAGTCCTATAAAAATACGTGTATTTGAGTGAAATACCAACTAAGATTACCATAGTAATCTAAAGGACTCAGCATCACAGTAGGGATTGTTCACAAGAATGCTTCTGGGATTTGGGCCCTAGCAGTATGCAACACTATTACTATAATGTGCATAGTAAGCTAGCTTGCAGTTCATATGCAANNNAAAAAAAAAAAAAAAAAACTTTTCTGAAGAATACTATTTTGGCTTTACTGAAAACATTATATAAAGCAAAGTGCCTGATTGTTAATACAGAATACCTTTTAAACCCGTTATTTGCATCTAGTAGGTAATATTTCCTTCTGTATTTTATCAATGGTCTTAATATTTTCAGCAAGAATATTTGAAAACCATTCTGTATTGAGAAGCAATCTTTCATATGAAACAAACAGAAAAAGAAATGTGTTTGGTTAGATTACATAAAACTGAAGAAACATATCTCAGTGCAAACTATATGATGATAATGAATTTTATATTGAGATGATATCTTTTTTTTTTTCTTCATGAGGTAACCATGAATTCTGAATCTTTTCTTTCTGGGCTYTAAAAATTTGGCTCTACTTTCCTCTGCAGTTAATAGAAGTAGTTCCAGTGATCTCATTCCTTATAGACATAGGCTAGGCTCTCATTCTCCAGCACTGAGTGATGGTCCAGAGTACCCTTCTCATCTCACCTCATCTCCTCTCTTTCACGTGTAATTGTTAGACCTGACTTTGGAGAAGGAAAAACTGTTTACTTCTCTCACATATTTTATATTTCTAAATATTTCTAAAATATTTYTATTCATATTTTAGAATATCAAGATAGGCCAGTGTTTAGTTGTTTAATTCACTGAATTGTGTTGTTAAATTTGTTTTTCATTCCCATATCACTGAAGATACCAAGAAGCATTCATGAGGGGCAGGGAGACATTTGCAACAATAGCATCTAGCTCAGCCAGGTGCCAAGTCTGGTAGAAATTCTAGAAAACACATGATTGTTCAAAGCCAGTCTTCAGTCTCAAAATGTTTGAGCCTTGTGTACAAAAGGGCTAGATAAAATCCTGGTCAGTTGTGTGGACTAATCAAACTCGTTTTTAACATGGAAAAGACCAAAGGCAGTTAAGACTTTCATTCCTACTCACAGCAAATATATTAACTTCATAGAGGTGCTTAAATCAAGAACTTGGTCCAACTTCTTCACRTCACTTAGGTTGAAGGCATCAGTTCAATTCCATCAAATAATGTATTTAGCAGGCAGGGTATTCCCTCTCTAATTTTACCTTATTCTACCTTATTATTTACATCAGTTCAAAGATTTATTCAGGCTCCCTGTGCCCTGTAATTGTAGGCTCTTATAAAGCCTTTGTGCCCTTCTACCACCCCCTTTTCATGCCCAGCATATAGAAACATCACATAGTTGTAAAGGGGAAATTGCACATGAGGTAGCAGATCATAGGTTGGATAGCTGGGCAATCCAGAAAAGGGACAGCTGAACTTGTCTCCCATAATAATGGTTTTCAGATCTAATTTTATATTTGCTTTTTAAAAGAAGATTAGAATTAAGCATTTTCAAGAAAATGGAGAGTTAGAAAAGATTCACGTGATCATTTACCTACCCTTTCAAAGGGTTGTTCACTTAGGTAGAGCCTTAACAACATTAGAAAAGATCAGGTCACATGTGTCCTTGAGCAACCCAGAAGTCTTGTAATATAGGAATAGTTTCACAGGCAAGACTGAACACARTGGAGATTCTGCAGGCTGTTAACAATGTGTATAGAAGAAAGAAAGAAAAAGATCCCAAAATGCTGACTTTTAGGACAGGACCTTTTAGAACAGGAAGCACACTTCAACCAATTCCAAGGAAAGTACCAGAGCATCAGTTTCCTAGACATGAGAACAAGGAGGTGACACTCTGGAACAGTGGTGCTTGTCCTAGAACACCACAGATGGCATCATGACCATGACATCTATAAATAGACATTAGAAAGTTAATGCTTAACACGCAAGTAATTTGTATTTTCTTTTGGGATTAAGCTAATCTGTCCTGGATTTCAGCAAAATTTTCATGGTTCTGCGTGTTGAATCCTTTATGGCCAATTTGAACAAAGTAATGCTTCCACAAGGTGTTCAGCTCAAGATACTTGTTTAAGGCGGGATTGCAATCTACTGGAGCGTCTTCCAGGATGGACACGAGAGGACTGATTCACCCTAAAGGARGTGTGAAAAGCTTCCAACTACTCATCTACCACTAGTCTTACGAAGTTCTGAAAGTTTGGCCATCAGACCTCAGCTTTTGTAGGAATGTCCTCTAAAAGATGATCTTATAATAATTCTTTATAAATATTTTTTTTTCTTGTTTTAAAATGACTACACTGCCTACGTTATAGATCAGGAGAAAACCTTCATATTCTAGAACAGGAAATAGATTATCTAATTAATGAATTCCTAACTGAGAGATGCTTTCTCCCAAGGTATGCACCAGAAATCCTATAGTGACTTCTTCTGAATTCAAGTAGCTTGCTAATACAGTTGATATGGACATTATTTCCTTCTTTAGTAAGCAGTTTAATATATCCATGCAGTTCTGGAGTGTGAAGTGGAAGAACTGTATAGAGTAATAGAAGAGTCCAGGCTACTACTTGTACTTGCAGAGAAAGACCCAGTTCTGTAGACTTGGGATGGAGGAGACGTTCTGGAATGAGAGATGTCTAGAGGTGGAATTTTGTAATTTTAACCAAAGAGAGGCATTAGCTTGAATTTGCATGTTGATCTGAACCATTAAACATTCTTTTCTTTGAAGTAACTTTTATGCGTGTTTTTTTAGCAAATGTTTCTAACAAGGTTTAACAGTATGTGACGGATAACAGRATGAGGTGGACATACGTAGCTGTTGTGTATTTTCCTTTTTCTTCACAAAGATGAGTGGAAGGCAAAGTAAGAGTTAAGAGTTTGGTTGCTATGTAATATATAAAATTGCTGCAACAGTAAAACATTTGTGCTGCTAGATAACATACTGAGGTTTGTATTACAAATGAAGTTGTAATAAAGATGTTTATTATCAAAGTGCGAGGCACATATTTTATGATGGTATTCTATTCCTAAAATAGTGTTTTGTATTATAGCGTATTGAGTAAAGTAGATGTTGTCTGATGAATTTTGATGTGGTAAAATGAAACATGCTCCCTTTTTACTGAAAAATATAACATACTAACTGACTTAAAATTACTATTTCTTTGTTGTCAGATATTTAGTTTGTTCATAAAAAACCAATTTTTTTTCTAAAAATAAACTATTTTTGTGGATAATTTGATTGCCTAATAGTTTTAAGGGACTTCTTTAATACCAAAGGTAAGCCACCCAGAAACTGACTTGGAATAAGGCATTGACACTCTCCTGGAGTGCAGGGGCCCAGAGTTACACCTGGAATCGGTCAAGCAGAAGTTCCTGGTAGTAGCTATATATGTCACCGAACTAAAGGGTTAGGCACACCTAGCAGTTTCCAAACCGAACTAGATTAAAAAGAAAAGAAACARGACTAGCGTAAGGGTTGAGCTAACAGGTACAGAGTAGCTCTTTGAATCRCAGCTGATGTCCTTGAAAAGGAAAAGCACAAAGGCTTGCATTACTGATGTGTTTGCTATACCTGGCCTGTGATGTAATACTTCAGTGTGCTGTCAATCCTGTAGACCTTCAAAGCACAAAATATTCACCAAGCTACTTTTGGATTTTCTAGTTGTAGTTCAGTGATATTTTGGAGGGTGGAAAGGACAGACTTGGAGGATTATGAGAAGATATTAAGTATGTTTTACAGATTTTTATAGTTATTTTTTTAGCAAATGGTGTTGCTGTCCAAGGTGTCAGACAGATTAGCAAAAAGTCAATTATTTTACTTGTTGTGCAGTATAAAATAGAAAGAATAATGAAATCTGGTAAATATCTTGATTTCTATTTCCAGTATGGTGATTAAACTGGAAAGTAGTAGGACAATTTAATCATTTAGCTGGCTCTGAAATACTTTATTCTAAAAAATTACTGATCTTAATTTTTTTCTCAAATATGAGCTTCTTAGAATAAACATTAAGCAATGCTTACTTTTTTCCCATRTTACAGGCTTAACTGTTGAAAGGAAAATACTTTTAATTAATGCAAAGCCTGATTTTTTGGATGTTCTGGGCTACTGAATAGATGATACAGAGTTACTGTAAGTGGGTTTTTTTGGATGGGGGCCTAAGTGTCCTTATATAAGCTGTGATCCAAGTTATGATAACAAAGGAGCCTATGGTGAGCAGTGATAATGTTCTGATGCTTCCTTGCATTTGATCAGTAGCTATCAGTTTTTAATGTAACAGCCCTCACAGTACTCTAGGAGCGCATAGGACATGTTGTGATGTTAAGTTGCTAATTTGTTTTAAAATATAAAATGTTTTAAGCTTTTTGTCAAAAGTGATAACATCATATTACAAATAAACCTTTTTGTGGTTGTAAAATTTAGCTTATAAATCATTCAAATTGAAGTGAAAAAAAACACAGGTCATTGTTAATGACAGTCTATCCTATTAAGAATATATGTATTTTTGTAAAGGAAAAGCACTTGTAGATATGTAATCAGTCCAATATCTATCTATGTCAATGTTTTGAAAAAAACAAAATGCTGCTTAGAGAATCACATATTTTTATTTTTGTGCTCAAAAGCATTTTCTCTTGGTTTATGGAATGTTTATTCTGTATGAAGCTATATAGTTAGTACAGCTGGGCTAAATGCATTTCTTACCTGAGCTTAATCAAGTGCATCTGACTTTGCTATTACATTTCCTGGCCGATCAGAAACCTGATTTCAAAACATAGATTGGTGGTGCTGTTTTTCATCTTTGATATTAGCTTCATCCTGCCTTATAACATTTCTACTTCATAGTACTTACCATAAAAAATACTAATAATTTTTTTGTGAAGTTTGTACTTTAATGGATGTTYTAAAGTATGTTTAGTTACTCATTTTCATCTCAGCATATCTATAAAATTTTTATAAAATGTTGGCAAAGTTTTATTTAGACTATTTAAAAAACCAAGTCCCCCCAGACAAAAAGTTATACCAGATTAGTCAAGTTTAGTACTCCCAAATAACCTACTGCTGGGCACATGCATGGAATATGATTGCCTTACTAAAGTTTTCGTTAAATGAGCATTTGTACAAAGAGTTTCTTTAATTCTGAATAACTCATTTCTTGTAATATTTTGAGGCTATTTGAATGTCATCCTTCCTGTAATTTGACTCAACACAATGAATTAACATGTTTTTGAAAAAAACAGTAAAACAGAATTATGTCGATGTACTAGCAAAGTGTGATGGCCAAATTTGTTTCTGGTTGCTCATGTATAATACTCTTTATTTCAGTGAGATTCTAGGGGGCTCTATTGAGAGGGCCTAATGCTAAGTTAATGTTAAATTCAGACTGATCTCAGTGAAGTTAATTTGCTTAATTATCCGTATAAGTAAGACTTGAAATGAGCTAGAGTTCCCACTTCGTCGCCAAGTTTCATTTCATATGTGACTTTTTCAATCTCTTAATGTTATTTAAATTTAACCTTATTGTAATAATCTTACATATTTTGAAACCTTTGAATGTCTATACTAGCAGTAGATTCAGTGTTATAAGGTCAGCTGAGAAAATACTTGCATAACTGTCAGATAGGGAATTTCACTCAGACTATGAATCCTTGTAATGCCACCATCTCATTAATATGCATGCTTTTCAAAGATCTTTAAGTGATCAATTTTTAATGTGTTTAATTATTTGAATATTGTACATTCTTAAAATGTTTTCTTAGAGGTAATTTATTTATGAATTCATTGGGAGCTYAACATCTTGGGGTCCACAAAGTAGCATTTAAAAACTTAAATCCATTTGAGCTGTAACTACAACATACAGATTTGTATTTTTTTAAAGAACCAAATATGATCTGTTTTGAAGTGTTTGAACAAGCACTGTAAATTCCACCTAGTTCTGCTAAAGGATTATATTTTTCCATCTTTGTTAAAATTCTTAAAAGTTGAGTGTGGCCCTGGAAAAAATGAAACCTGTGACTGAGTTAGCACTAGKGAGCAGTTCTACAGTTAGGTCAGTGAAGTGCCAGTATTAGTTTTCATTTTGGCAAAACCCCTTGATACTGCATTTTGGTGCAAATTGAAGTGAGCCTGTTTGAAGTTGCATCTGTATCTGTAAACAAGATTTATTTTAGAACACTAGCTTGTGTGAACCCTGTAAATGGACCTTCTAATATCTTGTGTACTAAATATGTTTGATATGTAATGATATTTCTAATTATTTAAYAATCTCTGTGGTTCAGTAACAGTGATGTTAAATTGAGTGCTTCATACTAATGTCAAGAATGTTCACAGCACCTTTATAACTGCTGATAAGAAGTTACAGTTTGGTATGATCCATATGCTGCAAGATGCCTCTAGCCCAGTTGGATTAATCCTATGAATCTAGATGAGCAAGAAGTATAACTAATCTGCTTACTAGCACTGAAATGCTCCTTTCTCAAAGCAATAAATATATTCATGTTGTAACATCTGTTGTGCAGCCTACAATACAAGTTGTTTTGTTGCATTGTTTCTATATAATTTATTTTGTGCAATAAAAATATCTCTGGTTTTATCTGACTTTTCTCTAATTTGTAATAGTATTTGAATTAACACATTTACTGGCTTTAGGTGTTACCATGTAAGCATACTGCCAACTCTCAGAAATGCAGATTAGAGAATGGAATGCAGTAATATTATGCCTTATAGAACGACCAGAATGTACTTACATGGCCTAATTTTGCTCTCATTAATATCATAGGTAGTGTTACCATTGATTTATATGAGCACAAAGCCTGCCTAAMACTCAAGTTGACTGGATTTGGCATCCTCATCTGTAAAATATAACCAGGTAGATTCTAGAGTGTGGTTGTGCATTTGGGGCTTTTCTAAAGTCTATTTCAGTCCTTTTTAAAGAAGTACAATCTTTTAAAACCTAATTTTACTGCTTTTTATCATGTCAGATTTATTTTTTTCTTTTTGTTTTCATCCTTTTGATGACGTTGTTTTCCACTGAGTTAATACAGGCTCAGTCATATTTATTTTTCTGTGTATCTACCTTCTGATTACCATTTATTATGGAATTTGGGGGAGGAGGGGGTTAACTCTAAGGTAATGCAAAATAAACGTGCATGCAAACATGAAGCTAGAGGATATCCTTGTAAATGAGCCATTGGCATGAATGGTAGTATATACTGAGTCATTGCACAGGGAGGTGCTACTCCAGAAAACTCATACTTTTTATGTAAGATGCTACTGTGATACTTGTAGTACCACTGCTTGGAATCTGAGATGTGGTTCATATTAGTAAGTCATAGAAATGATTGCTGATTAAACTAAAATGGGACAAATGGGACAAATTCATCCTCTTGTAAAATTCTAAAGATGTTTGCAGAAGATAAAAAAAAAANAAAGAAAAAACTACTTCTGAATATAAGATGTGAAGAGATACATAGTAATTTGTAACATATACATATGATTAAATGGAACAAGTTTTCCAAATCTGGTTTGGATTTGTTAGTAATGTTGCAATTTGCTGATACACSGGCAAGGAGCAGACATGTGATAACATTTGCTATGATAACCGGTGCTAGAGGAGAAGTGCAGCCTCACTGGCTTTCTTTTGAACCTATTTTCATGTTGGCTTTGTGACCTCAACATTTTTGCAATGTGTCATTATTTAAGTTTTGTCAAAGGTCATAGACTAATATTTTTTCTTGTTCTTCTAAAAGTGTTGTTGAGACTTTACGTTACTCAGCAGAAAAAAATCATACTTTACATAATGCTTCTAGAAGTTAGAAAGACTATTCTTTATGAAATAGGAATTTGTTGAATCCTATTCAACTGTAAAATTCTGCTTWGAAGCAGGGAGGAATACTTCCTCAAGCAAGATTTCCATTAAAATGTTGGTGATTAAATTATTTTAAAGATTTACTTTGTTTCAGGTAGCTAAAAAGAGAATCATTCTGAGGAGGAGCCATGCCTGCAGCTAGTAACGTATCCATGATCAGTCATAAACCCTATGTTTTACTGAAGGAGGAATCCAAGTCCTTCCTGGAGTGAGAGCTGCAAGTAGGTGGTATGCATACAGCTATATACATCAAGGATGCAACATATGGATTTCCCTAGTAGTAGAACTGTGGTTGAGATGATTGCTTTATATCCTGTTTTTTTTTCTTTTCTTTTATTCCAAAGGAGAATATGCTATGCAACATCACTAGAGGAGAGTGATTTTTATCATACTATTTTTCTTTCAAAAGAGAAGTGATTTAGTAATCTAGATTTCATTAAAGAAACTGAAGTTTGCTGGCAGTGTGTAATGTGAGCACCTCATTCCAGTGGCAGACTTCCAACATCTTCATTTGGAAAGAAGACTGCTGCATTCATAATTCATAAAATATTGGCATCTGTCCCATTAAACAAACACAGGAAGAGAAAACATTCTTAAAAACACTGTCCATCTTTTCTGAACTATTTATAGGTGAAGTTCTGTCATTTTCTGTGGTGCAGGAATAACTACAGTAAGTGCATTTATAGATATGGAAAAYAGTTATAATAATGAACCTACTCTTAGAAAAAGGCTGTGCTTGATACAAGTATTTTCAGAAATTCTAAATTCCTTAGATTTAATTTTATCCTGTGATGATTCCAAGATGTGTAATGTTCATGTGTAAGTGCCTCTGCAGACTTCTAGTCTTGCTGTCAATAGCCTCTACAGATTTTGATCATTCTAGTACATCTGCAGAACTGGCAGATCTTGCTACTAGCCAATACTTTTCATTTGTTTTCTCTGATCGTGTGCCCATTTTTGTTTGTCAAAGCGGTATGATTTTGTTTTAGTTACTACTAAAAGATGCTTTATTCCCATGCTTCTCCCTCTGATCTACTAAAGCAAGTCGTGCAGATGGGGAGAGAGCACTCTGTGTCTGCTCATCRTCGTGTCCCTGCACTGCAGCCGGCATCAAGATTCCTCAATATCTCAAAAGTTGTCTCAGGAAGTTCGCTCTTGCCTCTGTGCCTTGCTGGTTTATGATGTTGAGTTTGTAAACCACCTTATTGCTCATGAAGAACTCCCAGYAGGAAGAGAGCAGAGCTAATGGTCTCTTCTGAAGCAGATAATACATGACTCATTTTAAGAAATAAATGACTTACTGTGATATAAGGTGCTACTTAACTTATTTCATAGGACCAGCAAAATTCAACACAATAACTTGAATCTGGTCCATGTGAACAGTTTGACTGTCATCAGCCTAGATATAGAAGAATTTTATCATTGCAAAAATGAGACTGTATCTAAGAAGTGCTAGCCTAGTTTAAAAGCATGTTTCCTATTATTCATTGTAAAATCTACTATATAGCATTGCATATACATTATGCCTTGGGTTTTATCTTGTGTATGTTAAAAGTTCTGTAGATTTTTATCTCTTGCAGCACCAGAAACTGACTATCTGGACAGCATTAATTTTCTCCAAGTTCTGGAAGTTATTCGACTCCATTACAGTAAGAAGTGCACTTGCAGTAGGTTCCTCTTGGAAGTAAACAGCATGAGAGCAGGACCTGTAAGTTGATATGTACAYGTCAATCACATTCTAATGTTAAACAGCAATTTCAGGGACTGCATCTAGAGCCCTTCTCTTTCTGTAAATGTTCGGCTCAGATTATTATTCTCTATGAAAACCCCTGAAACAAGAAAAGGAGGCAAGGATCCGTAGTGCTAAATAGTCTTCTGTCACTTGCAGCGCTTGGCCTACACCCTCTTTTCATGCTTTGCTGATTGTCAGAATCTTTCTTCTTGGAAGAGGCACTTCAAGAGTACCTGTAAAATACTACTTTTCAATTTTTGAATAATTCCTATTCTGAAGAGGTCTGTGGCTAATACTTTTAGAGGATGGATGTGTAAGTGCATKTTCAGAGAGTTGCCTATCTAATTTGAAAATTTATTTATTTATTTACAGATAAAATCAAAAATATTTGGTCAAGGTGACAGGCTAGTGGAAATTTATATTAATGCAGATATAAATAAATAACTAATGCTGTAGCATATTTTAAAAACTAAGTTAYACTGTGAAGGATAAGACCTGCATTGTTCTTGCTTTCAGCCAAAGCCAGCTGTAATTTAATTTCCTTTCCTAATAGGAAAAACACGAGGAGTTATGTTGCAGTATAATCACAGCGTGAAAGCAGTGTTACGTAGGTGCTTGATTCTATAAACAGGCATGTTCTTAGAGAGTACTCACGTGAATAACATATAATACGTATACATAGGATTTTAGTAATAGTAGTGTAGAAATACAAACTGTCTTGCTGGTAGTATGCTCTCCATTTGTTTTACAGATTGTATCTAAGGCAAAAAAATCACCTGGAAAACAGAGGCCTACCTTGTCAAAGGACTCTGAAGTACTTTGCAAATTACATTAAAATATACACGTGCAGGAGTGACTTCGCTATAGCAACATGGCTATAGATGAAAGTAGAATATGGCATCCTAGCACAAAAAGGAATACTGCATTCAGCTGCAACTTCAAGATAAATTTCCAAGGTAGCTGTAACCTGAAATCAGAATTCATATTGAAATCTGTTTGCGTTGGTACCATGACTTTGGAGAAAAGTGGCCCCAAAACCCTTTCAGTGATTGCACAAGGAGAACTGCTTACCATCTACATTCAGCCTCAAAACACTCTTAATTCTGCCATAGCTCTTAGCCAGGACTTATTCCAAGGCAAACAAATTATCAAGAGCAAAACAATCTTTTCTTCAGGAAAGATGGAGTAAAATTGCTTTACCACTGAGAGCCTCAATACAAGTTTATTTCCCAAATAGGAGACTACAATAATCATAGCTCAAAGAAGCTGAAGAGAAGCTAAATTCTTTTAAGTTCCTTTTAAGTATTTGATGGCTTTTTGAGAAGGGCAGGGATGTGGTTGGGGAGACTGGTTGTCTTTCCAGGGGATRGGACTTTGTAGTGATTTTCTTTCTTCTGATGYCCTCATTTGATAGTCACAGAAGGAGAATGGCTAAATCCAAAATTTAATAGCCTGTAAGAAATTCAGTTTTCAGTTCTGTTTGCCCGTGGGAACAATACACAAAGCTGTGTTTCAAGTTATGTTAGTCTTCGCAAGCAAGTACATTTTTATTATCACCAACCTTCTTAACTACTGCTAAACCATAGCACAAATTAAACAGCAGGTGACCAACAAACATTACTACATTTCTTAAATATCCTCCCTTTTTACTAGCAAGAAGCTTGCACTTAGTTTCAGCTAGAGTTCGCAGTTCAACATTAAGAGTTACTAAAGAATATGACCTTGRAAAAAATGGCATCCCAGAGCCTTGCCACAGAATTACTGACAGAAAAAAAAGGTGTCCAGGCTTTGGCAGAAGAGAGGAAATTTCTTGGATTGAGACTGAGACTGTGAAGCCCAGCGCAAGGCAGTCTATAGAGTCACAAGTATCTTGTTGCTAAATACTTTGGGAGCATAGGTCATGAGAAAGGGAAAGCCRCTTGTTGTGAGGCTGCTGTATTGCCTGGTCTGCTTTTATCTGCCCACAGCCGATCCCTGGAATAAGAATCTTCTTAGGGGGGAGAAGGGGAGGGGAACGACGCGGTAAGGAGTGCRCAGTTGTGAATATAAATAAAACGTTCTGTGAGAAAGTAAGCGCTAGATAGTGCTTCATACTATTAATAGCTTCTGAGAAAAGATACCACGTCCCAAGAGCACAGTGGGTTGTAGCTGCTGCTAAGAGAACGTATCTAAAAGCTGCCCCACAGAGGCTGAAGACTGTTTCCATTTCATCTTTAAGTTGAATGTGGAGGGGGTGTTTCCGCTTCAGCGCGGGATTAATTATACACATCTCTAAAAGCACACAGGTACAAGCATCTCTAATGCAGCAAACCACAAAGGTACATACACATTTCTAATTGGGGAGCTGAAGCTTAGCTGAATCTCTATCTCTTCATGCATCAGTGATATTTAGAAGAAGAGAAATCTAGCTTTGGTTGAGTGATGACCCGTGAAGGCTGCATTAAGAATGCCTGAAGTATCATAGATCCCTTCCAAGCATCACTTTTAGATGCTCCAGTTGTGGCTTCTATAAAAACCATTGAGAGAGATGGCAAGATGATTTTCCYTGACTTACATGAATATGGGAGCAAGGCACTGAAAATGCCCAGATATGGGAGTGGATCTGAGTAAGAATGGCGAGCTGCAGCTCAGCGTGCAGCTGATTGCTGTCAGCCGAGCACTGTGGATGTATGCAAGGCCCAAGTTCCACAGGGAGATGACGAGAAAATGAGAAAACAAAGTCTATCCCAGGGGATGGGAGGGAAAGTTCCTCCATGGCTCTCCAGAATCAATGGATCAAGGTTTGTTTAGCTGTCACCCACAACCACTGCTTTTGTCTAGGGTGGAGTGACTATGCAGAGCTTGTGTTTTGCCTTGAAAGAACAATTAATTTTTGGCAATTTCCCAAAAGCCCGAGGCAAATTCTTTTTAAAGTTGATGGTAAAAACACCAATACTGTAAAGTGAGAAAGCAAACTTCCTCCCTTAGCACTGAGAGTCTTGCAGCAGCATGGGAAGACTGCAAATGGGACAGCAGCAGATGAAGATGTTCCTGTGACCAGGAAAAAAAAATCACATTACACAGAAGAACTGCAAAAGGTTTTAAAAAGAGCTCACTAAGTTGTACATCAAAGTAGAAGCTAAGGAAAGTAGAATTTTAAAAAAAAGAGCTTGTTAATGGTTTTATAGATGTTCTGATTCTTCATTAATATCAAGCCATTTTCCCATAGAAAAACAGCAGTTGAGCCCTAAGCTGTTAAAAGCATTTTACTGCTGTTGATGATCAGTACTGAGCAGCCCTTCCCCCGGTTCAGGTGACAAACTTAGAATTTTGGACCTTTACGGGTCCAAATAATAATACCTTTGCAGAGAGCGCTGCTGTAAATCACTTGTAATGTTTGTAGAGGGAGGAGGTGTAGAAAGTCATCTTAAACTTTGGAAACTTCATCTGTCTGCAGTCTGTCATCAGTCCTGACCTTTAGGAACTTAAATAGTATGACTCTATATCCATGCAGGATAATACACCAAACAACATTTTGCACCTCTAACTCTCCTATGCGATAAAGATTTCTAAAAACATCCTTAATCTCCAGGATCTATTGTTTCAACAGGTAACRCAGCTGAATCCAAGCACTTCTGATAGTATTTATGCCAGGTAGTTATACAGAAAATCTAAGTTGAATTGATCTGATACTCTGCCATCCTGCAATAAGCAGAACAAGGGGAGCTAAGYAGTAAGTCCTATTTCATTGCTCTCAGTCTCCCAGGAGCTGTTGGAACAAGTGCGTTGGACCTCCACGTTTTAAGTTCATTGTATATGAAATGTGTCACAGATACTTGTTCAAATTGCAGAAGGATTTGTGCTCAGCACCTTTTGCTATCAATTCAATTCAAGCAGCTAAAGCCAATGATCCTGTGGAGCAGTTAATTATACTGGTGAGAACGACTCTTCTCTTTGCTCTCCGTAATGCCAGAAGTCCCATCTGAGAAGTCGGTTGTGTTGTGCTACCAGTCTCCACTCTCAGACTGGATCTCTTAGCAAATTAGGTGCTGACTTCTCAGATATTCTTCTTACAAATTTACCTCTATTTGTCATTCAAAAGTCTTTGTCCCTTTAATAACAACAGCTCTACTTGAAACTGTAACAGTTAATTTCTTTGAAACAGGTTGTCCTGGTGGTAGTTGTGTCATCAGGACGGAAATTACTGCTAAACTGGAAATCATAGGTATGTGTAGTTGCTATGACCTGAACGCGAAGTTGTTTTATTCCTCAGTAACTCCTTCCTTACTAGCATGACACCAAAGCCTGGGGCATCTTCCCCAAACAGTACCTACTTTCAGGAAAATTCATGTCATGTCTGTCTAACGGAGAACAAGCCCATGGCGGTTCCCCTGGGCAGCCACAGCGTGTTCTGCCCTTTCTTTGGCCCATTGGTCCCTGCTGAGAGGCTGAGTAGGCTGGTCTGGATTTGGCCACACACTGATTTGGACCCCTCTGCTTTTCAGCTCAGAAAACTCACAGGATGTAAACCCTTAGGAGACATTCTTGATTTGTCCCTTAAATGGTGACACTCATAAGTAATGCCCTGCTGTGCTTAGAGTAGTGAGACCCCTTGATTCTGCAGAAACAGGAGTGTTATTATAGGCACACAAGTAAATCTGTTCAACGAAGTGCCCTGGTTAGCCACACTCAGCTAAGAATATACTGTTTTCTTTTTACCCTGCTAATGGGGAGATYGGTTTTTCCTTTATCATTCCTGGTGCCTTTATTCACAGTGTCTTTTACAGTGCTCTTCCTATTGTTTGCAGTAATACAGTAGCATGGGCCAACAGTCTATGGTCCCAGCCCTTGCACGTCTCTCTACCGTTACGTCTTTTACAACTTGGACACTCTACATTGGTATTCCATTTCTGAGAGTYATTTCATGATGTATATTTTGCCGATGAAATCATCAGTGCTTTTTCTATTTGGGTATTTTTCCTGCTTCTGTGAAGGCCTGCTTCAGTTTTCTTGACRTTTTGTTTGAGAACAACTATATCTTTTTGAAGCATGCTTTCCTCTCCTATGTGTRTTTCAGTTAAATTAAAACCTTCATTTTTCTGTCTTCTTTCAAACTTTTTCCAACRCTATCCAATATGCTCACTAAGTCCTGCTTAAGGATACCAATGGCCCTTCTCCAAAAAATTCAAACTGGGGCCAATTTCTGTCTTGTCTTTACCAACATATTAGGATCAGGGAGATTGTAGATGGCAATAATTTTGACAGGATAAGACTCTTCTAGAAGAGAATCTGATTCTTCCCTTTCTCAGTTTAAATCTAGGGTTGCTCCACTAACACTATGTTCATGTAAAACAGATTAGATCAGAGCCTCAGATCCTTTTTCTCGGTATATTCATTATTGAATCTCATTTTTATTATTACAAGCAAAAAAAAAAAAGATGTAAAAAGAGTGTCGTCGCATACTTTTCTCCTCTGATTAATGCTATTGTACGTTACTTGCCGCAGGTTGCAAGCTTGTGAAAACAGACCCTACTCAAAAAGTTTTGTGAGTCTCCTGAGTGGCATCCACGCATAAGCTAAAGTAGCACGACGAAAGGATTTCCTCAGGAGTCCCCAAGTAAGTCTTTGCTCTCTTTTCAGTGGGGGCCTCCCTATGGGAGGAAACGTGGCAGTGAGACTAGTTCCCCTGTCCCGTTCAGAAGTGCAATGCTTTGGGCTGTACCCAGGGAACACTTGGGTCAGTGTCACCTTTGAATTTGTTTCAACATGAAAACAATGTTTATGGTGAAAGTTGGTTGATAGTAAACACAGCAAGAAGGGACCAGAGCTCATAAGTGCTGTTTATTAATCTTTCAGTTACCTGATTAAAGAAGCAGAACACGGTCTTGCTCTCTGCATTGCCTCCTAGTATAGATAAAGTATTATTTTCAATGTTAACTGCAGAGGRACATTGGCAAGAGATGTGTGGATCTGAGTGAGTTTCTGGCTTTGTTTTAGTCTGTTTTGGAACATCTGCTGGGGTGGGTGGCTGCTTCAAGGGGAGTGGAAATTAACTTTATTGATTGAGTAATTTCCTTTATGAAGGGCATGGCTGCCTGCAGAAACAGTATTTGTTAAAAGGCCATATTCAGAAAATGAGTCAGTCAGAAAATAGAATGCAAATCCCCCAGCTTATCTACAGCAGGGAAGGAACAGARACATACTAAGAAAGGGGGAAAGATGCTGACTTTGCCCTAACAGGAATTTTTGCTCAATTTTGAACTGAAAAATCCATTTTGAAAATGTTGGAATTGGCAATTTCAAATACTAAAATTTTTCCAAATGAAAAGTTGCACTGAAATAATTGTCTCWTTGCAAAATATTTTGAGTTTTCCAAGTGTCCATTTATACTGGGGATAAAAGKTTCTGCAGATCTATTCTTTAGCTACCTGCACCTGTTTTTTTGAGGAAAGAGACATAAAGGAGAGCACAATGTTGCATTTAAGGCACRAATAACAAAGGAAAGGAAAAAGAAACTCGTTCTTCATATTGCATGAACTATGTGGGGGCAGGCTTAGCTCAGTTGGTTAGAGCGTGGTGCTGCTAATGCCAAGGTCRTGGGTTCATTCCCGTATGGGCTAYGCTGAGGGYTGGACTAGATGATCTCCAGAGGCCCCTTCCAACCTTACCATTCTACGATTCTGTATCAGCATAATATGCAAGCCTGGCTGGGTTCCAGAAATCGAACAAATAATTCATGAACAAATCTTTGGGTTTCAGACAATTAGGCAGCAGCCCATCTAATTAGCTAAAGTTACCATCTCTTCAGCAGCTTTGTCACCATTGACCTTCCCATTTAGTCTTTGTAGAGGATATTTTCCATAGCTTTTTTGTTCCCATAGCTAGCCCTTTAAACTCAGGAGCTGACTGAAATGGTTTCTACCTTCTCCCAGGTCGTGGGTGTTTTGGTTCTTRTTTTCTCTTGTGTTCCTCCTGTTCCTGAAGAAGTGCCATGTCCTTGCTTGGCGCTGTGTCAGTGTGGGCTTGGAGTAACTGCTAAGGAAATAGTAATGCTTGTTATTTGCAAAACTTTGTCAGGGAGGGAGGAGTGAAAGGGGAAGGGAGACTGGCAGCAATTTGGTCAGAAATGCTAAATTACATCAACACTTTTGTTCTTWGCCCTAGGACTGGGGTAGGAAATGGTAGACAAAACAATATGAAATCCAGTGTTTACCAAGTAAGCCTTTACAACTCACGCATTAGATTGGGCCGCTGCTTGTGGAAGAGAATAGCTCTGCACTGATGCAACAGAAATGTTTCCTGCCAGAGCTAAAACCGAAACAGCTTAGYACTAGACAGGGCTTCGGAGTCAGAGGCCCAAGTAGATAATCCCGTTGTATTGAGCGGGTTGAGCAGCTGCTGTGGGAGCAAGCAGCCCCRCTGTTGGGACCGCTCTGCTCAGGGCTCCTTCACCCCGGAGGGCCGGCRAGGGTACCCTAGCAGCTGGGAAACGCCTTGAGCCTTTGAACTGGAAGATGTTTAAGTTTACAGCGGTATTGCTTGTTTTTGCTCCAAATCCCTCCCCCCGACGGTACTAACTGTAATATTCCTCCTTTGAAAAAGAAAGCAGCAAGCAACCACAGCCTTCTGCATACCTGGGACTGCGCAGAACGAATTAGCAGCCTGCGGACAGACCAGATGATGCAGCTTTGCCCAGCAGTCAGCACTCACCCTCCGCTTTTTCTCTCTCGGTGGGTACTGCTGTGCCTCAGGTCTGTGCTCTTCCCATGAAGCTGCTGTGCAGCTGGGAGACAGTGGGATATAGTCTTTTTAGAAACACTTTTTTGACTGATTTGTTGTGGTTTGATACCAACATAATCTTTCCCCACTGATGCCAGAAAAAAATGTGCTACATTAAAGCAAATGAAAAACTCCTGACTTTCACCTGCAGCAAGGAGTGTTTTCCAGCTCACCTGAAAACTCTTATCTCTGAAGTGGTTTGTTGTATTATTTTTCAGAGATGTAAATTCTAAAATTTATTACAGAAACAAGGGAAACTAGTTGATCAGAACTGAATTGAAGTATCAGTGCTGCAGATAATAGTGACAAATAGAGGATTATAAGTTTTGAAACATACCCAAAGCAAGCATTTTCCCTTTTCTTTGATTCAGCAAAATATGATGAGACATGTGCAGGATGGTCCTTCCCTTGGCGGACAGAGTTGTCAAATAGATGAAAAAACATTTTAAAAATATGACTCCTTTCATGTCAGGGAGCCGCTGGGGGTTGTGGCATTCTTTACAAGATGACCCTTCTAAGAATAATATTTGAGTCCTTTTACTGTAAATGGTTGTGTTCTGGTCCTGGACTGCAGAGCATAGTTATCCTTGCTCTGTTTGCTTTAATAAAGATAGATGTATTACCATGATGTCCCAGCGAAATACAAATTAGTTTATTTGCTTCTAGCTAAAGCTTCCTCAATGTCTTTAATTGAATATATTCTAATTCGCCTTGTGAGACTGAGGAAGAGGAACATGCTGTTCAGAAAATTCTGCCCCAATGCTAGTCATGTAGGAGGTCTAATGAGCAGGCTGGAGATCTTGCTCAGCCCTTGGTCTGCCCCAGAGCCCCCTACATTTCAGTATCATGGGCTTGCAGAAGTAGGGAAGACAGTTAAGTGTTGACAATTGACACAGTACTTAATGGCAGACAAAACTCTGTACTATTAAGTGTAATAGCGTTGTTTAAATGACCCGCATGTTTAGAAATTCCTGAAACTTTCCACTAATATTTTACCATAGGCAGAGTATTTAGAATTCAAAGTAGATATTGCCATTGCCCTTCTTCTAACTACGTTACCTCGAACTGCCCCCCTTGTGTTAGCTACTAGCTAAATATTAGCTAGAACTTGCACTGTGAATGATAGGGAAGTCAGAAAGGTATCAATTTTGGTCTCTGTTCCAAGACGACAAACATTAGTCTACTTTGTCATTATATTTAGTTTAGAGGCTCTAGTCAGTTACACCAGTTCAAAGAAAAACAGAAAACAGCTGTGGACTAACTCCGTTTCCTATAGTAGATTTACTCCATATTTATACGGGTTTATAAGGGCACAGCTGAGTCCTGTGAGTTCACTGTGGTCGGTTCCATAGGCAAGAAGCAAAATTCAGCTTAAAAAATTCTTTTGATGTCTTTCCTTCTGCACGCTAGAGTATTTGGGTTTACTTCCAGTAGGAAGATCAACCATATATATATATAATTTTATGAAGGGTGATTATTGACAAACAGACTTAATCTAGTGGTGAGACACTAGAATGGGGAGTTAGGATGGGGCTGGAGCACATGACAGAAGAAGAAAGAGCTATGAGAAATGGGTTTATTTATCCTTGAGGAAAAAAARAAAAGGCTGGGAGAATGTAATTGCAGTCTTCTGCTAGCAAAAAAGGGGGATTAGATAGTTAAAAGGGATAATTTCAGCAAATGTAAACTTCATTAAATAACAAAACTCTTTGTAAGCAGAAAAATAGGTAGTACCACTGAGATCACCGAGAGTCAGCAATATGCCTGGGTATTTGTAATACCTATTAGCTACTAGAAGAAAGCTACTAGCTACTAGAAGAAAGTAATGTTTATCATATATTCACTTCTCAGACAGTATCTGGGATTTTCATTGTTCTTGTGATTTCTGAATATATAGCTCACTGTAGAGTCTCTGTTCTGACAGTGGGTGGGAAACAAATAAAAAGCTTCAAGTTAGAAGTCTAAATTTCATGGGAATTGTAAATGTCTCAACAAATTTCAGTGGATCTTTAAAGCAGTAAAATGAGAGATTATTCCAGTGCCTCTGTGTAATCAATTTCAGCATTTATATGACTCAGACTATGAAACATGCAATAATGAATTATTCATTATGGGCCAAGAAGAAAAATAAGGTAGTGAATCTTGGATAGTGGTGTTTGTACTGAACTTTTAAAAACTCTGTTAATGTAAGTTAACTGAAATAAAATAAGATATAACAGGCTTTGTGCTTGGATATAAAGAGTTTAACTTCATAGTTTTTTTTTATTATTATTACACTTTTCTGAAAGTGTAAGAAAAGTTGAAGTGAAAATAATTATGGATTATTAGTGGATATTAAATCAACATGACGTAACCTAGTAATGGTTATTTTGTTTGCTCTTGATGATCTTTTGCACATAGCACAGTAGAGCTTAAAGGACTTCAAGAGTTACAGGCTATCCAGCCTCTAGACCTTTGCTATGGATGCTTGGGTTAACAGAAGCTCCCAGAGCCATCATCATTTGACACCTTCGCAGTAGCCTATGAAACTCAGAACTCATTCAGCTTGTGAATATCTTTTGGCATTTTTTCAGAAAGATCAATGCTCTGAGACAACTTTGTGAAGCTTGTAATTTTACTAGCTCCAAGTAATCCAGATCTGGTAATAACATTACTCAAAAAGAGGTTATGGGTGAATAAAGCACTTTTGCCCTCCCCCAGATATCAGTGATAATACCATTTCACCCAAACTGTAAGATCAGTTTAGCGCTTGTACATATTGGGTCATATTCCGAAAGTGTTATTTGTTAACATAGCTATTTCTGGAAGAAATCACTTTTTTATTTTCTAGTATTTCAGATTTGCACAGACTCTGTTTATTACCTGTGCTTATACATACGGGTCAAACTGAGGAAAAAATTGTACGTGCAAAAAATAGGCACTGCAGAGCCTTAAATCCAGACATTTGGCACCTTTATGAAATGCAGAACCACCAGCAAAAGGCTGTAGGTTCCCTGTACCCCGCACAGGGAGAGGTGGCCACCTCAGGATGATATCAACAGCAGCTGAAAAGACTGTGGAGAGGGTCGTGCAAAGCCTTTATGCTCAACAAGAAGTTTCCTAAGTAATTATCTGAGTAAAATGTCTTTTTACACCCTTCAAGCTTCAGGAGACATCTGCCTCTTGGTCCTGGTTCTGCTGTGACCTGAGTGGTTACCAATGTCCAGTCTTCCAAGGAAGTGGCTATGGCTTACTGGATTTGTTTGGTGGCTACCTTTTCCGTAGTAATAGATRAATAGAGCCCTTGTCTAGGGAGCAGGAGATTTAGGTTCAGTTCCATTCTCAACATGAAAGAATTCAATCCACATATGCTACTTTCAAGGCAACAGCTTATCCTGGAAGAAAACCCTGCCCCTCTCCTTTTGAATGTGTGCCACCAAACAGAAGTTAACTGAAGAGAGAAAAGATGACTACAAAGAAACAGAAAAGCTGCAGGGCTGTAGACTAATGCATAGGGCATTCATGAGGAAGACACGAGTCCTGAGTTGTGGTTCCTGCCCCCAAGACCCGTTATTTGGTACTTAAACTGTAATAAGTGTGAGCAGTTCCGGCAGCAGAGACTGGAACCTGGACTCCCTGCTACCTGTGGTGTTCCCTGAGCATGGTGTGTGCTTTCAGTGAGTCCTCAGTTCTCCCCTGAGCTTTAGCTGGTGGGTCAGGGAGTCTTCCCTCGTGGAGAATAAAGCTGTCACCTAGTGAGGAAGATATTCTTCTCAGAGTCACAGCTTTCTTGCCTTCAGGCAGAAGCTGAACATCAGGCTAATAAAGAATTACGAGCACCTGACTTGATGCTCTGTTCTACAAGAAAGCAGGAGCCACCGCGGTATCCGTCTGCATTTCTGAAACTTGGAAACTGAGTGCACCATGACCAAGTGATTCCTGCCTCTTGGCTGGGCTAAAGTCCTGCCTCCAGGTCTTGATCGAGTTGTAGCAGAACTGGATGGTGAGCTCGTCTGCCCCACGTCAGCTGAGACAGTTCTAAACACAGGAAGTCGTGCACTGGCACCTGGGCATTTTGAAGTGGAAAAAGTAGGTATCCATGAAATTGATTCTCCTCCAGCATTAGGAAGCAACCAAGCAAAGAGAGTGTAGGATCAGGTACTTGAATCCTGCGTAAGTCCTTGTTGATCTCACCTAGTGTGCTTCTTTTTGTCTCTGTTCAGCTCAGTCTGCCTTCCCTCATTGCAAGGACCCTAAAAGAGCTCTGAAAGGATGAGCATTTCCAAGAGTTATGTATTAGTGCAACTAAACATGTGAAATGCCCCTCTAGTATAAGGAAAAGCTAGTTTTAGACCTGCTTTCAATTTCTTCATTAATCTCGGGGCTGTCTGTTCAAGAAATGCTGTTCATTTTAGAACTTAGCGATAATAGCTGCTTTTGAGGATGTGTAAGTTGGGCTGTAATGACTTTTTAGTCTGGGCATGCTCAGCCAGGACATGTTACGGGAAGTAGGATCAGCACTGGCTCACTTCTGCTGCATTGGCGGGCATTCCCGAGTCACTGATGTCTGTTTTCTTAGCCACTGGAGCCAGAGAGAGAAAGCCGAACTGAAAGTTAGGAGTGGCAAGGAAAAAGTGAGGTGTAGAAATGTGAATCTCAGCATTCTAATCACAGCTGTGGTTATAATTAGAGATACAGCAAAGATAAAACCGGCAGCATGCCGGAGGGACTTCTATATCCAACTGCTCCTGGATTGCTATCTGACAAGTTAATTAACCGCAACAACACTGAAACACAAATGCAGAAGGATTGCTTGGGACGGGACTCTGCATACTGTCACCAGAGCGACAGAGAGGGAGAAAGCATATGGAAACTTCAGGGAGCAAAGGAAGCAGTGAAGTTGAAGAACTGTTTCTCGACCAGAAGGAGGGCTTTTGGTCTAGTAAATTCTGCATTACCACTGATGTGAAAGATGAATGAACTCTSTCTGAACCCCGGTTGGGACTCTGAGCGAGCTCAGAGAATTCAAGCACCACAAAGAAATAAACTCTTCTCTGCGTAAGCAGTGGAAGGGTGATGGAGCATTTCTTCAGGGTGAACAGAATGAGGATCCAAATTTGGCTTACTGAATGAATAATTTGTTAAGCTGTAGGTGCTCAGATGTACTGTGTTGAGTATCTACTATTAGATTACGTCACTATTGTTTGGCATGTGATGCCAAATCCATAGGGCAGAGGAATGAAATCCTTTATTCGAGGAAGGAGAATGGAGAGGTGTCCCAAAATGACAATTTCTGTCTTGTGAGAAATCCTGATGTCTGCTTTGGACATAGAGTTGAAATAACGAGCTTTTATTTGTCCTATAGAAAATGTCAATCATGGAAACTGTTTCTAGAAAATTCAGATGGGTTTCTATACTGACAATGTCTAAATAGATTTGGCAGGGCACGTTGGCAGTGTTTCAGCGGTACGCTGCCACGTGTACCACTCTTTCAGTCTCTTTGCTGATGGTACAGCTATAATTCGTAATTCCTCTCTACACTAGACTAGTAGAGAGCCACTGCTGCAAGATCTCTGAGTTCAGATGACCAGGTCTGTCCATCTTCTCAAGTGTGGTAAGTTGAACTGCAAACCTTAATTCATGTGGGAAGTTGCCTCCTGTTGAATCCATATRATGCAACTTACAACTACTAAAGAATTACAAGCGAATTGAGAAGCCTTCTAAGTGAATTGCAGATCCCTAATTAGACCCACGTTCTTTCCTATCACAAGTAGAGTCTGATATGTATGCTTGGCTGGTACAGAAAATCTGAAAGAGAAGGTAGRTCTAACTGCTACATCATAATTTGCCTTGGCTGTGTGTGTATACGTTCATTAAAAGCATTTGTAAAAGTACCTTGCAATTTTTCAACTTCTTTTATGTTTTATTAATTACAGAGGTGGGTTTAGGCTTGGTCTGATGCATCTCTGGTGTATCCTGTGTTTTAGCAGACATGGTCTGATGCATCTCTGGTGTATCCTGTGTTTCAGCAGACATTTGGTATTAAATGAGCTGTTTACAGTGATTGGCAGGTCAGTGAGGGAGGTTCCTTTCGGCAAGTGCGAACGCTTGGGCTGTCTTCACTTCCTGAATAATTTACGATCAAAGGAGAGCCTCTGCTCTGAATTGAAAATTAATTTTAACCGAACTTTAGGGAACCTCCAGTGATGATAAACAAMAATAAACAACCCCATAAAAACACAAGCTGAGTAAACTCATGCGTTCTTCTGCTCATAGATAAACATCCATGTTTAATTAGAATCTTTTCAATTGCACTATTTATTCACCTGAGAGCACTAGAGCTCTCCTCTCTTCACCACAATTTATTGTTTTCCTTCAAGCCACTRTTACCCTGTTCCAAGTAGAAATCTGGGAGGCGTGCAGAGATTAGCAAGCCAGTAGACCTATACTTGATTATTGCAGGCAGTAGAAAAAGGTCACAAGGTACTTTAACTTAACCCCTTTAAAAGATTAATAAATGTCACTGTGTAACTGAGCAGATGTTCATATTTATTGGAACAAAACAGGAAGATGTAGTAGAGAGAGTTATATGGTCATTTTCATTTTGCCTTATGGGGTATTTCTTATTAAATAAGAAAATCCCACAATGTCAATAGMCCAAAATGTAGTTTTGGAGCAAAAACTACATTTTGCAGTCCTTAATCAAGCAAAGCTCCTGGTAATTCAAATGGAAGTCTTGCTGCAGGAAGGATCATTTTTTGGCTACAAAACATGAGAGCCAAAGCAAACCATGAATAATTTTGACAGGATTTACTTACTTTCTTTCTTCTAAAAGACTTTCTTATTTGTGCCTGTGACAAGAAATCTCCTCCTTCCAGCACAGCCACAGAGCCTGCTTTAAAACCTAAAAATTGTTACTGGCCTGTTTTCAGCTGCTTCTCTTGACGTCAGTGGGCAGATCKGTCCCTCTCTGAAACACATTAAAATAGTGGATATGAATCTTATAAATATGCTAATAAATAAAGAGATCTCTTCAAAACAGGGGAGAAACAGGTTGTACGTCAGCAGGAACCTGCTACCTCCATTCAGCAATAGGCAGAAGTATGGCTGTTTGGATAGGTGCCCTTCTTCTGTGCTGTTGTCTTCTGCTCCAGAGCTTATGTATTACTWCTAAAACATTCAGTCACATCAAGTTAAATCTAAACAAAGGGAAGTCCTGTCAAATCAAAGTAGGAAGCAGATTCATTTTATTATGGAGTCAAAAAAAATCAAATATTTGCTATAACTTTATATTCCCTATGCAGAAAACTGCTTACTATTCAGGCATGATGGCTGGGTTTTTTCACTGTGCTTTCACGCTGCAGGAGATGCAGAGGGTAACCCAGGACATGGGTAAGTGGCTTTCCTTGTAACACGAGGCTCTCATACAGCACACATAGGAGCAAAGCATTTGGGTGCAGCTCAGCAGGAATAATCCTGCAAAGATGATCGTACTTGGTTWTTGATGGAAAGATGATAGGGCTCCTCAGCCGCACAGAAGCGGCTCTCCCGATGGTTTGCGTTATTTCATGGCGAAGGCATCCAGACTATGCCGCTGGCAGACGGCTCGGCCTTATTAGGACGAGGCAGCGCTCCTCTCTCAGCCTGCGCTCTCCCGCGTCGCGCGGGAGCCGGACCGTCGGGTAGATGTTACACCGGACCGGCTCTCGCTTTTTCATGCCAAATTGATTACACTGCTTCAACGTAAAGCCCCTTTCCTTAAGGTATATGTTRGCATTTAGCTGACTCTAAATATACAGCTTTTTTTCTTTCTGAAGGCATAGGTTATACTCATTGCCATCTGTGGGTGAAAATTGTATTCTTTACATTGCTTAGGTCCATGTAAAGTCTTAAAGCTGCGTGTGCAAAAGGAGCAGCTCCACCTGAGCCTCTTGTAGTGCCAGAAGGGGTTTTTTAATTCAGGAACCTCCTGAGGAGCTGTTGTAACATTATTAAGCAATTATTATTAACCCTTCTTAGACCAATGAGTCTTGGGGCTTGAATGCTACTGCAGAAGTAAACATAGGTGTAAAACGTTGGACATTTCAACTTTGGCATTAGGCACATGTCTGGGTTTTTAAAGCAGTGAACTTTGTACTTAAAAAAAGCAGCAGCAGCAGAAACACCTTCAAGGATAATAATTTCAGTCTCCCTGTTCCCTAAAGAAACTTAAAAATGATGAACATGACTCTTCAGAAAATTGAGCTGTGATCTGCTCAGAGGTCAAGTGCTGTTCCCTCTTCTGCCCSCCGCCCCTGACCACAAATCTCTATCTATAGTAAAGATGTAGTATCCTGGCTGCTGTCACCACTGCTGCTACGGTAGAAAAAGGATGTCTTCACAACGGAGCAGAGCCCAGTGCCTTACGGAAGTGAAGGTGTTGGTCTCACAGTCTGTGAAACTGCACTTCAAACGTTTGGTTTTGCTGAAGTCATCTAATGACTTTTGTTTGCTCTCTGGTCTAAATTTGGAGAGAAAGCAGAACTTTCTGAATTCTCAGCAAACAACTGAAAACATTGTTCTACAACAGACTCAACTAAATAACTACTCCTTTAAAAGARAAGAAGTCAAACAGTAGGCCACGTTATCGTTTTGAATGTTTTCTGAAAGCTTGTTTGCCAGGAATAGGTCTTTCCAGTAATGAATGCAGTTAATTCAGACTATCACAGCACCACCTTAAAGCAGCTCTGATATCTGGGGTAAGGAGGGCAAGATTTGGAGTCCCAATCATTTTGTATAARTCCCCAAATAGTGGTCACATGTGGAATCCTAGCTACTCCTCCAAGTGATTTAGAAATACTTTCTGTTCCCTAAATTGCTGTTACAGCCATCACTAAATAAACAGCAGAAAAGAATAGGAAAATTCCTATCAACCCTTCTAACTACTCTTTTCTATCTCCATAAAAAACCACCTTTTTTTAAAAAAAAAAATACATATATTCTCAAGTCTTACAGCTAAAGTCAGCCACTAGAATACAGTGAAGTTTAACTAATTTTTTAAGCCTTTATTGAAAAGAATCCAAAACCATGCCAGAATGAYTGAATTGCCAGTAAACCCTCTGGGGGAACCCATCACTGCTATAGCTTTTCGTTTCTGTTTCTGCAATAAACTGCCAATTCCAGGAGGAAAACAATTATCTTCTAGCTTCCCAGTCCACTAGGAGATTCATTTCTCCAAAGGATTTATATCAGTTCTCTTATCTATAGTTTCTCTTACTTTACAGCTTTTGTTTCTGTAACTTTCCCCAGGGACATTCCACAATACTTCCTGCTCTAGACTTTCACCAAAGCCAAAGAGAGCTGAAGTTACGCCCATAACTTCCTTAGAGACAGATTCCAGCGAGAATGCATAATTTCTTGGGTTTTGGCTCACTGTAACATGCTGAAGMTTTTTGAGCATCAGACTTTTTAACATGATCTAAATTTATACCACCAAATAGATGAACAGTATGTAAAACCTCTGAAGTAAACCTACTGTGCTGATCTCTTGTTAAATACACTACAGAGTGCAATGCCTCTCACCTGATGGAAATTTTCTTTTATGTTGCRGGCATGTGCTTTTAATTAGTAAATGCTGAAAGAAGGCCTTAAGCAGAGGTGTTGTCCTGTAAGTCATTAAACTTGTAAGTCTTGATCTGCAGAGCAGGATGAGTTTAGGCTATTACACTTCTGCAGAGCCTCCCTACCTTCTCTCTCAAGAATTAAAGACTTCAGGAAGAAATACGTTTACAGAGGGTGGCAAATACACAGGGWATCAGAGGTAAAATGTACTGCTGACCTGGGCAATGCACTATTTCTTTAAATATGTTTATTTTTATCAGCTACTGAAAACTTATTTCTCTATTGTAAAATATAGTAACAATTACATTACTGTGGGAAAGCAGTGTAAGCACAAAATCCTGTTTCCAGTTAAATTTAGAGTAATAACAAAAGCTTCTTATAACCATTTTTACAATAATATCTGCTTAAGATATGTTTGAGAATTATGTAATGTTTTATTCTTTTTAAGGACCTTTCCTTGACCATTTACCATGTTGCTTCCCCCCACCTTCTCCTTCACTGGGAACTTTTGCATGAGAACAGAATCTTTGAGTCCTCGCTGTGGGTTTCCCTTTAATTGTGTAGGGAAGAACTGACTTCTCTCTTCTTAATTCCCCTGGAATGTTGGTTGGAAAACAGATTTGGTCTGAGACTGTCCACGTCTGATCTGAAAAGAACAGACTAGAGCTATAGGAGCTGAAGAGCTGCTGAACATCAAATGACTTAGTAAAACAAGATCCACCAGAAGGTATCTTCCATGCAARGTTTGCCTTCTTCGGGCTTGCAAAGGGTTTGATATTCCTCGTGTTTTTTGTAGAGCTGTGCGTGAGCTGTGTCACAGGAAGTGTTTTGTAAGCTGCAAGGGGGAGAGAGGGCTCAGCTCTAAGTAGGTTTACATCTAATGTTGCCTCTGTTGGCTTTAATGAAAGCTGTGGTTACTAGACTTGAAAAGTGACCATAGTATTCCTAACGTAATTGAAGTCAAGCATTTAAAGATATAAAAATCTAAGGGTCACTGAATCATAAAGAAAAATAGTCTTTTGGTATTTAGCACAAATGTGGATAGGTAGGATCGCGTATCTATCTTATACTAAGTATTCAGATTTCATAAATCTTATGTAGCAACTTAGCAGATTTCCTCAAGCAAAGGTTTTCAAATTTGGAAGCACCTCCAGAATGGCCAGTTACAAACAGACAGTTTTGGTCAAGTTCATCTCTGATCCGATTTTTACCGAATTGGACACCTGGCTTCACAGCTTTTTCACATTCCACATCTGAGAGCAAAAGCCAAATTTGCTATTAATAATACCTCTCCCATGGCGTATAGCACGGACAAGACTAACACCTCGTAGGCAGGAAGGTGGACGTTTGCTGCGTAGCTGTAGTTCCTGCAAGGRGACTTGCGTTGTCGAAGGTCTCCTGGGGCCGTGGGGCTCTGCAGCTCAGCTCCCGCAACGCGGAGGCTCGCCAGGTCCGTGAGCCTGCCGCGATACCTTCATCCAGGGATGTCCACCTAATTCATACCTCTTGGCTGATCAAGCCTTTCGCTGGCTTCTGTCTTAGTCTAACGTGCAACGAAGATGGGAACCCGAAAAGTAGAAACTATCGTTACGCCAGTGCTTTGGAGCTGCTGCGATACGAGACGCGTGTTGCAACCTCGCCGCAGGGGCGACGGAGCTCTGCTCCAGCGCGCGKCCGTCACGGGAGGAAAGAAAGGACAGCAATAGTGCCAGTGCTGGCTGCCAGCTGGGGAACCCCCGGGCGCCCGCTCGCCTTCGTTTCCCCCCAGCGCGGGAACCGGGGGGGGAAGGAAAACAATTTACAAGGCAGCAAGTTTTAATTGCTGTCACTGATTAACTGCCACACAACCAGAGGCAGAGTAAAAGCCCATCTATTTTTCTCACAAGTAACAAGTGATCTTAAGCATTTATTTGGCCCTGTAGTGAATGGAAAAGAGTTGGTAATAAAGATTTATCTGGAATTTTCTGGGAGGGAAAAAAARAACTTCCAAACAAAACAAGATAGGACTCTTTTAAAGAAAATRGAAGAAATTGTTCATTGGCTTTATGGAATGAAATGAAACATGTAGAGAGGTGTGAACGCTGACTTTCCTGGGTTCTTCCTCATAATTCTTTCTCTTATGATTTCTTACCATTCTTATTACAATTATCAATTATTTTCCTATTTATTATAGTCATAAATGGTGGCACTTTCTGGATGGCATAGCTCTCTCCCTATTGCATTTTTAAGGCCCTTTAGAGAGTTTTCAGAACACACTTCCATCTAAAGTAWTTTGAACAGATTTTTTTCAAGTAATACTTGACATGTACAATTTTAACTCTATTCTTTGTGCAAATGAGTATTTCACTTTACTGAAAGTGACATTAGAAGCAGCATCAGAACCTCAAAACAATCTGAAGTTTTCTGGCAATTGCAGGGAAGCTGTAGTGCAAGGCAGGAGGAAAAGTTTCCTAAGTTATCGACCTGCTCAGGGTAGCTGGAGACTAACGTGGCCTCTGCTGTAGTTTTATCCCAGGCTTCCCCTGGAAAGTAGAGTCCTGCAGCATCTTCTCCCAACATGCACTTTGAAAATCTGAAGCTCCCATGTCCAAGACCACATCCAGGTTTTCATCAGTCTGAGAGAGAGACTTGCTCCAGAGTGGCCAGTAGCCTCGTGCGTGAGGCTTGTGTCCGAGCCAGGCAGCAGAGCCAGCGCCGAGCTGGCTCTGCCCGACGGGGAACAAGAACTTGGCCTCCCATGAGAGCCCTGGATGCCAGGCTGCTGGCTGTTTGTAAGGTTTCTTTCTTTCTTTCTTCCAAGTGAAGAAGACTTTTCTCTCAAAGCAATTAAAAAATAAAACTTTAAAAACTTTTTAACAATCTTTACAATTTTCTTTAGTAACTATTATCACAATACCTAGCAGGCTAACAGTGTAAGTTCCCTTAATAATACCTATGGAAGGTAGGGAAGGGCTGTTTTGTCACAATTTACAGATCTGGAGCTGAGAACGTCCGCCCCGGGAGATGAAATAGCCCCAGTTCAGCAGTGCCCTGGCATAGCTCTTCCCCGCGCTGAAGCGGCCGTGCAGCTCCTGCYCTCGAATCCGGAGCAACGCGGGCTACGGGCGGACGTGCTCAGCACCGACTCACCCTCCCCGCTACGTCCAGCCCCGGTGAAGGTCGTCTTAATTCCTACCCAGAGCGCRCGACTGACAGACTCTAGATCTGCCCTCTCCTGTCGGAACAGGGATTCAATAGTCAGGCCTGTACGTACCTGCTGAAAAGACATTTAAAAAAATCTTTTAGTAAGGGCAAGCTGGAAAGGCTACAACTTCTGTAGGCAAAACACGAGAACTGTGCTTTTTAATGGCCTAAATGCAGTGTAGTACGGTAATTGCTAACATGTGTCTCTTATTCTCAAACTGTAGTTCAGCCAATTCTACTTAATAAACTGGATCGTGTGTTTGTTTACAGTATTCTTTGCTTAAAAGAGAAATCCCATTTTTAATAAGCACATACACATGGAAATCATTTTACTYATGTTCTTATCAATCGTTCACACTTTTAGAATATTTATTTTATTCTTGATTCAGTGAAACTAGAGTTTGATTAAAGAAAAATTAGGTAAATGAGGGGGTCTTTATTTTTTTTTTATTATTTTTTATTTTTGCTAAGCACTGTAGACGAAGTGATAATTATTTTTGTCGGATAGAGGCAAATGTCTGCATTGCTCGAACCCTGAATCAAGCGTGGTCTTTCTGCTGACGCACGTCCTTTGCCCCCTCCCAGACTCGGCCATGTGCCAGGCTTGGGCGCACCTTCGTAGCTTCGGTCTGAACCTGCAGTTGCGTGGCCAACATCGCTTTATTTTCCTCATTTGCTCCGGCCTTTCCCAGAGCGCGTGCGTGTTTGGGGCTTCGGACAGACTGAAGTGCTGCTGTCGCCCGGTAAAGCCTTGCAAACCGTGTCTTTCAAACGGTGCTCTCCGCATCGGGCAGATTGCATCATTCCTGCGCAAACCGAGCCAAATTAATGTCTTCTTAAAGTCTACTGCAAAAGAGCAGAAAGTGTGTACATAGGAGTTTAAAGGGGCAAGAACTTGCTGCCAAAACCAATAGCGAACTTAACGTCGTATTCAATTGTTTTTACGGCTACAAAACAGAATGTTCTCTTTTTCCAGATCATTTAAGTTTTATGATGGGGTTAGCCTAAACTATGATTATATTAGCAGAAGGAGATAAACTGATTTTTTTTTTTTCTGGAAAAATACATATACTTTTTCAACATTGTGCTTCAAGTTTTATGCGAAGGATCATTTTTGTAATCTTGTCTTTACTTAAATAATGTTTATGTTCACTGTCTGTTTTCTAGTATTTTTCAACCCCAGAATAAGTATTTAACCACACAAAAAGAATTCTTAACCCTTCAGTCTGTTATTGCTCCCCTAACTTTTACACAAGCAAGCAGATAAACTGCAAGAAGATTTTTTTTTTTTCTTTTGAGTGGTGCCTTGCTTCACAAATAGCTTCAGTGACATCRGTGGAAGTCCTTGTTGTGTCTAGCAGCTCTATCAAATTAAGGTTTATCAGCCCAGGGAGATTYTGGCAGTTCCAGCAGGGTCGCTACCCTGACAGAAGCAGGCCCAGCAGAAGTGGGATCAAACTGAGAAAATCTGAGGAAGGACGAGGGTAAGAGCCTGATAGCCACAAACACAGATGTTACAACMTGGCCCTCAGTCATAAATAATGTTGTTGAATGATGCAAAACCATTGAMATTTTTTATTATGCAATGAACACACAGCTTCTTGCATTTGAGGATCATCTAGGCGCAACAGGAAGCATCACGCGTACAAGGACGAAGTTCCTGCCTCTAAGAACTACAGATGACTAATGGCAGATACCAGAGCTCAGACACCAGCTCAGCCTCACTGCAGAAACTGTTGCAATAATTTTGTCCTTTTATGGACAAATGGAAAACATTATGCCCCAGGCTTTTCAGCTAGAATTTCATAAGGTATTTTTCTTTAAAAGATTTAATCCTAATCATACTATGTCTCCTAAAATCCTCCTGCTTGTTTTACTGTTTAAATAGTACCACCTGACCAGCATTTATCCTTGTATTTGTTAAACAATACGGTAAAATGAGCTCAGTTTAMATGCAGAGCTAATCCCACAACATTTCCTTACATTTCATCTGTTTGTTGTTTCATTTCCTCTATGAAGGGTGTAAGAGGCAAAAGTCACTGTTGTAATAGTTAAAGAATGGGAATCGGTTAAAATCTCACATCTAAAACTAACAAACTTGTCAAAATCTATAGGGCCTAATAATAAGCAGCAGGTTGTTTTGCGATGATGATTCCACCCTTACAGAAAGCTGTACTTCATTAAAAAAAAAAAAAAGAAAAAGAAAAAAAAGAAAGAAAGAAAAATCAAATTGTTAGTTTCCTATGTCTCTTTACTGCAGATGCTAAGCCCCTTGGACACTGGCAGCCGGTGAGTGTGTGCAAAGCCTGCCAGTTTGCAGTCAGAAGACCAAAGCTCATTGGGGCTTGTAAAGGCTGAAGGTAGCTATCGTGAGGAAAAGCTCTCTGGAGTATTCAAAGCAGCAGAGCCTGGTTCTTGGGAACAGAACTTTAAAAAGTCAAAACTGATTTTGTTGGTAATTCAGCTCGAGGTGGGAGGACAAATGATGGCAGTGTGAACCTCTGGCTGATCCACCAGCTTCAAGCTGTTCAGTGATACTCACTCTGTCTGGAGAAAGTGGTACCACTGTTGTTGCACCAACGCAGCTCTGACTGCGCTGGTCTTGCTTTACACTCTTTGGGCAATGTAAGGCAGCCATAAATCCTTAAAGCTCTCACCCAGAAGATTATATCAGCAAGTAACAGGCAGAGCACCACCATGAGCCAGTATAGGCTGCTTTCTTGTAGACCTTTCCCAGCCACTTCTGTTATTCAGGTTCTCAGCGTGAAGGTCCGGCTGGATGCTCAGCCAGTCTGTGAGAGCCGGGCAGGACCAGGAAGGAGGGAAGCCTCTCTCCAGACCGCAGCTAATGAGAAATGGTCCCCTAAAGGTTGAGTATGAGTAAGGGAGAAGAGGGAACTTCAAAGGATGAAATGAAGAGCCTGGACTTTCCATTAGGCATGTTTCCYTCAGTGTATGTCAATGCACGAAGGGACTATGGCAAGAGCGTCCAGAAGGGTGTATCATGCACTAACACCTTGTATCAGCATGTCAYGACAATCTGGGTCTCTACAGAACTGCCTTGGCCTTGGTCAAGGTGCAGGGAAAAGAGATTTTCAGCTGTGTATTTTGTCCCTTCCCACTTCGATCAACTGAGTCTCTGCGTAAATGTTGGGTAGGAGGGTTAATTTGTTATCTCTAGCATCACCAAAYTGTGAAATTAATACAGGTGGAGGGTTATTTCTCTGCTGCCAAGAGTGCTGCTGTCACCCTGCCCAAGACAAAAGAAGTGAGATCTAGGGGAAACTCTCTAAGTCTCTTTACTCCAAACACATAAGTGTCTAAGCAGACCTTGCTTTCTTGCTCAAGCAATACACACTATTTCAAACTGACCTCAGGGGTTAAACTTTATGCATACTRCCATGGGAATTTCTAATACAGAATTTGAAGATGGTTTTGGTGTGAAGGGGAGTAAGGATTAAATTTTAGTAGTTTTGCTTTTTCTACTAAAGAAACCTTTCAGGTTGGTTAACTGCAGGGTGTCTGTTTTTTCCAATGAAAACTGTGTCACCTCTTTATGTGGGAATTCTAAAAATTGAAAATGAGCAAATACTAGAAACAAGAACTTTAACTGTCATRTGAAACTAGTTTTATAGCGTTAACGCAGGCAATCTAGAGAAGTGACAGGATTTGCCTTTAGTATAGGTCTTGCTGAAATAATTAGCACTAAAGAGATGAAGCTTTGAAGAGCGGAGTCTTGATACGCTATGAAATATTCATTCCTAGTAAGGCATTTAAATTAGAAGTGTAGAAAAGGGAAATTGTTCCAAGACTTCTCACCAAGTCTGTGGAATAGTTCGGTGCAAATAGGGAGGGGGAGAGGGGAAGGAAGGGTTGTTTTGTTTTTGTTTTCTTTTTTTAACTTAAAACCTGAGATGGAGCTTACATGTGTTTATATTCATGATGAATGCCTTGCTATTCCTCTCGTGTAGTCATATGATGCTGACCAAAACTATGAAAGAAATGTTTGAAATGTATACCTAAGTCCCTTCTCCTGTTCCAGCAATTTGTACTTTGGGATATAAAGTAATATGAACCAGCAAAACTGCCTGAGGTATTGGTTCACACTGTTCTGGAAGATCTATTACTACCCAAAACAAGAGAAATTCTTCTCGGTTGACTGACTTTATGGCAGTAAGATCTCAATTAAAAACCCACGTACTGTGGCAACGTTTGAAAAAAATTCCCTTTGTACTACTGTGTTGTAACCGGCTGCCAGCCAACGTCACCCGCATGTCTGCTTGGTAGCAAAAAAAGATTTTCAGTGTCTCTTATTACTGAAATGAAACATTGTATATATATTTCAAAAGCATCCTGTCATTTTAAATTAGATCACATACGTTTCACTTTACTTTGAAAAGGAAAACAGGGTTCCTACCACTTAAAGTTTGGCTTTGTTTCATGTCATTCACTTTCTCTCCTTTCTAAAGCATTTTCCAGCAAAAACTCCACTCTGCCTACCTGCTTTAAGCCGATCTGCTTAGACCAAACGGGCGTAAGCCTGCACAGCAGAGAGCGAAGGGCGCAGAGCAGCAGCTCTCGCTCAGGTAAGTGCCCGCAGCGGCGTTCCTCAGGCTGGCAGTCCGGCATCTGATTTAGCACGTGAGCTGAACTCACAAGAACCCCGAACTCRCCACAGCGAACGCTTTGCCCACAGGGATGGAACAAGTCAGGAGAGCCCTCAGACAGTCTTGAGGACGTTCGTATCGTGAGCGAAGGGAAAACTACTGGGACGAGGACATCTTATGTCCTTCARGTTGTACAGCGGTCTGTTAATTCTTACTTGTGTGGCGGTAACACCAGTTTGGATTGGGGCTGTGTTATCCTCTGTGCAATACAAAGACTGAAGAAACCTTGTTCTTCCTGGAACGGGCTTCCAGGAGCCGCGGACACTGAGAGCAGACTGGCCTCTAGCTAATCCCCATGATTAACCTACACCAGAGCCAGAGGCCCTGGATCTGTGCCTTCAGAGCAGCACTACAAGTACAGTGATGTCCTCTGGCAGGACAAGATTCAGTGTAGACCAGACCAGCTGTGGGTCCCTCCTTCACCCGGAGATCCCAGCTTTGTGGCAGCCCAACAGAGCTCCGCAACAGTGCATCAAATGTGCAAGAAATACGAGATGAGATAGGTCAAATTCACTAAGTAGCCAGTAGTATCACAGGTAATTTCCAACGAGATTTTGAAAAGATACTGAGCAAAGTCTTCTTGTTTGGAATCAGTCCTTTGTTAGAGAACAAGAAGTTTCTGCAAATCAATTCTTGAGATCACTGAGCAGCCTATTACAAGACTGTTTCATTATTTCCATCTGTTAACGTTCATTTAGAGTCATTGGTACCACATGCAGATTGCCAGCTTTCTTTGTGCCTGCCTTTTTATTTCACTTTTGTAAAACATTCAGCACAGAGAGCTTCTGGTCTTCTAGGCACTCCAGAAACAAGGGTGGATAATGCCCCTACACAACTCTTGGCTTCTTGAGTGTGATTTTCCACAGTGTGGATAAATATCCAAATTAATATTGTTGTCCTCACTTTTCTCTTCTCATCCACAGGGGCAGTAAAGGGAAATCTTTCCCTCAAGAGCTGACTCACCCCATGATCCTCCCAGCAATTCTCTTGAGAATAACAGGCAGGAGGAGAACCCTCCGGCATGCCRTTTCTTAGGGAGAGAATAAAAAACTTTCAGCCATTTCCTAAATGGACTGTTGGTCAGGAAAGCTGTGCTATCTGCTATCCACAACTTCTTACAGAGTTTTGCCAACTTACTTTCCCAGTTTTTGATAGGTATTATATACATACATATTAAAGATCATGATTTTTTTTAAAGATATTATGTGAATAGTCTTAAGTACTTCCTCCATAGTATAAAAGAATAAAATATACAGAAGACATTTTTAAATAAAATTCACTCCTCTAAATCAAAATCTGCATATCTGCCCTTTTATCTGGTTAGTACAGTGGTCATTATAAGTGTAAAAATTTGACAAAGCGAAAATAAGGTAATACTTAATAGAAAAATTGATGGAARTCACTCAGTATTTTACAAAAATTGGAACTCACAACATATTAAAATTACAAAACCTTCAACCTTGTATAAATTCTGCATCGGTGATGCTATGAATACCCCTTTTAGATAACCCTGCAAAGCCTGTCTGATTTTATGATAAACAAATGATTACTGGGCACAAATGTAAACCCCTTGGCATTTGCCTGGTATTACGTTCAGCAGCCCTGCGTGCTCAGCAAACCTATCTGCGCGTAGCAGACGCAGTCAAGGTTTTGGCACAGACGTCRCTCGGTCCTCGTTTGGGTCAGTTCTCCCACGGCTCTGGCTGTGGCGTGAAGATGGAGTGGTTTCATCTGAGTATTTTCCAACAGGGGAATATAAAGTACATGTTTCAATAGTTATGACTAGAATTATTAAAATGTATAACAGCCAAAAAGTAGAACAAGTTTAAATGCTTTTATTATAATGAGCAAGTTACTAAGAAGTAGACTGCAGTTAAGAAACTACTCATGTAAGTAAAATGAGCAGACATTGGCTCGATAGCTCCCTAAAGCTGCAATCTAATCACATGGGTTAGTTTGTTATCTGGAACATCCTGTTTGTTACATTATGGTCCTTCACAAATAACTATATGTAGAAATTTCTCTTTCCTCTCTTCTGATTGTCTGACAGCAGAACTGGAATGTATCAATTCACAGACAGCAGCATCCACTGAATTACTTAATCAAAATGACATAAAAAGGGCCAGGGATGCTTTTTTTCTGAAAGGTTGTTGGRGCGAATCTTCCTCTTTAGCTGCTCTCTTAAATCCCGGTCACTGTGTGCCACCCAGAGTTGGGATAGCAGAGCCGGGGCGCGTGTCGGGTTTGGAGGGGAGCGTAGTCACTGCAGTCCTTGTGTGCCAAGCATCCCCTCCCACGTTTCCTCAGAGAGGAGTGACTTTGAAGTCAAATAATAAATAACTCCTGACAAAACATAGGGAGGAAAATAACATCTCCAGAAGCTGAAGAGATGTAATGTGTGGCAGTAAACTAGTATCTTATATGATGCAAATAATTATTACCTACAGGTTTTTAATTACTTCTGACTTATTTCTAAACACAGATCACTTTTCATATGCCAAGAGACAAGGAGGAGAGAAGGACAGAGTATGTAAATCGAGTCTTAGCTTGTCTTGCTGATAATGAAGAAAGGTTTACCTTAAAGAGTTCATTTCTAAGTTTTTGCCTCTTCTGTGGCTACTTCTCCTGGGACTGACATTCCACCTTCCTCCTCCGCATGYGATAACACTCTATATTTCCATGTGCCAGCAGAGTATTTTTAGCACTTATTACAGCTCCCTAGATGGGAAGTAAAACCACAATGTTATATCTCAGTCCAACGGTATCGCTTCAGACTGCTGCCATGAGTTGGTACTTAAGTCATACATCCTTAATTACATCTGATACATACTAGGATTGCATTCTCTGCCCTGGATGGTTGCTGTGGTATGTCATGTGTCAAATCACACCATGAGCAAAAAATATTTGCTCTACCTTTTTTGGGCAATTCTCACAGTATGTAACCTAAGCGTGCATGCCCTGAGCGTGCGCTCAGCAGGAAGGCATCAGAAGTGAATGTGGGCTCAGGACCCCGGGTTCGAGGACTGACCTGTTTCCGTTTCTCCCCTAGGTTGACTTAGGCACCCAGAGCACAGGACACCAGGACATACATGGAAAATGGAGACACCTACCTCAGTGCTGGGAATTCCAGCTTTGGAGCTAATGCCTAGCCTTTAGGCAGTGCAGAACTGAGCATTACTGTGCCTGGGTCCTCCTGCTGGTCCTTCCAGCTTGAGGCTGTCTTTCCATGAGTGCTTTACTAACCTGGCTTGTATTTTCCCTGATATAGGCACAATCAGTTTTCCATGACCGCACAAAACTTTCCGGTAAGCACGAGTGAAAGGGAGTGGTGGGATGACAGTAAGTAGTTAGCAGGGTGGGGAAGGGTGATCACCTTCTTCCCACATCACAGCTGGTTTATGCTAGCTTGAAGCATTCATGAAATTGCAGCCGCAGCTGACTATCTGCAGTATAAATAACTTAGACTCTCCACCCAACTTCTACTTTTCTAACTTGAAGACATGTAGAGCAGAAACTTGTGAGAACTAGAAAGCTCTGGTATTAACTATGGTTTCCTGAAGAGAAACATTACGATGTGATCTGGGCTTCGTTGCAGTGGAGGAGACACAAAAAGTTGCTGGCCAAGGCGTGCTTCTCCAGCCTGTCCCCTCCAACACCCCAGGCCAGGGAGAGGTGCACATCTACCTGCAGCCKGTGCAAACCACCCAGGGCACAGAAACAAGGGGCGCGGAAAAGACAAGTTCAGAGCCCTGGRCTGAACCAAATGTCCCAGAGGGTCCCCCCAGTGTCGGAGAAGGCGAGTGCCAGGCACCATGGCTATTCCATGTTCCTCCCCTCTGCCTAAACTCATATTCAGGCTTCCYGAAAGCTCTTTTTAAAGAGTGTAGGGTGTTAAAGACCATCCCCATCCCCATACAGCAGTAGCAAATGACGTATGACATGAAGATCCTTACATTCCTGCAGATCCAAGAGTAGATCTAGGTGGTCACTGATAGAAGGAAATATCCTTCTGCCTGAATCTCGTGAGGCTGTGTCATTTCTATCCAGCACGTACAATAGAGAAAAATGCAATCTCTTATTTTCCAAATGTCCTTTCAGGTGTGTACAAAGAAAGCAAAGGATTGATAGAGAAGAAGCCCCTGTGAGCATGGGTTTTAGCATGGGATTATGTTTAAAAAAACATAAAATGAATTTAACATTTTGAAATAATTAAAGAGATTGAGTTCTGTACAGCCCTAGGCATTTTTTAACAAAACATGATTTGGCTCATCCTCCWGGTCAGTAGAGTTTACAAAGTGGATCCCTGAGTTTTCTGTAAATTACCTTTCAGAGAAAGCATTCACAGAGCATAAGAGGAGCAGAAAACATACTTTCTTTTTCACAGCGACAGCTGTAGCAAGAGGGTAGGAGACTTCCTGACAAGGTTCCCATCAAATGATGACATAAGGTATGTGACCTTCCCAATGTTTGTTTGAAGAGTAAGCTCCAGCTGGCATGATTTCAAAACCTGATCATAAATTAGKTCTCATCCACAGCTGTCTGAAAGGCAAAGAAGTTCACTGAGGTTCTTCACATTGCTTCATTCTGACAGGAAGGACTAAAACATTTGCACATCATAATTACTGTAGGTTGCGTTGCTAAATCTTGGCCATGAAATAGAGCTTGATACGGTATCTCTATTCATTATTTTGACATTGCTGAACATAACATGAATTGATTTTTAGAGTGAAAAGTACTGATGAGTCTCTATAAAGAGGTATAAGCAATGAATGTTGACACTCTGCTGTTCTTGAAAGACAAAATAACTGAGTGGTGAATATATTGCATTATGTGTGAGCAAATGTTTCAAGCTTATAATCTTGTCACTGGTCTGTATTCATATGTGGGTCCAGTTGAATTCATTTGAATGACAGGATTTAAATTTAAATATATTCACCTGTAACCATTACTGTAGATTCACTTTGTTTCCTAAATGGATGGAGTATACATCCCCAGGAGGGGTAAAGTAAAGAAATGAAAATGCATCGTAACTTGTACTAGCATGAGTGCTTCTACCAAGGGTAAATGCATCACTGGAAAAATTATAATTAGGAATCTGAAAATCATGTTGAATGAACAAATTGACTTGAAACCTCATCACATTCTTTGTGTCCTGTAAGCATTCTTAAAACTTAGAAAATTAATAGATATATGTGTATATATRTACGATATGTAATATATTAATACATTGTTGTGTAATAATATGTATGTATAAGAATACAGAACACTTATGGTTTGCTTTTTAAACAATTCAAATATATTTGCAAATAATTATGCATATTTTGCCTCCATTCAGGACAAATGGAAACTTGTTGATCTTGCTGGCATTGCCATCTTGCCTCCTCTGTCCTCCAGGACAGTTACAAAAGCAAGAGAACAGGCTGTGTGGCACGATTACRTTGACCTGACCCGTCTGCAGCTCTCGGCAGGGCATTTTGCATGAGAGATCCTGTGTTATGCATTCTGCTGATTTTGTTTGCTTGACTACCAGAGCTCAGAGCTGTTGACATCAGGATATGGCAGAAGCCATTTCCTTGTGCAAAATGCAGCAAATGCATTCATCTGTGAATATATACTTGATTTGGGTTATTATGTGAGGGGTAGCTTTTTACTATTCAAATAGTGCTGTAGGTCACTGAGTGTTAGTGATCTGTACTAATAGAAGGGCCTTTTTGTTTCGTTTATTTAATTGCGATGCCTTAGACCCTAATACACATATTCAGTAAATATCAGGGTGGATGTAGGGCTGTTCTCTGCAGTAACCACACCAGGAGGAGGTTCTCCCTTATAGAAATTAGAGCATTAGAGGCCCTCTGCAGTGRTAGAAGCTAGTTTGGGCCTGAGGATTTTGTCTTCCCTTACACCATGCTGTCTAGTAATACGTCATTTCTTTGGGTAATGCTGTGTTCACTGTAGGTCTCCTCAATTTTTTTTTCTTTATGGTGACTCAATAAGGATTGTTCTGTTTCAGCAAAAATTACTGTTGCTTAAATTTATTTCCAGGGGACACAGTCCTTAGATTATTATTATGTTACTTGTATTCTTATTCCTTATTGTTCAGGCTTGTAAATGTTGGAGAACGAAGGAAGGGAAGAGGTGATACAGTAAGCCTTTGTATAGCTAAAACAGCCAAGAACTAAAACATCTGCAACCACTACATAAATAAACCACTTGACACCTTTAAAAGCTTTAGCATACTCTATTTTTGGAATAAAATCAGCATCTGTGCTGACAGCTTACATGCCAAGTTTCCGTTCAATGCAAATTTTAAAATCCCTGGATAAAAACTGCTAAAACTCAGGAGTTTATAAACACTACCTGATCCTAACTGACATTTGAAATAGACAGTTGTTAAGCTGCAGTACTTATATCTACTGCTTCATACATTGGAAAGATGGAAAGTAATCTCCTTTAGGAGAGCTTTACCAAGTGTATGATTGGGTCACCTGAAAGGTTATTAGAAATAGAGCTACTTAACTTGGCTGAATACAGATGACACTATAACTTGGCACTACCGTCGTGGGACGGCGTTGGAGGCAAGTTGACTGCTGTCCGCGTGCGGTGGCCTCCGGTAAATCAGACACCTCTGCACTTCATAGCAGTAAACTTTGCAATAGCAGCTGAAAACGTCCCCGCTCCATCACTCCTGRGACCGGGAAGGTCTCGCGTCTCATCGTTCGCCTCTTCTGTTGGAYGGATGGTTCGAGGAAAGYTCTGCAAGAACCTCCTCTGCCGCTTTCCTTCTCCAGGAAGGTCGACAGCAGCGCGGGACGGACGAGCCTCTTCATCACTYGGACCAAAAATGAAAGGGAAGCTCYGCTCACGCTACCAGCATGGCCAGCAAAGCTGTGAGCTGAAGCCAATTGCGAGAAGAAAGCTTTCAGATTTATTTTCAGAAGAGGGAGTCTTCAGTTTAAAGACAGGCAGTAGCTTATTACAGGGACCTGGTATCGCCGCTAGTTTCAGCCTCTTGCTCTCCATATGAAAAGCGTTCTGCAGCTACAGAGCTCTCCGTCGCTTTCCTGAGTGTCTGAGGGACGGCGGTGAGCGCGACCCTCCTAGATATTATGCAAAGGTGAAGATCTCTCTGAACATGTTGGAAGACACATTTTTTAATGTGAGTGAGTGCAGGAAAAGTACAAAGGAGAAATGTTTTCTTAGAAGTGAGGAGAAAGTCATACATACCAATCTCATTATCTAGACCAGCACTTCACTTTTTGAAAGTTGCTACCATTAGAGTTAAAAATTGTCTGTTTTCTTCTACAGGAGGCCTGTGCAGGTACAAGGCAGAAAAGAGGATTATTTACTGCTGGGTGAACAGTCTTCTGAAGATGACAAATGAAAAAGAAGCAAAACAAGAYTATTTGTTCATATGTTAAGTATATTTGGTTGCTATCCTACTTAGCTGTGTTTTCACCCCTCCTTTAGTTCCACACACGTTGAGGGGACTTTGTGCTTTGTGTTCAAAAAGGACGCTTGAAGGAGGCTTTATTCAAGTAGACACTCAGCTGTTGAGGAAGGAACAAGTTCTGAGGGCATATGGATGAATTGCCAGAGTTAGCCAAAATCCATAAATAAACCTACTTGCCATTCTGTAAAACCCACACCGGCAGCAATGACAGCACAACCATGGTGGGTGCTTTGGTGGCACCCACGCTGCCCAGTGCAAGGGTGTTCTCGGCACCCGTCCGACCCAGAGGCAGCATTATGGGAGAGGTGTGTGTCTCCCATGTCCCGTCGGCACGTGCAGAGCAGGGATGCTGCTGGTGGCAGCATCCATCTGCATGACAATAGGTCCTGAAGGATGCTGTACGGCACAGCTATTTTCTCCAAAAGCAGCTATGAAAGCTCAGATGCGCTTCTAAGGGAGGGCAGTGTTGAGCATTTCAACAMGTGTAATGGTCCTCTATTGGTACTACTGCACAGTTTCGTTTTTTTTTTTTCCTCTCCCTGCTGAGGTCCTGTCTGTGGCTGCCACAGCACAGTGCTGTGTCCCTCTCCTCTACTCCTCACAGCTCTCCCCAGCAAGCTGCTGACAGGCAGCCAGATGGTCTATAGCAGTGTCCAGGCAGAAATTTAGAGAAAATCTTGTGCAAATGGAAATGTTGGGTTTGGAAGCCCTTTCCTCCTTGGGAGGTTCAAGACCTCTGCAAGTTGTCTGCTGCTCAAGCAAGTTATCCAYCATCTATTCCAGAAACAGGAACCAYSGGGTGAGCCAGCTAACCATGGCAATGGAAGGACCAGGCACCGTACCTCTGGCCTTTAGACATTACAAAGGTGAATCCCRCATTCACAGCGGGTGAAATACTCCGCAGTCTGCGAGTATCAGGCTCTTGGTTCTGCCAAAACTAACACAASTTTAACTTTATCCGTGCGGTTCGCTCCATCAGTTTCAGACACCCGTGCAAATTACCGTATGCATGATCCAGTCCCACATGTATTACTTTAARGGACCGAAACCGAAGGATGCCTACGGCTTCCCGCACGCCTGTGAGCTGGGGAATCGAGGGAGCGAGCGCGCAGCGGCCGGCGAGGCGCTTTCTCGGAGCGCGGCTCCGGCCGCGGCGGCCGCTGGAGGGAGCCAGAGCCCGGGCGGAGCCGCGGCCGCCTCAGCCCGGAGCCGCTCCGCGTCCCCCGCGGCTGCTCTCCTGCCGGCGCTTCAGCGCACGAGCGTTTTCTTTTTAAGGGAAGAAAACTGGGCTGGTTTGCTAACCCATAACGAGGGAGAGCTTTGCAAAGCCATGCTACGCAGCAGTCTTAATTCCACTAAGCTTTTCGCAGCTGTATGGGTCGTGCAATGACCAACAAAGTAAAACAAGGGACTCTCTGGATTCAAAATTACGTACTGCCCCAGGTTGTCTTAAAGTGCTCCTGAACAGAATCTTCTTTAGCAATGGCACACTTGTTTTTCGTTTCCTGTTTGAATAGAAATTGAGCTAAAATTCTCTGCCTAATTATTTTAAAATAATTTACAGGCCAGATTTGACAAAGATAGAGGGTATCTCCCAGCTTCAACTTTTTTCCCTTCCAATACCTTCAGGAAGAACATGTTGCTGTTCCCTCTCATAAGAGTTTAAAAGACTGAGGGCCAGCTAGGAGTATGAAGGTTTAAAGATCAGATTCAGGATAAAGACAATTCCTAACTAATACCAATTTTCTGCAGAGAAGATTTTTTTTGTGGAAATCCTCTTAAATAAAAGTTGCATCATTACTAAGTTCATTCTCTTCACTTGGTTAATTTTTCTCTTGCCCTAAGTCTTTTCTAGTGTTTGCATCCAGCATGTTATCACTGATAACCTCATCCTGTGGACACCACTGAACTAGCCTTAGTATTTCTAAAAACATAGGCCAGTGATTTCTTTCAACCCAAGAGTTCTGTTCCCTGTCAAAGGGTAATTGAATATTCAGCTTCTCTGAGTAGACAAAAAAAAAGGAGGGGGAGTTAATTGCTGACCCCAAAAAATTAGCTGTTGCCTAGGCACCAGTGACCAGGAGCTTGTGACAGTCAGCCGGTACGAATACTGTATTGCACCAGACAGCGATGTCTGCACAAGGAACCTGAACAGCTAAAGTAATTATGCAGAAAAGACAGAACTTCTTATTAGATTTTTCTTCTTTTTATTAGGAATGCGCAAGCAGGATGGACCTCATACAAGGATGTACCTTCAACTGAAATTTTATCATGTATCCAGCAGAAGGATATAGGTGAGCATCTGCCAGGACAAAACTGGTAACTTGCATGTAAGAGTCTCACATGAATTAGCTGAAAAACTCCTTTAACCACTTTTGTAAATAATAATAAAATCTTTACAAAGTGGGGCTTTCCAAAACACTGGAGGACAGCCAAAGGGTAAGCAAGAGATACAGACTAGTTCTTTCTTTTAATATTAGTCATAGAGAAAATAATGCAGAATTAGCTCAGGAGAGTTCAAATTCACCTTGCACATGTGTTCATGGAAAAGAGATATGTTAGAGGGAGCTTTTCTATCTTGTAGACGAAGGCATGCAATCCAGGGAGTGAGAGCTAGAAAAAGACAGGCTCAAGTGCGACATAAATTCATGTTCCCGGCACAAAGAATAAATGCTGTTGGACTAGCTTGTCAGCAGAGGTAGAAATTCACAATCATTCACATTTTTTAGGACAAAATTCCAAAAAATTATACTTTAGTCCAATTTCTAGGGAAATAGAGCGGAGTCATCCCTTCTGAGCCCAGAGGCGATGCAGTCTTGAAAGTTATGACTTGTGGGTAGACATGAAGTTCCATTTTCCTGTGCAGCCAGGTGGTGCAGGAAGGCCACAGCTCAGGCGTCAGCTGAGCGGGGAGCCCAGAAGTCGTGCGGTCCCTGATTTGGGTGTGATTCACATGGCGAGCGTGGTGAGCCCTCCAACTCGGCCGGCAGGGTAACAGGTGGATTTTAGTGGCATCTTGCCTGAGTTCTAGTAGTAGGTCACTGAAAAAGATGCTTTTCTGTAAAACATTTCCATTTCAATGAATCAGATCTTTCTGCTGAAAGTGAAATGTTTTGCTGAAAACCTGTTGCATTGGAAACCTCCCAACCCGTTTTTCTCTCTCCTACTCTGATAGAGCGGAAATGGGTTGTCTCCAGCTTTTTGCTTCCCCTGTCTATGCTTCAGCCATCCTGTGCTTCCCCTCATGCCCACTCAGGGTCCATCTCGTAAAGCACACATCTGTTAAATCATCCAAATATTTTTGTACTAGGAAGTGTGTGAGATCTTAAAACGGTATCAAGAGAAAGAAAAAGTATTGTTCAGTAAGGAAAACGGGGACAGCAGTGTGATGAGAGTCTGTCACTGAATGAACGCAAAATTCAGCGTAGCTTTTCTAAAGGACATGGGCCACTTCAGCTCTGAAACCTTCCTTGACATTCCTGCAAACACCCGCAAAGCATTTGAAGGACAGGAAAAAAGCTGCATTGGGCCAATACCAACGCTAACATTACTGCATGAAACCAGGGCTGCACCTGGTCACGGCTGCAATTTGATTTCAGACTATAAAGGAGTGTGTGATCAGGTAGAGTTAATTATTTGTCATGAAACTACTAGCCAGGAAACTTAGCCCTTTGGATTTTTTTCATTTGTGCATCATTCCCAAATGGTAATCTCTGTAAACGTATCTGTTACTTGTAAGCATTTACTAATCATTTGTGAACAAATGTTAGCGTTTGGTTTGCTTCCATCTGTCGTTTCCTGGTGGTGGCCTGGCCACGTCATCGCACAGAGATGTGCGATTGACTTTTTCCCCTTCCTGACAACTCAGACTCTTCGGATAGAAGAAATGTGTTGGTGAACAATTTTAAAATATGCTGCCAAGCAGCCCTCCTTCAATTTGAAAGGCTCAGCACTCTGCTAAGGTAGGGTAGTTCTCCATTAAGTCCAGGGACGTATTTCTGGGCCACACACTGCCTGCGTCCCTGCTGTAGTCACAGGTGCTAGCGCAGCCGATGAACGCTTGCCTGAGCCTGCAGCGTGGCGTGTCAGCGTGGGGTTCAGCACAGACCCCAGCAGCCTGGGTTTGGCAGGAGTAACATTAGCACATGAGTAATCTGTGACTGAACGTCCCTATTCCCCAACTCCTTCCACAGTACTGAGAACCAGCTGGCACTATGTGGCTTAAGACCTTTTAAGCAGCTCAGAAGAGATGAGGAAAATCAAGGAAAGCGTTCTTGGAGCACAGCAGCAGTCGAGGGTAGAAAAGCAGCCACTAAGGTAAGCAAAAGGACCGACAGCCTCAACTGGATCCAAGCAAGGAGCCTGCAAACACTTTGAACTTAAAGGCACTGAGTGTGCACGAGTCTCCGTCTTGGCTCCTGGGCTATCTGGCCAAAAAATTGTCTTGTAGATAGGAGTTGCATTACCTCCACTGCAAAGCTGTGCATGCTTAACCTGCAACAACTCTTGTCTGACAGATGGACTAACTTTCTCCTCTTTGCTGACAGCTCTGTTGCCCACTACCCTGGTTTATCACTTGGGCAGCAAACGGTTTCCATGCATTACCTGACTACCGGCAGCACTGCTGCACCCAGCTAGCAGCCATCCACSCCAGCAAATTTAAAGCCAGATGAGACATGCCTTCCCAAGCTGCGGTTACATCTTTGACTGCCYTGTGGATGCATGAATTATATCGAATATTTGTACAAACCATAGGAAACAGTTGTATGCTACTTTTGTTAGGAGTGAGAAGATGCATTTTTTTTCCCCTTCAGTATGTGGTCCTTTTAWTCTCTTACAAAAATAGCAAGAAGAAAGTTTTTTAAATGGTAGTTTTGTGCTTATCTCCATAATTGTCAGGGGTCAAAATATTCACCTGACATACATTAGTGTAGTTCAACAGAAGAGTTTAGTGTTGTGCTGCAGACAATATTGTTTGATATTTCTATGCTCAGTAAAAAAAAATGATGTCTTTAATGGCACATTAGCTTTTGTGCAATAATTTTGATAGAAAGCTATTTTAGTGTTTTTGAAGCTATCAGAAACCAAGCTTTATAGCTCAATGGAAGTGAAAAAAGCTATTATGAATTCATTTGTATACTTTCCTTCCTGCATTTCCATTTCCCTTTGCTTCATCTCTCTCTGTGCAGGCTCATGGGAGTAAATCTTTCACTGTTTTAAGTTGGCATAGCTCCACAAAACAGCTGTGCCAATTACTTCCAGTTGAGGACTGCCACTGGGTGTATAGCTGTTTGTACCCGAGTCATTGCAATTACTATCATTATGTTATAACKTGGCAAGGAAAGGAAAAAGATGTGTGAACGTTTGGGGGGCTTTGTTTAACTGCGATGGGGCGCTTATTCATGYAAACCACCGAGAGCAACTGGGAAGCAAACACAGCGAGAACAAGTGCGCTTTTTGGAAAAGCAGCTCTCAAATTTGACTTGGTAAGGAGACAAAGGCATTTCTTAATGAAACTTAATACGCTTCAGGTCTGCCAGTTCCTTCAAAAAGGCAAAGCATTTTTCAGTGTTTTAGCTTACCACTGCAGTACCTTTTGTGCCCTTGCTTTTATGCAGCTTGTAGAGGCCTTTACCCCCCGGCTCCAGCCTGCAGGAGCTACTTGAGTAATGGCAGTACTGAGAAAAACGGTAACATGGTTTGTCTCRATCTGAAAAGCAGTACAATATTGAAAAGATTTCTTACAAGTGGCATATAACTCAGTCTGCACCCCTTTGATCCTGAAGCTCGGAGGGAGGACTCCTCTCTAGGCACGAAATGAGAGTGGGCCGAGAGCAACTATAATTTCAGCTACCGCTAATGCTTTCAAGGACCTAAATTTTATGTTGCCCAGGGTATACCAACAGCATGCCCCTCTCACTTAGGTGAGTCCCTATACTTTCAGCCCCTCACAAACGTTGTGTTATGAGTAGCGCGACATGGCATGTTTTCTGAAGACAAATTAACCTTGTTCAGAGCGCAGCTTCRGCGAGCCTGCGTTCCCGAGCCACAGCTCTGGCAAGTCACCGGCACTTCATACTTCCCGAGCTTTGTCAAACCAACCCGAYGGACCGGCCGTCAGCAGGCCGTCCCCGCTCTGCGCTGGCTTCCCCCCGTGAAATACGGATGCCACCTGAGGTTTAATACTTCATTTCTCTGTTCTGATCATTAGGCAATTTAAAGAGCACGATCTGAAACGGGCGTCCGCTCACACCGCGTTACAAGGCGACGCAAGGAGCGAGGCAGGCACAGCAGCACCGCCCCGCCGCCCCTTGCAGCCCCCTCGGTTGGGATTTTTGTGGCCCTCGCCCCCATCCCCACCCCCGGGGCGCACCGCCCCCGCCGCCCTTGGGCGCCCCCTGCCGGCGCGGTGCGGCGCGGAGCGGCGACCCTTGGGCGCCCCCTGCCGGCGGGGCGCGGCGCGGAGCGGCGACCCTTGGGCGCCCCCTGCCGGCGCGGCGCGGAGCCGCCCGGGGCTCGCCCTGCGCTCCGGGC